>NW_027533102.1:22040-104946 GCF_008692635.1 Crocuta crocuta
ACTATGATTCTAAGTGAAATTTCTTAATATGACTTCATATATAGTATATATAATATTATATATAATATATAAATGTAATATATATTATGTAATGCATATAATATATATGTATAAAGCCTATCTAGTACTTTCTTCATCAAATTCCCTAAGATGATTTTTTGAAACCAACCTTATGGAGGAATGATAAATTCCTTCCTACATGTGCCTCTAGGAAAGGCTGTGAACTTATTCCTCTAGTTTTTCTAAGTTGAGAAACTGTTTTCTTCCTACAACCAACTGACAGGAAGTTTAAGAGTATACTTGTATCATCTCCACAAGAAGTACCTTCCAGAGTTCTGCCTAATTCAAGCTTCACTCGAGTTAAATCTGCTTTAAGTTATATTAACTATGATGATATTCAAGTTAATCATGAATAACTAAATAGATTTATCTTGCTGTCAGTCTCAGCCCAGCTGAATACATTGAGCATGTAAAATTTAAGGAGTTTAAATATGGCAAGCTATGCTAATTAGAAAAGTCATTTTAGGTGTCAAACACCTTCCAGTCCTGTGGATGTTTATATACGGATTAAAGCTTCTCCATTTGACATATTATTGAAAAAAGGCAATAGTGCCAAGTTAGTGATAATCAAAGGATAAGTAAATAAAGTTTTGAAGTTTAGAGGCAAATGACTTTAATGGGTTGGAGCTGTTTTGTACAATAGGATGTTGACTTTGTGATTTCATATTTCTAGAAAGCCTCTGGTTCTGCTTCTTCTGTTGGCTTCTTTCTATATTTAGTCTTATAATCACTTTCTCTAATATTGTAATGACTTCACAGACTGACAGATGGTAAGGTCACTTATCATGGTGAGCACTGCACAAAGTACAGAATTCTCAAACCACTATGTTGTAGAACTGAAACAAATATAACATTGTTCGTCAATTATGCTTCAAAAAAACAAACAGCAGCAGCAGCGGCCTTCCTTGATCAGTCATTTCCTATCTTATTACCCCTCTAGTTTCCTTCAAAGTATTATAATAATCAAAGATCAATGATTATGTCACTTATTCCTTTACTTCTTAACTGCCTCCCTCCCATAATAGACTATAAGTTCTATGAATTACAGTATTTTACCTGTAGAATTCTCTAGTTTATCCCTAGCACTGAGCACAATGCCTGGCACACAGCATGAGCTTAATACATCTTTTAAATAAATAAAAGAACACCTGGTCACACATTTAACCTATTTAGAGCCTATCTTCATATTCATCTCTGACCTAAAGGAGTGCAAAAAAATGTTTATCAACTTCCGTATATAACTTCATTTATAATAGAGATTATATTAGGTAAGGGAATGTTATCCCAGAAGCTAAGTACCTTAACACATAGAAGTTTATCCCTTCCTCATATAAAGTCCATGATGGATCCCTTGATTGGTGGATCACATACTTTTAGGGACTCAGGCTTCTTCCTGAGACTGTGACATGTTTAATACATGGCATCAAAGGTCCTCTCTGGAAGAGGAAAAACCAAGAATGGTACATGGCAGGTTTTTAGCACCGCCAGTAACCTTCCACTGGCCAGAATTCAGTCACATACCTGCCTGTACACGGTGACTGACATAGTTGATCTGCAATCACAATTCAGTGCATACACTGTATTGAGATAGATATCTTAGAGTCACATTTTAAGGATATCTTATAAACGAAAACTTGTATGTCAAGATTACAGTGTTTCAGTTTTTTTTTTTTTTGTCCCATAGCATCAACAAATATAAATGTGGTTGTTTTCTAGATTAAGAAAAATGAACTTAGATAAATGAGATAGGAGACAGGGGGCTTTTGAGAAAGAATAGGGTTAACAGGTCCTTGGATTCAGAAATGAAAAACCGGAACCTTTGCTGCACCACCACCATCACCACCAGACTACATCCTGGTGGTCAGAGATAAGATAGACGGAACTGTCAAGAAAACAACCCATGGGCAACAGTCTTCTGTCCTATACAAGTCCACCCACCCATGGTGCCTGGGTGGCTCAGTTCATTGAGCTTCTGACTTTGGCTTATGATCTCACGATTCTTGGGTTCAAGCCCATGTCAAGCTATGTGCTGGCAGCTTGAAGCCTGGAGCCTGCTTTAGATTCTGTGTCTCCCTCTCTCTCTCTCTGCCCCTCCCCTGCTCACACTCTACCTCTTGCTCTCAAAAATAAATAAATAAAAACTTTAAAAAAATTAAAAAATAAACTTGGTCCTAGCTTTGCTCCTAGCCATCGGTTCCATTCTTTAGTCCCATCAGAACACAATCCCAGGTTGAGGAAAGGTGGTTACACTTAGTATTGATAATTCAACTCCACACATAGTACAAACCTGGTCAAGTCTTATCTGCTTACAAATATTTGACAAAAATTAGATCTTCATAAATTCCATACTTTCCCCTGCTTGCTTATATGTTATAAATTAGTAATTCCACAAGATTATTATTAATCACATTTGATAGATAAGAAAGTTGAGTCAATATTAAGATCACATGGTAAGTAAAAGATCTTTCTAGGTCTCTGAACTCTTGCACTTATTTGTTTTTACTATTCCACTGTGTTAATTTTTTAAATGTTTTTTTTATTTATTTTGAGAAAGACGAGACAACAAGTGGGGAGGGGCAGAGGGAACTGGAGAGAGAGAACTCCTAGAAGGCTCCGCACTGTGGGCACAAAACCCACACAGGGCTCCACCCTACAAACTGTGAGATCATGACCTGAACCCAAGTGAAGAGTCTGAAGCTTAACCAACTAAGTCTCCCAGGTGCCCCAAGAAAGGTAAACATTCTTAAGGAAGGAAATATGAAAACAAACAATAGCAGGAATATAAAGAATACATATAAAAAGGTCCTATGATAAGAGTTTCACAAGGCACCAAAGGAATTAGAATCAAACTGATGTCAGGATTATTTTAATCCACCAATGTTAAAAAAAAATTTAACTTAGTAAATTTTAAAGATCTTATTGGCTTTCTTCAACCATTCATGAATCAAGCAGCATTCTATCAGGCACACAGAAAAAGAGCTCTGAGTTGCTGTACAAAATGGAATAATTTGAGAGGCAGAGGGAGCCTGACAAGGAAGTTATACCAGCAAAAGGCAGATTAGTTGTGAAAAGGTCACTTTCCCTCAGGGGACAGCAAGAGTCTGTCAGGCAGATTACCTCACTAGGGCTGACCAGGTGACTCCTGATTGACGGGTTTCAGATTCTATTTCTGGGAGAGACCAAAACTGGAATTAGGTTAAGGCTTGGTTTGGGGTCATGTGGCTTAGCAGTTTCCCTTTTGGGCCTGTTATCTTGTTTTTGACACTATGAAATCAGATAAAGTGACTTTTATGTTTATTGATATATTTGTAGCAAAAGAGAAACCGTGGGGATTCCTAAATAGGACACATTTTGAGATCACATCATCCTGAGTTTGGTTCCTTGCTCTGCCACTTGTAAGCTCTCAGTATGTACCCAGTCTGTGTGGATTTGAACTTTCTCCTTCACCAAAACTTAATTAATAATCTTTACCATATAGATCTCAACAGCTGGAGAAGATGAGATGCTTACAGTGTCTAGCACAGTGTCCTGATACACGGTAGATCACAAAACTAGTATCACTGACATACGACATTATGAAGATAAATCCCCCAATCTCTTGCCACAAACACCACATTTCAGTCTTATCATTTCTCTTGTTACTTTTTTAGCCTCTGTATTCAGTCTGGACTTCATGTGATCAGGGCTGTCTGAGAAGAATTTAGCACTTGAATTTAACATTATCACGGTCTTGCCAATTTTAAGCTCTGGATAATCACTCTTATTGAATTTATCCAATCTCATCACGGAAACTTGCCTAAGAATATCACATTCATTCTCAAACCTACAAAAATCAGTGCTTTCACTAATAGTTAAGAATCCCTTCCTACCCACAACATACACAGTTGTTGTTGGTTTTAGTTTTATGTAAACATCCGTGATTTCTCAACAAAGCTTTTCTTTCCACCCCAAAATTGATCTCTACTCTTCCTAGTCTCCAACTACATCTTCCTTAGCTTTCCCTGATCCCTTAGAGAAAAATTATCTCAAACTCTCTCTCCCTTCTTGTTTGTTTTTCATGTGTATGGGCAAGAGTGCATGCATATATCTGATGCAGATACTCTTATGTATTTGTGTGTCTATGTTAGTGGGCATGTATTTGCCTGTAGGGCTGTATGGTACTCTTTCTGTGTGTCCACTTCACATGGGTTAATGTGTATGTGTATGTGTGTGTGTGTGTGTCCTTTAATCTCCTCTACCATTCCAACAGTGATTAAAGAGAATTCTTACTTATTTTTCTCTCTAACTCCACTGTGATACAAATGTTATAGATGCTCAGCAAATATCTGAATGATTATATTTTGCATCCATCAACTATACTTTTTCCTTATCACATAAACCTCAATACCTAAACATATTGACAGAAAACAAAATCACGCTGGACTGAATATTTTAATATGTCTTTCTTTCGATGAAACTAGTATAACTGAGTCTGGAATTCAACATGTCATTTACATATTTTTGAACCTCATTAATCCAAGCCAGAGAAAAATGAGGCTACATTTTCTAACTTATGAATTGGAGCATGAATACAAGATCAAAATGTATTTTTCAAAATAATGAAAAAGATTCATGATACACACTGCTGGTTTTTCAAGTACAGTAACACTTTATTCTATAGTACTATAGCACCATTTCAAAAATAAAAGCTTGTTTTTCTAATAGCATGATTAATCATACAAGGTAGGATCACCAAAAGTCTTTAGGGAGAATAGAAATATCTGCAAATTGATCAAGTCATAATTACTTGAGTTCTATTTCTTAGAGGCTGTTGATAATTTTCTAAAAATTCTACTTAAAACTTTCTTTTTAAAAAGTAACAGCTTTACAGAGATATAAATCATATACCATCTAATTTTCCCATTTAAAGTGTACAATTCATTGGTTTTTAGCATATGCAGAGTTGTGCAGCCACAAAAATCTAATTTTAAATACTTTTATTACTCCTAAACAAAACTTTGTACCCATTTCTTCCCACTTCTACCCTCCAGCCTCACAAAACCACATCTTCTACTTTCTGTCTTTAGAAAATTGTCTATTATATAGAATTATGTATGAAAAGAATGGTATAATATTTTATGTTTTGTTAACTAGCTTCTTTCACTTAACATACAATTTTCAAGGTTTATTCACATTTCATCAGCATTTTATTTATTTTTTGGCACAATAATATTCCACTGTGTGAATATATCACCTCTTATTCATCCATTGATCAACTGATAAATATTTGAATTGTTTTTACCTTTGGTTGCTATGAATAATGCTTCTACGAATAGTCACATGCATTTTTATATGTATGTGACCAACATTTTAATTTTCCTGGGTATATATCTAGAAATTGAATTCTGGAATCATGTATAAAATCTGCTATAATGATGTATCTTCCCAGCAATTATATGTAGAATATTTTTATAACATAATTTTTAATTGGGTGTTTTGAGGTCACTTTATTTAGAACATTGAAAGGGTTTCATATTTACTTCAACATTAATAAAGGTAGTTAATTCAAAACAGTTAGTTAGCTAAGAATTTGATTAGAAGAGAAATATTGCTCATAAGTAAAATCTGAGTTTCTGCTAATATTTAAAATTTTATTTAAAAGTCATGTCTAAGTTATAAATTATACAATCAAAAAATCTAAAGATGCACTGCGATATAAATCATATCAGATGCTAATTTCCACAGGCATATATTAGAGGATGTTGTAATATCCAAACTGAATAACTTGTCATGGACAAGTGCCAAATAGTTCCCAGTTCAAACATAAAAATTGTTATCGTCACTAGCATAGTGAAATCAGTGATCTGACCTCTGAGCAATCTACCAGGCACTGTGGTGGTACAGTGTCCTCTCTTACACAGCCCCTCCAAAGGACCCCATGGTGAAGACAAAGGTTAAGAGAAGGGTAAGAGTCCATGTGCTTCATTTCCCTCCAGAATTTAAGAAATTGGGGAAATATGCAATTCCCAGGTAAAACTATACAATAACAGAGAAAATATCTCTGACAGTTGCAAATTGTACTCAGATTCCAGAAAACACCCAAAAAGCTGAGGAAAGTCAAAAAAGTTTTAATACAATAGCATTACTTTTCTCCTTTTCTAAATATTCACAGTAGAACAGATTCATTTCATCAGCCTCTAGAGCTGTTAGTTTTTAGTCTACTCTGAATTATACTGGATCTAGAGGAAAAGATGGGGCATTCAAGGACACGTGGGGGCTGTAGCAAGAGGGAAGTTCAAAACCATCAAACTAATCTATATTCAAGGAGGCTGGTTCAGCACAAGGGAACTTCTTACTGAATCATTTTATAATATGGGATTTTAGATCTGAGTTGGGCTTATTTGTAACAATGGGTCGCTCTAGATTTCATACTTGGGTGGGAGATAAGAAAGAAAACATCAAGAAGAAATATATCAAATACCTAGTCAAAAAGAGGAGGATACACTTTAGCTTCATTTCTTTCATTTGAAAGACACATGCCATTTCCTTACTGATAAGGGCAGGGGGTGGTTATAAGAAGAGGCCGCTAATGAATTTATTTATGCCTCTAGTGTTTAATTGAAGAGAAATCACAGAGCACAAGTTAGCTCATGATCAGTGTGAATAGTCAACCTACACACAGAGAGAAATAACATTTACCATTAACATCTTCCCAGAAGGACTACAATGCTAGCTCAGAGGATCCAGGGCTGAAGAAGGCCATCCTGAGGAAAAACGGAATGTGGATTCACAGTGCAAAGTGGAGTGTAAATGCAGTTTACCCAACCCTGTAGGTAGCACAGAAAAGTCTAAACAGTTGTCAAGAATTACATAGAGGGAAGTATACAGAGACATACTTAAACATCAAAGAAGTTTTTATAATTTCCTTATGATTTTGCTTTAAATTGGTATCTTATTTATACTAATTTTTTAAGGTAGCTCCATGTCCAGTGTGGGGCATGAACTCAGGACCCCAAGTTCAAGAGCTGGAGGCTCTACTGACTGAGCTAGCCAGGCAACCCTCTACATTAACATTTAAAAATTTTTTTTAATGTTTTATTTATTTCTAGGAGAGAGAGAGAGAGACAGCGTGAGCAGGGGAGGGTCAGAGAGAGAGGGAGTCACAGACTCTGAAATAGGCTGGCAGTCAGCACAGAGCCCGATGCGGAGCTCGAACACACGAACCACGAGATCATGACCTAAGCGAAAGTGGGACGCTTACCAGACTAAGCCACCCAGGCGCCCCTACATTAACATTTTTAAAGAAAACTCAGATTTATCCATTGTTCTGGTGATTTTAAAAGAGTTTATTGAAAATTGATTTCTTGCAAAAGCAATTAAAAAAAACACCGCACACTTGGTTAATTATCAATAGCACTAAAAAAAAAAAAAAAGATAGTAACTACACCAGCTGAAAACTTTCATTTACTAGAAATGTACCAAATAAATGCATATTTCAGCCAAACTACTTAGGGGCAAAGGTTAAAATCAATATTTGGATAAAGGAAAGGCCAAAATTGAATACCGATATTATAGAACAAATTTCTAGAATAAATACAATATTTAAATCTGTTACTTCTATTATCATTTTGTTATTTAACCTCATTTAAATTTTAAACATTTGGGCTTATATTTGAAGGGTCCTTTCTCATCATTTTTTGCTCTAAATTGCTCCTATAATTACTACAATGCACAACTGCAATTCTTTTTTAATTTTTTTATGTTTTATTTATTTCTGAGAGAGAGAGACAACATGAGCAGGGGAGGGTCACAGAGAGAGGGAGATACAGAATCTGCAACAGGCTCCAGGCTCTGAACTAGCTGTCAGCACAGAACACGGCGTGGGGCTTGAACCCACGAACCATGAGATCATGACCTGAACCGAAGTTGGATGCTTAACTGACTGAGCCACCCAGGCACCCTGCACAACTTCAATTGTAAATATTTGCTTATTTGCAACATAGAACCATACAGGAATGAGATATATGTGGCCAGCTCTGCCATTAAGGAGTATTGATCATGTAGAGATAACAGTTTTTCCTTTCTCAATAATAATAACCGATTAAGGTAGAGAAAACTTCATATCATCTTTTGTACTATAAGATCGTTTGGGAAGTGGTGATTTTAAAAAAAATGTTTATATTTACATTTAAAAGAGAAAGGAGGGGGGAGATACAGGTGGAGGGGCAGAGAGAGAGAGATGGACAGAGAATCTGAAGCAGTCTCCAGGCCTGAGCTGTCAGCACAGGGCCTGACATGGGACTCAAACTTATGACCTTTGAGAACATGATGTGAGCAAAAGTCGAGGCTTAAACGACCAAGCCATCTAGGCACCCTGGGAAGATGCACTTTTATTCAAACAAATCATAAGCTTAAGTTTCATATACTTTCTCAAGAAGATGCTTCCTAAATCAGACCAAGATTTCTGTCCTCAAATTTATTTTTTTAATTTCTAATATTTTTGCAAAAACTTGCTGCTGCATATAATTACTTGAAAAAAATAATCCATAAAACTTAAATTTAGAAATCGCACTACACCGATGAAATTGGCTTTCAAGGAAAACAAACTGTTTCTAAATTTTCACTGGCATCTAAAATTTCATGTCATGTGTACTAATTTTAACATCTTCCCTGGAGAAGAATGTTAGGATGCTTTTCAAACAAATACTATCCAAAAAAAACAAAAAACAAAACTTGTTTTCTCAAAGCACAGGAATTTGACTCTAGCAAATAAACTGATGCTTTTCTCCATGAAAATGTGATTGTTAATAAGTCTTTTATCTTGCCCAAGGCCAAATGTGGCCTATCTCTGTAATAGTTGAAATATTATGGTGAAAAGTATTTTTACCTCTTTAGAACCGATGTTCTAGAAGTCTTCCAGATTTGAGAGTTCTTTCTCAATATAAAACAATGAAAAAATTCCAACTTATTTGTATTTTTATTACTCACAGGTAGAAAAATCCATGTGCAGACCGAGAACTAATTTTCTTCACCAAAGACTCACTGGGAGATCCAATGTCCTGCCTGTAATTGAGTAACTACCATGTGCCTAGTACTGTTTTAGGCACTGAGGACACCAAAGGAAATAAACAAAATCTCTACCTTCTGGAGCTTGCATTACTAGCAAGGAGAGAAGACAAAAGAAACCACTGATAAGTGCTCTGGGGAAATAAAATGGTAAAGATAGATAGAAGATGCTGACAAGAAAACTCTTACCAGTAAATCAAATTAATCATCAGCATTTCTGTGCTTCTGGAAGCATTTCTTTAGAAACTAGATTCCTTTCTAAACTGTGATGTTGTTTTAACCACTACTCAAAGTGCCAAATAGATCTCTTTTGGTCATTTTCCTTCCATAAAATTCTGTAGAACAAACCAAATGCTGTAATGTCTATAATGGTTGAGATAGCATTTTCTTTTGAAAACATTACAACCTGTGACATATGTTTTACCATTAGATAATATGATAAGAATATTCAGGATGTGATCACATGAAATATATCTGGGAACATCCATTCAAATCTGTCCTACTTTGAATGACAATAATAATGTTCCCTAAAAATGTTACACTCATCATAAATACTTTACCTGTAACCCAAAGTTTATAATATAATAACCTAATCAAAAATTACAATTTGATGTCACCAACTTAATTTTAATATGTGACAACATATCTAAAAAGAAGAATCAAGAATAAGAAACATCTGGAATTTTATCAAAGGGCAGATGCCAATAATAACACATTTCCAAACAAAGCCTTGATATAATTTTTCTATCACTTTGTATCAAGGTCAAAACATCATTCTCACCTAAGGTGATATATAATTGCAAATTTCCCCAGAGTCTACTGCTTTCCATATATTAAAGAACATCACTTAATTCAATTTTAGCCAATAAAGACCTTCATTTATTTAAAAAAAGATACTATTTCCTTCAAAGATCAAAATATTTCACCTTGCTTTATATGGAATTCCCATTTCTCCCACTGTAATCTTTCACTTATTCACTGTTCAGGCTGAAAAGATGCTAAACATAATGATAGTGTTTAGCATTTAAATGTTATCTTGGCTTCCTCTATTTTGAATCAGAGCTATTGTCTTTAAATACTTTTAGGGCCCTTAGAAATGAATTGTGAAATGACATATTTTAAGGTGGTACCTGAAAAGAACCTCAAATGAAATCATCATTCTAAGAATTCTATCTAAAAGCAGAGACTAGAATATGACTTTTCTCTTTCTTAAACCCCATTTTTGGCTAAATTCTTTTTACTCTGCCAATCCTTGAAGCAGTAGAATCTTAAAATATAATGAGAAATATGAACAGTAGACAGAAATCACTATCATTTAAAGCAACTTCAGATGAAATTCTCATCACATACAATATGAAAGGCAACATAAATACTCAGGCTTTCACTACAAAATCTTGTTTACAAGCATCATTATAGCTGCTAAATAGCTTGGTATGTCTGGGTTATAGTGTGTCTGAGTTACAAATATGTGAATGAAAACTAATATATTATTTCTGAATATGCTGAAAACATAATGAACTTTAAAGCAAGAATTGGGCTGGTCATGAATGAGTTATTGTGCAAACCAAGATCTAATTGATTGGGCTTATTACAATTATGATAATAATAATTATCATAAAAAGAGCAGTTTCTACTCACTGAGTGCTAACTCTGATTCAAAGGTTTTCCTATGCACTTTGTGCACATTATCTCATGGTCTAAAGCTCAAAAAAATAACATGGCAGTTGACAGTAATTCAATTAATTCCCACAGACAATTTCATAAAGTAGGTACTATTATCTCCATTTTCCAGATGAAGAAATTGAAGCTTAGAAATATTAAAGAATTTGTAGAAGTCATCAACTTTGGATTTAATAAATAGCAAAACTGGGGATCAAATTCAAGTTTATTTGTTTTTTAATTTTTTTTAATGTTTACTTATTTTTGATAGAGCACAAGTGAGGGAGGGGCCGGGAGGGAGGGAGAGACACAGAATCCAAAGCAGGCTCCAGGCTCTGAGGTGTCAGCACAGAGTCTGACCTGGGGCTCGAACTCACAGACAGGGAACCTGAGCCAAAGGTGGATGCTTAACCGAGGGAGCCACCCAGGCCCCACAACTCAAGTTCATCTGGAACTAAAAGTTTGCATTCTCATCTACTCTATATACTGCTTCCCACTAATTATTTTCCTCTATGCTGTCGAGTGACTTCTATCTGAAATTTCTGTTATCTTAGATCTGGACCTCCACCTTGTATCTGAAAAATAATTATGGGTTACTTTCTGTACTTGCCAATTTGATTTTGCTGTTTGATCCACACTGTGTCCTAGCTTTGATGTGGCACAGCCTAACAGTTTAATAAGATGGCTGGGCATCCCTCCATGATATTTAAGGGATGAAACTGAGGTTCAAACCTGTATAATCATTTGACTTTTCAAAAGGATCTATGTCAGCCTCAACTCATACTGGGTTGTGGACATTCTTATATATTTTTAAGTGGTTGGATAGAAATTTAATCATCATATTCATATTCATTTTTAAAGTGAAAAATAATATGAGCCATGAAATGACCTTCATTTTTCATTTCTACCTACCCAAATAGATTCTGAAATCTGAAGATTAACGTTTAAATAGGACTATATAAATCAATTAATATATATTGAGATTCATGTTCTCCTTCAAGCTTACATAGTCAAAAGCCATCTTCCATTTAGGTATTTCCTTTCCATTTAGAATTGTATGGCATTTCTACTTGGAAAAGAAAATCCCATGATTTTTCCGAGACAGGTTTCTTGCCAAGACAAAGAAGTTGGATTCATTTCCCTGGTATGTAACCACACTTCTTCCCCAGTAGCCAAGGACACTGGTGAGGAACCTTGGTGATAGGTGGCAAAGAAACCAAATCAAACTGGTTTTATTGCAAAAAAAGAAAAGAGTTGGCATCTATTAAGTTATAATTTTCTTCTGGGCATTGCTGGATTCATAGACTCAAATAATGGCCTCCTACCTCAGTTTCTCTCTTCCCCCCTTATTAGTTCAGCCTATTTTCCCTTCCTTAGTTTAATCCTACATTCTACATGGCAGTTGCCAGGATGCATAAACTTTTTTTTTGGACTAATAACAGATGATACCACTTTTTTAAAAGCTTCTTTTCCCCAGAAATTTCCCCATATTCTCCAGGATGGGGCTTATGAATATTGTTTGAATTACTTGACTCTGCTTGAACTAATCATGTAGTAAAGAGAGGGAATATATCTATAAGCTGAGCCTGGTTCACATGGCTCCCTGCTTGGAACCAGTGTTCCCTCCAAATTCATTTAGGGAAGCCCTAACCAAGATGATTATATTTGGAGATAGGGTCTTTAGAAAGTGATTAAGATTAAATGAAGTCATAAGAGTAGGGCACTAATGTGAAAGGATTTGTGCCCTTATAAGAAAAGACAGCAGTCGGCCCTCCAAACCCTTCTCTCTCGCTCTGTCATGTGGGGACACAGCAAGAAGGTAGCCATCTACAAGCCAGGAAAAGAGGCCTCACCAGGAATCAAATCTTCCAGCACCTTAATCTTGGGTCTTTCCAGCCTTCAGAACTGTGAGAAATACATTTCTGTTATTTAAATCACCAAGTCTGTGGTATTTTATTGCCGCCTGGGGAGACAACTGCGCTACTCACACAGAGCAAGGCCATCCTGAACTTTAGGTACTAAAAGACAAAAAGAGGTGATACTGCAGAAAACAACTTGATAACTATTTCCAAAAAGGTCAAGTAAAAATTTGGTGACTGTAGTTAATCAACACAGTTTGGCTAAGACAGAGGCAAGGCACTCAATGGCTAGGGCTCTAGTACAAGGGAAATGCCTGCAAAGTGTGTGGTATGTGCAAAGTTTGTGTTCTAGGCATCAGCACATTTTCTTGGGGAGATGATTCAGAGTCCATCAGATTCTGAACTGGTATGTCAGTCCTTCAAAACATCTGGATCCACATTCAGTAAGGCCTATTGAAGCTCTAGTGGAATGCAGAGCTGAGGAAGAACAGGGGGATGGATGGATTCCAGAAATATTTACGAAAACAGTTTCACTTGATCTCACATGATCCCCCTGGGAGACCAAAGAATTCACTCTAAGGGCTGCAGTATAAAGTGCTAACTGACCCTAGGAGCTACCTCCTCTTCCCTTCATATTTCCTAGGGAAAAAGTGAGCACTTAGTTCCTGTCTTTTTAATGTGGTACTCTATTATTAAAAAGTACTCAGCCACCTTAAAAATGTGGCATCGTGTTAGGAACTTTGAAAAGTTAGTTTAAACAACTATCTCCAGGAGTTTGCATGGAAAACAGACATTCCTTCATCCACAGTGGCTGCTACAAAGAAAAAAGGAAACAGCAAAATCCAAAACTACATGCGCATAAATGAACAGAGTTAGAAAAATAGTTGCTTTGTAATGCAAGTGATGATTGGGAGATTTTGTGGGATGAGATGGAAACATTGCCTTTCGCCTAAGTTATTTGTGTTAGACTGAATAATCTTAATCATTAACTGTTCATATTAGCATGAAAAGAAGAGGAAAAAATGAGGGAGAATAACTTTAGAATAACAATCGTGGGGTCACATGGTTATTTTATGACCATATGTCTCATAAAATTAGCAAAGATTAGTGAAGCTATAGAATTTGCAATCTGCATAAAATAATGTATTTCAGTATATAATTTCCAATCATTAAAACATGCTGAATATGCCAATGTGTGCATAAATCAGATTCACTGAAAATACAGTCAACATCCATGTCACCTGAATGAAAAATGATTAAAAACATAACAACCTATAAGTGTTTCTAAGCAGAAAACAAAGCTCTCCTTTTATTCTGACATTTTATTTGGCATCAAACCAGTATCTCATTTCCATTAAAAAAAAAAAGGAAAATTCTTACCAGTTTATTCCTTAAATGACACTAATATTTCTAGAATTTCACAATCTTATATTCAAGCTGATAAATGTATATACAGATTAATCACTTGCTAACCTAAACATTACGGCTTATAAGGACAATGATACCATTTGCTTAGGGTACATGGGGTACCTAGGGGTACCTTAGGGTACATAGGAGACAATGATACCATTCGCTTAGGGTACATTTTCCAATTAAGGAAATGAGCTGCCCAAGAGGGCAAGAAAGTTCCAAATTTACATTAAATTAAATTTACCATGATATCAATAAAAAGATCCTCCTAAAAGCTTTTGGTTTTTGTTCTTTTTTTATAAAACACTCACCACCAATAACAAACATCATAGATAGAATTAAGAGATAAAAATAGTGGAAAGTTCTAGAAACCTTCTATAAAGGTGAATACCATATCCTTCTCTGCAAGGATTTTATTTGATAGCATCAAAGGCTTATGAGGTGGTGGAAAACTTGCCCTCCCAGTCAGCCAGGATGGCAAGGATGAAGGTCATGGGCAACCACACTTGAGGGTCTGGGTTGAGGTCTAAAGATGGGGATAAATACACAACCCAAACACAGATGTTTGGGAAAAAAAAATCTAACTGCAATAGATGAGACTCTCAACAATAACTCTGAGTGAAAAATAAAAATGGAATTATCTATCAATGCCCATGGCCATTTAAGTCACCATGAAATAAGTAGAGACCACTAACGGATGTTTGTCTTTTTATTCGATCTAATAAAAGGGCTATTTTTTTTAAGTTATAATAATATATTCAGAAGTATAGCAGAAAATAAAAAATATGCATATGATTGATAGATTACCACATTAAAACAACTACTACAAGCTCATATATATGTATACAGTTTTTCTTTAGCTCTTATAATAATATATAAGCAATTTTATAAATATTTCCTATGTATTATAAATAAGGATTTTCTATGTTGAGAAAATACCTTGAAATTTTTGTCCATAAAAAGAACATAGCTAATTATGCTTAAGAAGGGACATCATTCTGTGTTAATAAATTAGAGTTTATTAAAATGAGAGAGGCAGGGTGGATATAGATTGCTTATGAAAGAAGAGGAGATACTCGAAACGCATTTTAGAAATTCCTCTTAAGGATTGAGAGACACAAAAGTTTAGAGCATTAGCTTTAAGAATGCTTCTGTAAAGACATGTGTTTTCTTTACTTTTAAATTAAATTATATTATTTTTTTAAAAGCAGAGTTTATTTTTTAGATTAGTTTTAGGTTCGAAGCAAAACTGAAAAGAATCTACAGAAATTTCCCAGATATCCTCTGCCCCCACATATACACAGCCTCCCCACATTGAAAAGCCCACAATGGAATGGTGTTAAAATCAGCAAACCTGTATTGACACATCATTATCACCCAGAGCCTATACTTTACCTTAGGATTTAATCTGTGTTGTATATTCTGAGTTGTGACAAGTGTATAATGACATGAATTCACCAATCAAGTAGTTTCACTGCCCTAAAACTCCTCCGTCCTCTGCCTATTTATCCCTTCTTCCCCTCCTTAACCCCAGAGCAACCATTGATCCTTCTACTGTCTCCACTTTTGCCTTTTCTAGAATGTCTTATACTTGAAATAATACAGTATGTAGTTTTTACAGACTTGACTTTTTTCACTTAGTAATATGCATTAACAACTTCTCCATGTCTTTTCATAGCTTGACAGTTCATTTATTTTAATCACTGGATAATATTCCATTGTCTGAATGTACCATAGTTGATTCATCCATTCACTTACCAGCGGACTTCTTGGTTGCTTTGAAGTTTTGGCAACTACATTCAAAGCTTTCATAAACATCATTGGGCAGATTTTTATGTGGACATAAGGTTTTAACTCATTTGAATAAAAAGCAGGAAGCACAACTACTGGATCATGTGGTAAGCACATAGTTTTGTAAAAAACTATGAAACTGTATTCCTAAGTGGCTGTACCATTTTACATTCCAGCCAGCAATCTCTGAGAGTTCCCGTGCCTTCACATCCTTGCTAGCATTTTTGTGGTTAGCATTTTGCCTTGTAGTCACCATAACAGGCACACACTGGTATCTTCTCAATATTGTTTTGGTTTGTATTTTCCTGATTACATACGATGTGGAACATATTTCATGTGCTTATTTGCCATCTGTGTATCGTCTTTTATGAAGTGTCTGGTAAGTGGTTTTTGCCCATTTTTTAATTGAATTGCTTTTGTTTTAATTGCTAAGCTTTATGAGTTCGTTGTATATTTTGAATAAAAGTCCTTAACCAGAAATATACTTTTGCAATTATTTTCTCGCAGTCTGTAGTTTGTCTTCTCATTCTCTTGAAATTGTCTTTCACAGAACAGGAATCTTTAATTTTAATGAAGTCCAGCCTATCATTGTTTGTTCATGGATGGTATCTTTGGTGTTGTATCTAAAATATCATTATAGTACCTAAGGATTTCTCCTATGTTATCTTCTAAGAGTTTCATACTTTGGCATTTTATGTTTAGGTCTATTCTCTATTTTGAGTTCATTGAGTTCCATCCACATTGCTACAAATGGCCAGATTTCATTCTTTCTCACTGCCATGTAGTATTCCATTGTATAGATACACCACATCTTCTTGATCCATTCGTCCATTGATGGACACTTAGGTTCTTTCCATGTTTTGGCTATTGTTGAGAGTGCTGCTATGAACATTGGGGTCCATGTGTCCCTATGGATCAGCACTCCTGTATCCCTTGGGTAAATTCCTAGCGGTGCTATTGCTGGGTCATGGGGAGTTCTATTGTCAAACAGTGTACTTTAAAAAATTTGCCTCTTCTTTATTGAATTTAGTAGTTCCTGAAGTTATTAATTTTCTACCAGATCTACCAAATGCTTATCAATAATATGTTTGTCTATTTGAAACAAATTTGAAACATTGGAAAATATATCATTGTAATTTTTTTCTCTCTCCAGAGGTCCCTCATTCCTCTGCTTCAATCTGTACATTCCCTACTAAAATATATTTTTTCCAAGAAAAATACAAATGTTATTAGTAATCCATAGTGACTGAATTTTGGCTGAACCTAATTTTATGTTATAGTCTCCCTTCTAACCTGTACACCTACCAGCTCCACCACTAAATATACAGTATCATATTCATAGATAAAATTGCCATGAAGGGAGGGAATGGGAGAAATAGATGAAGGGGATCAAGAGACACATATTTCCAGTTATAAAACAAGTAAATCATGGTATAATAAAGTACCCCACAGGGAATACAGTCAATATTGTAATAACTTTGAGTGGTGAAAGATAGTAACGAGGCTTATTATAGAGATCCTTTTTTCTAATATACTTAAATGTTGAATCACTATGTTGCACACCTGAAACTAACATGATCCTATATGTCAACTATACTTCAATAAAAAAGTTTTCATGTGGAGTGCCCGGGCAGCTCCGTCAGTTGAGTCCAACTTCAGTAAAGTTTTTTCATATCTTGTCCGTGATATATGTTTAATTTTATTAAAGCATAGTTCATAACATCCTTTCTTGGATATCCTACCATGCCTTCAAATTACTTACTAATTTGTCATTACATATGTATTTATTTAGGGTTAATGTCTGTGTTCTCAGCCCCTTCCTTCTCTTTTTTTTAATCTTGTGAACATAGTACTTGGTTCATGACAGATTCTCTGAAGATATGCAGATCTTATGTATAGCTTTACAAATACATCCATGTAATCATTTTCCCAATCGAGATGGAGAACCTCTCTACACCCCATGAAGTTCTCTCCAGCTCCTCGCTTGTCAATCCTCATAATGAAAACAGGGAGTTCCATATTTAACAATATTTATGTATCATTTTAATCTCACATAAACAGAAAGACACTCAACCCAACATTACTGAACCCTTTCTGCAAAGTTTCAGTAAAACCTAATTTAAAGTGATCAGATTTGTTCTGAATCCACATTTTCAAAGGGAAAAAATATTTGTATATAATGATCATTGGAAATCCATACGCATTTCGGTAGAACGTAATATAAAACAAGTTGGCTTCAAAAAAACTTTCCCCTTTTTGTTGGGAGTGAGAGTAGGTGAGAGGACAGTGGGAGTTCAGAAAACATTCACTACTGTTCAATATTCAGAGCAGCAGGGGAGGGGAACTGAAGCTGAGGAGAGGAGCCAACAGCTGCAATATCTTTCAAATCAGCAACCCTTCTTCCTGGGAGTGCAAGCCCCCAAGGGGAAGAGAATCTTAGACCGCCCCCTCTTCTCGATCTTGAGGCACTCTGTGAGTAAATGTAAAATGGCAAAGCAAATATGCTGCTAGAAGCTGGAGGAAAGATAGGTAAATAACTGACTGAAATAGAGCCACCCTGCTGCATTGATAAAGGGGACGACTCTCAGCTTTAAACCTATTGTATATATTAGTTTCTTCCCATATATGATACACATTTTTCGTCAAAAGACAATGAGATTTCCCAAAGGGTGTCAAATAGTTAAATAAGCAAAAAAAGAACAGAAGTTGAATGAAAGAAGCAGCAACTCCTTGTCAGCTAATGCTAGGTAAGTATGACACAAAATCTCACTTCCTTAGCTCTGAATATTTAAAATGGGCAACAACATTACAGGAAAACAATGAAACAATCTGACAATTTGGCAAATTCCCCCACCTAAAGATGAACAAAAACACAGAACAGGAAGAATAGGATATTTGGCAACTGCAGTTTCTGAACTGAATTGTTATTATTTCCAAAGCAAGTAATTTCTCAGAAAGCCAAGCAAGGAAACAATCAAAAAACCATACTGAAAAACCTGTAAACATAAGCTTGTTTTTGAACTGAAATACAGGGGCCACTCTGAGTGATGGAAGACAAATCTAGACTGAATAATACAAGAACTGACTTAAGCCATAATTCCAAGCCAATGTGAAGCAAAGGAAACTTAAAAATTCATTATTCATTTCTGAACAAACATGAAGTTCTTAGCTCCAGCTGGGACCCGAAGTTGGATCATGAAATCAGAGACCCAGAAAACGGGGAAATTTTGTGACATGCATACCTCACTTGGCAGTGTGAAATAGGATTATTTTATGGAAGTATAATTAGTAATCATTTCAGTCTAGCCTAGCCAGACTTATGAAATTTAAAATTGACAATTAGAAAATAAAAAATACTATCCTATAGATTTAATGAACCAAAGTCACACCCAGAATCAATCATATATTACACCACACAAGTATGGCTCCAAGAAGTTAACAGAGCTCTTCTGTTCATTAGTACAGGAGAAATTTCTCTGATCATTGTATAACGGATGTGTAGTAGAGGCTGTTACACAGTAGCTGATCAATAAGTTCTTACTGAATAAATTATTATTACATAACTACACTTCACCATACGATATTCCAACCAAGTTTTCAAGATTTAAAGGAGGGTAAAAGAAAAGCATGTACTTATTAGAAACAGTCTGCTATAGGGGCGCCTGGGTAGCTCAGTGGGTTAAGCATCTGACTTCAGCTCAGGTCATGATCTCACGGTTTGTGGGTTTGAGCCCCACGTCGGGCTCTGTGCTGACAGCTCAGAGCCTGGAGCCTGCTTCAGATTCTGTATCTCCCTCTCTCTGTCCCTCCCCTTCCCTGCTCACGCTCGCTCTCTCTCTCTCTCTCTGAAATAAACAAAACATTTTTAAAAAATTAAGAAAAAAAACCAGTCTGCTATAATAACAGAAGTGGAAAAGAGATAGGAAACATGTCCCAGGAATTGTAAGTCACATAATATAAATGTCTTCAAGTGACTCTGAAAAGAGGAGGCAAGAATTCTTTCATTGTTTCCACAACAAATGTTGAGCACCTGCTTTGTGGTATGATGGTCACTTTACTAGATTTCACTCTATAAAGCTATATAATGCATGGCTCCTGCTCTTGAGAAACATACAGGCCAGCAAGGAAAGATAAATGCATAATTATAATTCAATTTGAAAATTTTTATATTAAAAGCACCTGAAATATTATGGTCACACAAAGAGTGAGAATCTTAGAAAATACATCAAAGTAAACAGTCTGTCTGGAAGACGGATCAATTGATCGATCTGATGGTTTGTAGTTGGAAATATACGGAAAGAGAACAAAAATGAAATAAAATTTTTTTGAATGTCAAAAGTCCAAAAATACATTCCCTTTTTTAAAATTCCAAATAGTGAAAGATACTTTGAAGTCTTAGAGATACATCTTATTTCTAAAGACACCGAGAGTGGTGAAGACTCCAAGTCAGGTACCATGAAATCATTAACTGTGATGTGGATATAATCAGGTTTTAGATAGAAAGCAACATTTGAAATGGTCTAGGGTTATGAATGCATCCAGTGCAAAGAGCAATAAAGTGTAAGCCAAGAACTGAGTTAAGCATGTATTACTCATTTGTCTTCCTAGGGAAGCCACCAATCTCTGCCTAGGTACTTAGATATTTTCCATCTTGTTCCAAATTACATATCTTTAAGTTTAATATACAAATGTAATAAAGTTTATAGGGAGACTTTTTTAATGTTTTTTTTTTTTTTTTTTGAGACAGAGACAGAGAGTGTGTGTGAGCAGGGAAGGGGCAGCTAGAGAGGAGACACAGAATCTGAAGCAGGCTCCAGGCTCTGAGCCCAACCCGGGGCTTGAACCCATGAGCTGTGAGATCATGACCTGAGCCGAAGTTACACATTTAACCAAATGATATATGTGCTTTAAAAAGCAAGAAGGTTTTTTTCACTTTAAAAATAAATTTAGGCATATAATAATTCTTACCTGTCTATATATCTCAGACTAGAATTATATTCACCACCACTCCACTGTTTCTGAATTGGTTCCCCACCATCATGTTCAACTAAAAATACATATACATATTATGACAGTACTAAGAAAAATCATTAAGTAAAAAAATCTCTTTAACAAGACTTTAAAACTATTGTTACATTGTATGCCACAATCTTTATGTCAACAATAAATTTCAAAAGTCTCCTATTTTGAAACAGATGCTACTGAAAATGCAAGAGGTGTTTTTTGAAAACACTTCAAAGAATTAATAGGAATTTCATTTCACTTCCAAAGGAGTAACAGGATGACTGTGATATAAGAGAATCTGCTTTAAACTACAGTCACTGACATAAATTCCAAAACTAGAATCTTTAGAAAATAATATTCTTAAATTTAAAATGCCAAATATTTGACCAAAATTTACAAATAAGTCTAAGAACAAGAAAATGAAGCGTTCATTGTGAATATTTCATTTTTCTTATTTTTTCTAAATTAGGAAATGTTTCAAATCTATGAAAACTACATAGCATTTTAAAGAAACTTTGCTATAAATGCTCCAATCAACTTCTTTAAGAAATAAAACACTGAACATTGTATAATTAGCTGAAATTCAGAGTAATCTACTTGTGATGGTTAATTTTATGTGTCAATGTGGCCGGCCACCGATGCCCATATTAAACATTGTTTCTGGGTATGTCTGTGAGAGTGCTTCCAGATGAGGTTAAGAATATAATCAGTGGACGCAGGACAGTGGACTGCTCCCCTAAAGTGGGTCTCACCTAATCAGTAGAGGGTCTGAAGAGAACAAAAGGCAGAGGAAGGAGAGATTTGGCCCTTTGTCACCCTGCCGTCCTACTTTAGCTGGGTCATCTCAGCTCTTTTTCACAGGATCACAGGCTGGGATTGACACAGTCAGCATCTCAGGGCACCAGGCCTTCACACTCAAAATGGAATTATACTACTGGCTTTCTGGGTCTTCAGCTTCAAGATGGCAGATCATGGGACATCTCAGCCACCAAGGAATCGTGTGAGGCCATTTCTCTTAACAGACATAAATAATACTATATTTGGAGATATAAATATTATAAGATATACATGTATTTCTCCTACCGGTTGTGTTCCTCTGGAGAATCCTGACAATATACTATTTTACTAAATCTGACCACTGTTCTGATTATGATGTGTATACCTCCCGACAGCATTTTACATTAAATTCATTAAAACAAGTTGGTATTTTGTAATTCAGGAAAATAAACAAAATCAAGTTGTACATATCATTTTGCAACTTTTAAAAACTCAGTACTGGGCTATGAGATTTATTCATGCTGTCATATGTTAATTTAATTCACTTATTTTAACTGCACCACAGCACTTTCTCATATGAATATGGATAATCTATTAGTTCATTTCCATAGTGAGGGATACTCAAGTTGTTTTCTGTTTTTTTTAATTATTATTATTACTACAAGCAATGCTGTAATGAATATCTTTGAAAATAACTTTGTGCCAAGAGTAATATTCAAAAGATTTAACATTTAAAATAATTTGGGTGTTGCCCAATAAGAATAGAAGCCTTACCACTCTGAACTTGCTGGCTATAAAAAAAGGGTATTATATTATTTACATAATATAAAAATGAGATATATGTATATAATAAGATATATTATTTTTCTTTAAACTTTGTCATGGTGTCTTTTATTCTATAGAGATTATATTCTCTTGTACTTTTTATCAAAGTGAAATATTTCTTTTTACTGTTTAATCTGTTGTTGAATATTCATTCGTTATATAGCCCTTCTTCTAGGATACACATTTAATTAACACACTTATGTAAACAAATGGTTGTCTTAAAAAAAGTCACTTCAAACTGCTCTCAAATCTGTTCATTTAAATGCTTAAAAGGCATACTTTTAATTCATACTTTGAAATAGTTTTCCTTTTCATAATTATCAAGCTACATTTTCTTTAGCACTTGCCAATTTAGCTTATCTAATTTCTTTCCCTAACAAATTTCACATAATTTCTGATCTTTTTTTCTTTTTTCTTATTTTCTTTTTTTTCTTCCAGAATTGTTATAGACATGTTCAAAATTTCTAAAAACTTTGGCTAGAGTTATGTAACTCTTAGCCCAGTCAACTATCTTCATCTAATGTCTTTTAATTTTGCAAAAACATTTTTGAATTCCAAAAAGAAGTATCAACTATCCACACCTGGGAGCTATCTGAATAGAACAAATTCAGATGTAGACTTAAGAAATGCAATTTTATTCATCCAGGTTCTCCAGGAGGCAGATACCAAGATGGGATTAAACATGAAAGATTAAAGGTAATACTCAAGAGAGAAAAGGAGAAGGGAAGTGGAAAAGGCTGGAGGAAAAAACAAACTGCCATGCAAGTCTGACCTTGAATAAAGGAGAAAAAGGAAAGCTGGAAAGGAGCACCCTCAATTATGTCCAATTTCAAAAAACATGTGGAAAGGTTTTGGGGAGTCCTTGAGCCAAAGTCAGCCTTCAGAAGATTCCTGTTATCTCCCAAGGATGGATGTACCTTAGTATCCCTGTTTTAAGTCACTGACTGGGAGAGGACCCCTGTGACTAGAGCTTCAACATAAGCATGAGGGTGGATTTGTGAAGTGCTTCAAAGAGTTTATCTTTGAACTTGAAAGTCTGAGAGGCACATTCTCAGAACCCCTGGGGTGATATGTGAGTTTTCCCTATTTCATTGAGAGTTATGCTTCTTGAACTTCAAGTTTCATTAAGTATATGTTCACTTATTTAGTATGTAACCTTCAGAATGGCAGGCATTGTATCCAATATATTTTGAGCTACCTGCAAATTCAGTAGTGAGGTAGTGAGGTACCTGCACTACCTGCAGGCTACTGGTCATTCATTTTATTGTAAAAATACTGATTATTATAATTTAAAATAATGATAATATTTTTCCTAATATTCTATTCAAACAGAATGTTGACAATAGAAAACCACCAATTCGGGGCGCCTGGGTGGCTTAGTCGGTTAAGCGTCCGACTTNGAAAACCACCAATTCTATATTTTTAATAGTATTGTGAGAACAAAAGGGCATTTCCAATTCTCTCCATCAACATGCTCAATTGAAATCAGCTTTTCACTCCATTCAGTTCACTACAAGTAGATTAAAGATTAATTAATAAATAATACAAATGGAAAACAGTACATTGGCCAATGACACCCATGATTAGTAGCTTTTCTAAAACTTCCAAACATTATATGTTATACTAATATAATTGCAATAGAATGTTCTGTAAACATTTCCATGAGATCTTTCTGTATTCAAACTTGTTTCTTTCTTCACTAGAGTTGTTTTTCTTAGGACCATATTACTAATTTATTCACGCATCTTAATTTGTTTTTAGTTTTCAGTGAAAGCCTCATTTCCTCTTACATTTTTCTGTTCTTTTCTAAAACTGCTATAATTTCAAGGTTTTAGTATTGTGTTTCTCTGAAATGAATATAGTATTCCAGGTACAGTCTGCTCATCAGCGGAGAGAAGCAGGCGACTGCTTCTCATCTTGGTTCATGACATGGTGCCTTTATAACCCCAGTAACACCGCAGTTCTAACTGGCAGTACAGACTGCAGACCTACATCTCATTTGCTATCCACAGCTGCTTTTCTCTTCACCCGGCTTCTTTAGAGGTCTAGACAATGTAGAACACATTAACACAATTTCATTGTTGCTCATCGAGCTTATCCCGCTTAAAAAATGCCATGCTTCACATGGCGGGCCACATGTATGTGGAATCCATCTTTGCTTTCTCTACTTTAACTGATGCTTGAAATTTAAAGCATTATTAATGTATTTATGAAAACAGTATAGCTGAGTATATACTTGGCTTTGCTATTCAATAAATGCACACAGAACTGATAATAAATAGCATGGAGTTTCTCTAGATCTTTAATAAAAATGCTAAATTACCTTTTATGCAGCATTAACTATGCTGATAACAAGTATATTTTATACTATGTAGCATTTCTCTTTTTTCTTTTTTAAATAATTTTATTTATTTATTTATGTATAAGTGACACACTAATATCTCTTAATTTTGAAAAGACTGTATACTCATGTCCATACTAGTCAAAGCAATATGCAGATTTAATGCAATCCCTATCAAAATACCAACGACATTCTTCACAAACTGGAATAATCCTAAAAATGTGTATGGAACCACAAAAGACCCCAAATAGATAAAATAATCTTGAAAAAGGACAAATTAGAGGTATTACAATTCCAGATTTCAAGATATATTACAAAGCTGTAGTATTCAAAACAGGTGGGTTGGGGATGGGCTAAATGTGTGATGCATATTACGGAGGGCACCCGTCATTAGTACTGAGTTAAGTGATGAATCACTAAATTCTACACCTGAAACCAATTTTATCATAATGTGTTAACTAACTAGAATTTAAATAAAACTTGAAAACTAATTAATTGGTTAATTCAAAATGCATTAAGGGCTAAATGTGAGATCTGAAACCATAAAAACCCTAGAAAGACAGGAAAGGCAGTAATTTTTTCTGACATCAGCCATAGCAACATTTTTCTAGATAGGTCTCCTGAGGTAAGGGAAACAAAAGCAAAAGTAAACTATGGGGACTACATGAAAATCAAAAGCTGCACAGTGAAGAAAACAAACAAACAAAAAAACCCTAAAAGACAAGTTACTGAATGGGAGAAGGTATTTTCAAATGGCATATCCAATAAAGAGTTAGAATCCAAAATATATCAAAAATTTATACAACTCAACACCAAAAAACCCAAATAATCCACTTAAAAATAGGCAGAAGATATGCACAGATATTTCTCTAGAAAAGACATACAGATGGCCAAGAGACACACAAAGAGATGCTCAACATCACTCAACATCAAGAAAATGCAAATCAAAGCCACAAAGAGATATCACCTCACACCTATCAGAATGCCTCAGATCAAACACAAGAAGCAAGTGTTGGGAAGGAACCCTCTTGCACTGTTGGTGGGAATGCAAACTGGTGCAGCCACTGTGGAAAACAGGATGAAGTTTCTTCAAAAAAAAAATTAAAAATTTTATACAAAAACACTAATTCAAAAAGATGTTTATGTTTATTGCAGCATTATTTACAAAAGCCAAATTACACAAGCAGCCCAAGGGTCCATAGACAAATAAATGGATAAAGATTTGGTATATATATAAAATGGAATACTACTCTGCAATGAAAAAAATAAAATCTCGCCATTTACAAAAACATAAATGGAACTGGAGCGTATTATGCTAAGAGAAGTCAGTCAGAGAAAGATCTATCATATGATTTAACTTATATGTGGAATCTGAGAAACTTAAAAGATGAACAAAGGGGAAGAAAAGGAAAAATAAGATAAAAACAGAGAGGGAGGGAAACCATAAGTGACTCTTAAATACAGAGAACAAACTGAGGGTTGATGGGGGGTGGGGTGGGTTAAATGGATGACAAGCATTAAAGAGGGCCTCTTTGGGATAAGCGCTGGGTTAATATGTAAGAGGTTAATTACTGGGTTCTGCTCCTGAATCCCAGACTGAGTGTATGTTAACTAACTTGAGAATAAAAAAATTAAAAAAGATTAAAAAAAGGATGTGCTACATATATGTGTGTGTATACACACACACACACAATGTCATTCTTCCAGAGCAAATAACATTTTGACATTTGCAACAACATAAATGGATCTAGAGGTATACTGCTAGGCAAAGTAAGTCAGTCAGGAAAGACAAATACCATATGATTTCACTACTATATGAAACAAACAAACAAACAAACAAACGAGACAAAAAAACAGACTCTTAACTCTAGAGAATAAACTGATGGTTACCAGAGGGGAGGTAGGTAGGGTGATGGGTGAAATAGATGATGAAGAGTAAGAGTACACTAATCATGCTGAGCACTGAGTAACGTATAAGACTGCCAAATCACTATACTGCATACCAGAAGCTCATATAATACTGTACATTAACTATACTGGAATTATAATACAAACTAAATAAAAAATAAAAGTATTCTCATTAAACAAATGAGTATACAGAAAACATAAAAATGACACACAAACACATAGATTGTAAGTGAAAATAACTAGATCCTAAACATATATATATGCTTGCATATATATGTGCATGTTGCATATAAATTGTACTCATGTTTAAATTACCTATACTCACAATCATACTTTTAAGCATTTTATATATATATACATATATATACACACATATATTTAAGCATTTTACGTATACATATACATACACATACACATAAGGGCACTCCTACTAATATTTCCTATAAATTGAGGTTTATGTATCTCTGAGCAGATATAAATTAATATAATCTGAGGATTCACGTCTATGTCCTGAATGGCCTAGCGATATGCTTATTAACATCTCATTACACTGTTCTGTTCTTTTCTTTTCTTTAGACTGTAAGTTTCAGAAAGAATCTTGAAAGAATTAAGGCTGTACATTTTTTACCCAGAAGCCTGCATATTTCTGCTTGATATCCAAAAAGAACTTTATCTTGTGCACAACAACTACAAAATGGCACTGTCTTAATTTTGTCCTGGAATAATTAAGACCATGATCTTCTCACCAACCTAAAGACAAGCTTGAAGAAACATTGTAAAATACTACTTAAAATGTGGGCCAAAAATCTGAAAGAGACCATCATGTTTCTAGGAAGCCTCAATCTAGAATATGAGGCATCTCACAGTTATCGTAGTCAAGTACAAGCAGAGATCATAGATATCAATTACTTAGACCAGCCAGCCAGCCATGGAGAAACCAGGGATGGATTAGTGTTAAGGCCTTTATCAAAATCACATAACTGGTATGCAATGGAGAGCATGACCTAAGCTTCTCACTGAGGCCTCTCTTCTTCCACCAGAGGTCACATACACTGGAGTTCCTATTCCACATGCAGACAGTTTCGTTTGTCTGCTGGTGTTTTCTTTTTCTAACAAATTGAATTATTTGATAAGATTTAAAGACAAATATCTGAAAAATTAAAGAAAGAGAAGATCTAGCAGGGGTGGATCGAAAAATCTAAAAAAAAAAAAATCTGAATTAAGTAGTGGCTACTAAGTTTAGAAGAGATAAGCCCATTTGGCTGCATGGCTGTCCCTGCCAGGCCTATTTGATTCAGCTGTATCACATGCCTGGCCACTGCAGTTGTTTTGTGTTTGCGAGCTGTGTACTACTTCAACTGGCTTCTCTGCCATCTTATATTCAAGTGGAGATTAATTTAAGAAAGAATGTTTCCTATGACATGACTCAGAGCTTTCTCATAATAAGACCATCAACTCATTTCCCAACTGTGTTCCCGGTGGGAGGATTCTTGTAAGGATCCTACTTCTAAACTGTTCTAGGATTAAAACCATGAAAGTGTACTTGGTTTTTGCGTTCCCTTAATACAGCATTCTTTCACTGGCAGGAACCTAAACCTCTCTTCCTAGGTAAAGTACCTCTTAACGCTCTGTTAAATGATGTTCAAAATTACAGTTATCCCAAAGCAGTAAAAGAGGAGCTTTCCTGCTCTGGCCCTGTGGACATTTAATCTCTCTGATTCCTAGTTGTCTTTTTTCTATCTTTTTTTTTTTTTTCCTTTTCATTTGGTGATGAGTAAGATTCTCATATTTTTGTGTATGATTGTTTCTCAAATTTTAATGCTTATAAATACTTCACGTTTAAACTATTTGTTTCTCAACTGTAGCACAGATCACTCACCAGGAGTAAGCAAGAAGCAGCAAAGTGAATCTTAGCACTTAATGACTCCTTTCTTTAATATTCAAATGGAGACCCCCTGGTCCATTTCTCAAAAATCAAAATCTCTCTCTTGACAGTCTCTGAGGACTGGCTACCTCGAAGCCATTTCACATTCTCCTCAATTTTCCCCCATAACAAAGCCCAAAAATTTAAAAAGTTCATCCTCCATAACTAGGACTGATTTTACAACATCAATCCAGCCAGTGATTAGTATGCAGAATTTTCTGGATGAGACTTCTCAGAGATCGATCTTATACCTACTAGAATGTCCACACCAAAAAGGACTGATCATATAAAGTGTTGGCAAGGATGTGGGGCAATAGAACTCTGAGACACTCTCAGGGGAAGTATAAACTGGTAAAATTTCTTCAGAAAACTGGAAGAATTCAGTAATATTCACTAATTTTACTAAAGTAAAAATTCACTAATACTTACCACGCTTGTGAAAGAGGCATTCCACTCCTCTCTATATATCTCCAGCAGAAATGTGTATGTATGATTACCAAAAACACAAACTAACACACACAAAACTACTCACAGCACAATTCACAGTAGTGCAATACAGGAAACAACACAAACTACGATGAGAATCCAACAATTATAACTCTACGCAGCAGAAAGAAGGGCTACCACAAATGTAATATTTAGTAAAACAAGTCAGCCACAAAGGGTACTAACTGCACATTTATATAAAGTTCAAAACTAGTAAAAACTATCTCTGGAGTTAGAAGTCAAGACAGTGGTTTTCAGTCCCTGGAATGGAAGAGGGGATGCCAGGGGCTAATATTGTCTTAATTCTTAATCTGGGTATTGGTTATACAAGAGTCTTCAGTCTTTGAAAATTCAATCATCTGTAAGCTTATGACTGGAAGGTATGTTATACTTCAAGTAAAGGTTTACTGAAAGAGAGAAAGAGGATGAAAAAGTGGAAAAAGAGAGAGAGAGAAGAGGAATTTGTTTAGCAGGGTCTCCTTTTAGCCCCTCTGGTCCCACCACCGAATGTTCAGTTGAAACATACATGTGAGTCATGGATGTACAATGGTCACATTGAGACAGGAGGATAAAACCTATAAACCAAAGAAATCAATGTTCAAAGACAGAAACTGCCAGGGTCTCTGATCTTTGATGACATCACTGAGCAGCTCTGTGCTAGCCATGTGGCACATAAATGTGCTAACTAGGAACATTTATTTCCCGACTTTTTGTTGCCTGAGACAAATAAGCTCTTTACAGGTTTTTGATTCTGTTTGTCAAAATTTGCCTTAGCTGCTATCACATGTGGCTCCTAACTAATACACAATTAGTGTGTGTATAGTTGGTTATGTGCCCAACTGCTGCTCAGGTCATCATCTCATGGTCCGTGGATTCACATCGGGCTCTGTACTGACAGCTCAGAGCCTGAGGCCTGCTTAGGATTCTCTCTCTGCCCCTCCCCTGCTCCTGCTCTGTATCTCAAAAATAAGTAAACGTTAAAAAATAAAAATAAAACATAATTTAAACAAACAGCTGGTTCTGGTACAACATGCTGAAAGAGGAAGATCCTGGGCTCACTTCCTCCCACAAATACTCCAAGTAGGCAGCTACAAATTGGACAACCTCCTCTGGAAAAACGTCTAAGAACTCTGAGCAACTCCTGGGCATTTGGAAACCAAGAGCCCACAGTGAAATGGGTAGGAAAGGGTGGGACACCATCTCACCATAAATCTCACACCCAGGGCAGTGACCTATAATTGGGAGGGAACTTAGAATTCCAAGCTTCTCTCTGCGAAATGAAGGCTTTGGACCCTACATCCGTCCCCCCAACTTTTCTTTTTCTAACTTTTATGTATTTGCTTCGAGAGAGACAACCCAAGCAGGGGAGGGGCCGAAAGAGAATCCCAAGCTGAGTCCACACTACAAGCGCAGCCCTCTTCCTCTACCAGCGCCATTTATACGCACCCCCCTCAGCATCTTCCCAGCCAGCGGCGCCATCTTTTCCCCCCCTTCCGGGCAAGGCTCTCACTGCCTCTTTCCAGCTGGTGGGGCCCAGCTACCTGTGTGCGCTCCAGAGGGCCAGGAAGTCCGGGGCGCTCACACGTGACTGCTGGCGCCCCGTTCCTGCGGCTGCCCCCTAGGGGACTCCGGACTCTAGCGGTGGCGTGGCGGGGCCACCCTCCAGTCCCTCGGGCCGGAACAGGCTCTAGGCTGATGCCACCCCAGCGCACTGCACAAACGGTGGATGAAGCACACCCTAGGCCTCTCTGTGAAAGAGGCTTACTTGCTGCCGCGCTAGGCTGAGAGTCAAGTTTAAGGTTAGGCACACGCTCAGCGGCTCCAGACACGCTCTAAGGGAAAGGGGCCCGCAGGGCATGGTCTTCGCCTTCTCTCTAGGCCATGCTCCCACTGGCTGGCTAGTAGAGCCTAGCGAAGAGCTTGTATACTCATCTGGGCCCGATTTGTACTACTGCCACCTAGGGGACACCTCCGGATCGCCTGGCTCGGGTGGGCCGGGAGAGCTCACACTTGCATTCCCACTGGGCTGTGCGTGGACCTGCGCTCTGTGGAAGCTGCTGCCTGAGGGTCTGGCCTCCAGTAGGCCTGAATCTAGGGACTTTCATGGAGACCCTCCCCTCTGGGACAATGACTGGTGTTAATACATCCTCAACTGCTGGGAGCCACTGAAAATAAACTAGGCTCCTTGGATAGTCCAAGAGCTAAGGAAGGTTGACCCAAAAGGTTCATCACCTACACAACACCCCTTCTTCAAGACTGGGGGAGATGACCGTTCTTCATCATGCCTGGAAACCAACAAAGATAATCAAGCAAAATGAAGAAACAGGAATATGTTCCAATCCAAATAAATAAATAAATAATCTCAGGATAAAAAACACTAAGTATAAGTGTAGTGTAAAAATATTATTTACGCCTAAACAATTGCCAAATATGTCTGATATATTTGGTAAAAATACAATATGTTCATGTATTTTGAAATAATACGTTGTGTTTTGTGCTCTCCTCACATCTTTCATGTGCCCTTCTGACTTTTCTCCATTTACCTCAAATAGCATTAATTATAATCAGCTGTTTCAGTCTGTTCTTCACACTAGTTTGCGAGGTCTTTAAATTCAAGAACCTGGTTTTAATCTCAGCACTAATCACAGTTTTGCAAGGCAAAAACATTACATTTATATTTGCTAAATGGTGCATGAATGAATTAGAAGCAGATCTTAAAGTCAGGGAGTATTTAGGGTATGTAGTGGATATATGTCATTTTGGCTACCATTTATTCATTCCTTCTTTTTATTTATTTATTTTTTGCAAGAGTCTGCAAAAATTTTTCTTAAAACTTCAGATGGTAAATCTTTTCAGCTTTGCAGGCCAGATGGTCTCAGCCACAACTATCAATTTTGCCATGGGAGCAGAAAAGCAGCCATCAACAACATATGCATGGAGAGGTGTACCCGTGTTCCCATAAAATTTATTTACAAAAACAGGCAATGATCTGGATCTGGCCATGGGCCACAGTTTGCCAAACCTTGTGTTTGAACTCGTTGTAAATGAAATTCCAAGTACCCACTCCTAGTAATGAAGCTAAAGGGATCTGAAACTTTTACTCCATTCTCTATGATAAACTAAAAGCGTGGAGGTTACATAAAGTCGCCAAAGGTTAGCCTGCCTTTGAATACGGAGTAAATACAAGGAAGAAAAAAAAGTGGGAAGCCATTCTTTGTAACAATGGAAAGGTGCTGATCACATTTTTCTTGCCTTTACACCATTATGGTAGTCTTGGCTTCTCACATTTCTGGAGCTCTGATTTTGTTTGTTTGTCTAAGGACTTAAACAACTTTAAAATGTAATTTTTTAAGAAAATCTAAATTTTCAGATCATCTTGGAAAGTTGGGAAAATCATATAGACCTTAATACTGGCTGATCCATATAGACTGAGTATGAGTTTGTCATTCCCATTCATGCCCCACTCACTGCCTTCCCTAATATGAGGTTTACTGTCACGTGGCATTTTGTATCACATATATGCTGTTCTTTTTCCTAACCTGGCTTTCCCTACTCAGTGATGTTCCTTGGCTAGTACATGTATAGATCTAAAAGTTAAATTGCTGATATAGGTCACCATAATATACCTTAATTTTTATGATGATCCCATACTTAAAACACTCTTGTCCTGGTATGATTCCATAAGGTGTCTTCTTCACCCAAATGAAAATCAGTAATCCCAAAGTGAATGTGAATCTGATTCTATACACTCAGCATGTGGAATATATCATTTCACACATTCTGAGTAGAGAAATATGTTTTTTCTTTTAACCGTAAGACAATGGGTGGTATACTTAGTTTGGGAAGAAATAACTCCAACCATCTACCCCAACCCCACCTCCAGGTTTCTCAGAAATTAAAGTATACAATCATATTTTCTAGTTTCCTTTTTGGATCCAAGAGTTCCGACACAAATTCAACAATCTTACATCTCTTCCTATCTGAAGTATCAAAGTACTTGATGAAGCCCATCAAAATACTGTTAGATGGAGCCCAATACTAAGTGGACTGTTTCCTGACTATTCTCTATGTTTCGCTATATGAGGAGGGAGCTCCATTCATGAAACACAACTGGCTCTTATCTTCCTTTCACTCACTCAGTCTTAGAGTAGAATATGTAATGTTCTCTTTTGAAGACTATTAAGAACATGGGAATGTGCATACAAGCCCCATCCTTTCTGGGAGAAGGGGTTTCTTCACAAAGGATTCTGTCTTTTCTGCTCTGCTATTTTTAAGTTTACAAAACAGCCGATATGGCCAACTTCTGTTTCTGGAAGGGAAATCAGTCTAAGCCAGAGGTCTGTATCAGAAATCACATTCATCTGTAAATTTAATACACATTTTTCAATATCAATTTCACCAATAAGAAAGAAGATAGCTGGCCCCCATCTGTATAATTCTTTTTTCTTAATAAAATATGTTCAAAGGCCAGGCAGAGAGGTGTAATGATGTTACTGGGCACCGTCAAGATCACCACCACATGTTAGTAAAAATTATGATCCAGAGTGTTACTTGGAGGCCACATCCCTCCACATTTTTCAATATTAGTCAGTTTGATCAACATGATTTGATTTAAATTGACCCAGTAATCAATACAAATATCTGTTCTGGAAAGGTTACCTCTTTGAGAAGCCACTGCTCTGTGTTAAGCCAGCCCCCTGATGATAACTATTTATTTAGGGGGTCAGTGTTTTGGTTACAGGACCATTAGTCTTCTCAGAAAACAGCAAAACTGAGCCATGTTTTGTTTTGTGTCTAAATACCATCACATTTAATATTTAAGGAGCTACATGTGATTTCTGGTCACCCAAGCAGGTATTTAGAACTTTGAGTTTGAAAATGGCACAAGTATATCACTATGTCTCTTTCATTAAACAGGGAAAAGGGACAATATGGTTAAATGTATCCTCAAAGCCAACTTTTATCTAACATACCTCAAAGAGCTCTAGGAGCCCCGATGAGAAATTTAGCTCTGCCCAGTTAATAGGCCTTGGGTACTGCTTAGCTTGCCAGTGGAAAGATTCTTTTCTCATTCCCAGATTACATTTTCTAAATTGATTTTTCACACTTTGTTCTCTGGAACTAGAGTTTCGTGATTTAATATGAGTATACTAAGAATTAGTAGTCACCATACATTTCATTCATGGTCCTTAAAACTCATAATTATCTGATGCATGATATAAAATACATTTCAGCAACTGCCAGGCTATTAATAAGTGGAATGGGTTGTCACAGATTACTGAATAATTTTATCTCAATTCTTAAAGTGCAAGTCTACGTTTTAAATCATATTTAAGAAAATAAAAAGCAAGGAGAAAGAGCATTGCTTTACAGGGAAAAAATAGATTTTAATTGCTTACAAGAGATGNGTGTTATACAGTTTCAGTTACCTGTGGTCAAGCATGTTTGGAAGAAGCCTGACATTACATCGTAGTGACTACATCTTTCGCCTCATGTCACTTCATCACACAGGCATCTTATCATCTCACATCATTACAAAAAGGAGAAGGATGAATATGATACAGTAAGGTATTTCAAGAGAGAAAGACCACATTAACCTAACTTTTATTACAGCACACTATTAGAATTGTTCTATCAATAGTTATTGTTATTAATCTCTTACTGTGCCTAATTTATAAATTAAACTTTATCATAGGTATGTTTATATAGGAAAAAAGATAGATAGGGTTCAGTAATATCTGGTTTCAGGCAATTGCTGGAGGTCTTGGAATGTATTCCCCATGGTAATGGGGGACTAGTGTACTCTGAAAATATATATAACAAAATAGACTTAAGGAAAGGAGACTTATGTAGTTCAATGTGGTATTCTAAAATAGTAACCATTTCTTATTTTATGTTCCAATTTTATACTCAAAATGTGAAAAACAATACAAATACTGATTTTTAGGAATTCTGGATGTATTGGCAATCTAAAAATTTGATTCAAAACAATGTTTTTATATATTATAGTTTCCAGAAATCTTTCAAACACGCAAGTATTTTCTGTTTCTAAAATTGATGTTTGAGGAGCACCCGGGTGGCTCAGTGAGTTAAGCATCCTACTTTGGCTCAGGTCATGATCTCACAGTTTGTGAGTTTCAGTTCCGCATCAGGCTCTGTGCTGACAGCTCAGAGCCTAGAGCCTGCTTCGGATTCTGTGCTTCCCTCTCTCTCTGCCCCTCCCCCACCTCTCCCTTTCTCAAAAATAAACATTAAAATAATTTTAACTGATGTTTGAGTAGATGTGTAGTGCCCACTGCAATGCTGAGTCCAGTGCTTTCTATGTTTTTAATAGTCCATGAATAACTAATTCTTCAAATCTTGCCTTTCCCTCTCCAGAGAAAATCTGTCACTTTCTTTTACTTCAAAGGGGTAATGCAAAACTCTAATGATTCATGAAAATTGTTTGAGAGCATAAACTCAAAGCATAACACAGGGGTAGATTCTTATTAAGACCCTTAGAAGCCTAATAGAAATCTTTGCTACAACTCTCTCAACAATATTATTTCTTGGCTCAAGAAATCTTTCAGAATTTCTGGAATGCAGATCTTTGTTTTACTCTTAGCAGAGAGCATTGTGCAGGGGGAAAATGGCTGCCTTGGAATTGCTACCCAGAGTAAATATTTACAAACCTGCCAACCTGGCATTGATTTTTATAGAGTGAATGCAAACAAGAAATCAAAAGCCTATCTTCTTTTTTGCAGAAAAATATTTTCAATAGAGACTTTCAGCAGAGAAGCTGGAAAGAATATTCAAATAAAATGAGATGTATACCAGTGCTTTACTGCATTATGTGATATCCCGCCACAAAAATAAAAAGATCTAAAATGGAAAAAATCATAGATTTTGAAAGTTTTCTTTAATTATATGCCTTATGTCATTTTTATGTATACCACTTTATAAACCAGCCTATATATTACAGAAAATGTACACTTCAAACTTATGAGTTAATACAGTCAGTTCTAACAAATTCCATTTTACAGTAGTAATAAATGCCTACATGATTTATACAGTATATATGAAGTAAGTAAACCCCAAAGAAGTCACTTAAAATCCTCAGTTCAAACCTATATTTTTAAAAGACTGCAGTTACCTATTAATATTCTTATCTTAATTTGATTTTTGCTCTAGGAAATTGAATGAGAGAGTAGATAGTCTTATGAGCTTTTTCTTCTTGGCCAGAACCACCATCATATACAACACACATACAAAAATCAACTCCCAGTACCATCTGTAAGAAAACGGCTTAGGGAGAGCTAAAAAGTTTTAATTTCCCAATGCCGCTATCAAGCTGCAGCTGTAGGAGAAACCTCGAGCCTTTGCAAAACGACTCAGCTTGCTTTTGTTTCCAGGCATTGGCATAGCCCACTATTCAAGGGAGGTGAATTTAGGATTGTAAATGTGAAGTGCTGTTTTATGGATCTCTCCTGCCTTTAAGCAAGATTAAGAAACAACAAACTTCCATATCTGCTAAGGGATATAACAGACCCGCACTGCCACATGGTACATCACCACAGACTTTGCATACTTACCCTAAGAATTTATCAACCAACAATATGTAGGAGTTTGCTTTATAATTTAATTTTAAAGGGTATTTAACAGAGGTTGTTTTCATACTTTCTTTTCTCTCTCTCTCTCTCCCTTATGCCTAGCATCCAATCTGTTGCCATGTCTGGTTGATTTTTACTTCTAAAATAACTTTACTATTGCAATATTAGAAATTTTGAAATCACTCCCTCTACTAGTTTGCTGGGGCTGCCGTAATACAGTACCACAGATGGGTTGCCTGCACTACAGAAATTTATGTTCTCATAGTGTTTGAGGCTAGAAGTCCAAGATCAACGTGTCAGCGGGTTTGGGTTCTTCTCTCCCTGGCTTGCTGAGGCCACCTTCTTGCTATCTTCTCACACAGTCTTCCCTCTGTGCATGCTGGTATAATTTTTTGCATGTCCAAATTTCTTCTTATTATTAAGACACCCATCAGATTTGTTTAGGGCACATTTTAATGACCTCCTTTTAACTTAATCACCTTTTAAAAGACTATCTCCAAACAACTCACATTCTGAGGAACTGGGGTTAAGGCTTTAATATATGGATTTTGAGGGATGACAATTTTGCTCATAACAGTCCCCAATTTTCTCTTTATGTCAAACCCCTTTTCCAGACAACTTTTTCAACTTCTGTCAAGCAGGTTCCTGACTACAGCCTTCTTTTCCTGGATATCTTTTAATAAATCCCACTATTTCCAAAGAGAAATTCAAATTATCGACTGACATTTATAACCTCCTTTTTCCCCACAGCATTATATTTACATCTGATCTGCTGAACGGAAGAATCGGTCTTCCCTCTACTCTGGAGGGAACACCTTGCTTGGTACTGTTCCCCGATACAAATGCTAACTCCTAGACCAAATGTTCTTTGATCTTTCTTTTAGGAGACATTCACTGCTCTTGAACAACATCCATGCCCCACTGTTTGGTAATAATTCCTGTATCTGTAATTCCACTCAGAATCCTAAAAGGCTTGTAAAATTTCCTTCCCCAAGCTCTTGATCCACACGGTTAAGGTGGACTGATCACAAACCACCTTACTGAACTTAGGTAAGAGCACGGGACACAGGTCTGGCCAAAAATTTTATTCCAATCTCAGGATGTAGGTATTGCTCAAAGAATACACATTTATCTAATGAGTACTAATACTAGAATTTCTTTCAGGATATTAGGGGAAGAGAAATTCTTTTAGTTGGGGTTATTAAAACAATAAAAATACACGTGGGGGTACTGGCACTTTGCCACTCCAACAGGATAAATAAAAACGGGTTAAACCCTTGAAATAGTTTAGTTGAACTGCAGAACATCAGTGATACAGAACAATTTTAAATGCTACCAGAGGGAATATTGTATTTAGGAAGGTATGACAATTAGACTAACAGCAGACGTCAGAACAGTAAACACACGTGAGTTCTGTCATTAAACTTCTAAGGAAAAAAAAAATTTCATTCTAGAAGCAGGAGTAGAGAATAAAATTAAAAAGTTGTTATGTACATAATAGCCAAGACAAGTTACCACCCGTAGACCTAAAAGAAAAATTACCAAAGTGCTTAATCCAGGCGAATTGATTAACAAGTTAAAGGGAAGAATGAAAGGTAAAGTGTGAAAAAAAAGAATTCAGTAAAATATGTTCATAGATGTAAATAATAAAGAACTAAGCATACATATATGTTTATATATATATGCATGTATATATGTATATACATATATACATATATATACATAAATAATAGAGATGGTGGCCATGGGAAGGTAACTTTTTAAAAAAATTTTTTATAATGTTTTATTTATTTCTGAGAGAGAGAGAGAGAGAGAGAGAGCATGAGCAGGGGAGGGTCAGAGAGAGAGGGAGACACAATCCGAAGCAAGCTCCAGGCTCTGAGCTAGCTGTCAGCACAGACACCGACACGGGGCTTGAATCCACGAACCATGAGATCATGCCCTGAGCCAAAGTCAGACGCTTAACCAACTGAGCCACCCAGGTGCCTCCATGGGAAGGTAACTTTGAATCAATTCATGCTAAGATAGAATGCATGAAGGTGAAAGAGTTAATAACTAGTAATCATGTTTGGTGAATATGAATTATTAACTAGGTATAGAAAAATTTTCATATATTGATGATGTATTAATTGATATAATCACTTAAAAGACTGACAATATCTAGGAACACTGAATATATGAGTATCCCATGATTTAGCAATTTTTAGTTTTATATTTAAATAAATACACATGGGTTTATTAAATAAAAATACAACAGTGTATAATTATAAGTATATATAACATATACTTGTTATATATACATATTATATATATGTAATTATAATAATATCAACACTATTAAGGTCCAAAAACTTCAGATGAGCCTAAAATCCATGTACAGGTGAATGGATACATTGTGATACACAATTAGATGTTACACATTTTATGAGAATAATAATAAACATAGTAGTGTGGATGAATCTCATAGACATTATGTTACGCAAAATAAGATAGACACTAAAGAACACTGCTAACAGATTCTATTTATAAGTTAAGGGACAGGTAAAACTAACCTATGGAATTAGAAATCTGGACATTGTTATCCTTGGAGTGGGCAGGTCAGGTAGAAGCTGGAATAGCTTCGGGGCGCCTGGGTGGCTTAGTCGGTTAAGCGTCCGACTTTCGCTTGGGTCATGATCTCACGGTTCGTGGGTTCAAGCCCCGCGTCGGGCTCTGTGCTGACTGCCAGTTCAGAGCCTGGAGCCTGTTTCAGTCTGTGACTCCCTCTCTCTCTGACCCTCCCCTGCTCACGCTGTCTCTCTCTGTCTCTCCTAAAAATAAATAAAACATTAAAAAAAAAAAAAAGAAGCTGGAATAGCTTCAATGGTTGGAGAAATGTGCTATTTCTTCATCTAGTTGCTAATTAATTACACAGATGTGTTTACTTCATGAGATTTAACCAGCTATTTCACCTATTCTAAATGTATAAAATACATTAAAATACTAACAAAAAATACAGAAATCATCACTTAAAAATTAATAAAGTGAAAATCTCAAGCCTAGAGAAGAAAGAAATTTAAAAAACTATCAATTAATAGAAAGTGAGTAAGTAAGCAAAGCAAGTAAAATATTTTGTAAGAGATAATAATAATTTATTCATTTATCCAGAAAATATTTATGAGCACCTACCAGTTTCCTGGAACTATTTTAGACACTGGAGATACATATCAGAGAAAAGGAAGAGAAAATGCCAGAGGGAGGGAAAACTCGTAATGGGGTGGCCAGGGAAAAAGTCACTAGCAAGGTGACATTATAAAAGGATTTGAAGACAGAGAAAGAGACAAACCAAGAAAAGATTATTAACTATAGATAACCAACAGCTGGTTATCAGAGGGAAGATGGGTGGAAAGATAGGTAAAATAGGTGATAAGGATTAAAGGCTATAGTTATCATGATTAAAAAAATTAAAATAAAAGGGATAAGAAAACTTTTTGGAGTATTGGATGTGTTCATTATCTTAATTGTATTAGTTTCACAGATGTATAGATATATCAAATCTTCTCAATTTATACACTTAAATATGCATAGGAATTTTTTGGGGGTATTTCAATTATATTTCAAGAAGTCTACTTAAGAAGAAGGAGGAGGAAAAGGAGAAGAAAAACAACACTGGAAGAGGTGAAGTTTTGAATCCAAAAGAAGAAAGTACCAGATAGAACAAACACCAAGTGCCAAAGTTCTGAATTGGTAGAGTGAGCTATAGAAATTCAAGGGACAGAGTGGGGCCAGTGAGGCTAAGCAGAGTGAGGACGGAGAGGGTGAAGCAGAGTAAGAACAAAGACCAGATTACAGGGGGCCTTTAAGGGAGGTGCTGAGAGAAAGCAAGCAGTCAGCTAGAAAAATGAGAGATGACTCTAAGGTTTTTAGCCTAAGGAAATGCAAAGTAAAGTCACTGTTTACCAAGATGAGAAATACTCTGGAAGAAGCAAATATGTCATTAATGACAATAAATATAAATGGATTAAACTCACTTTCCAAAAGAAAGAGTTAATGGATTTATTAATTTGACATATAGTAATAACGATATTCTTTCTTGTAGGTATGCATATATATTTCTGAGATAATTTATGTAAATGTGGCTCTTTTCTTTAAATGTCAAGTTTCTTACAATTTTCTAGGAGGGTCTCTTGAGGCAAAGAGATATTTTAAAACACTTTAATATATGCAAAAATGTGATGTATCTAATTAGGCAACAAGAACAGTCTAAAGAAAATTTAGGGGGCAAATTTATCTTTTTACTAAATTTGATATGATTTTTATAAGCACTTAGTTCAAAAATTTCAAGTTAGTAAGACCTTAGTAAATGTTTGATAATGATAATATTATCATTTGTAGGTATAGAAGCTCTGTCTCCTTATCTAAAATAAAATATCAAGTTTTTGCCTACATTATTGTGTTGAAACATAGTCTTAAATTTGAGGTAATCATCTCCAGCTACTTTGTATGCTTAGAGAAGACCCAGTTACTTTAGCTGTACTTAGGTAAATAGTATAGAAAAAGAGGTTTTGAAACAATGGAACTAAAGCCCTTAGTTTTTGGGTTTTTTTCCCCCTTAGGGGGCTCAAAAGAGGATATTTTTGTTAATTATATATCTCAATTCACGGCAGAGGAACAAAGTGAAAGACCCTTTTTTAAATTCTCCATTCCTCACTTTCACTCCCCTTTCTTCTCCCTGGTAAACGTTTTATTTGTTATTTGTCCCCTTTGCATGTATTCTTTGGCAGATTGTATTATTGTTTTGTTTTGTTTTGTTTTTCTCAGCATATACTCTTACTTTACATAAATGAGATTGTGCCATAGATCTCAGTCTGTTTTGTATTTTCTCACTTATCACTCCTTTTAAGATCTTTCCATGTTATCGTGTGTATGTACTTCATAGCTTTTAACCACTGCTTAGGTTTTATTGCAAATAATTCAATGCCCCAGTCTTGTCCTCTGTCCCTACCACTTAATCGCACATTTATGAACTTCCAAATGCCTGCATGTGCATTTCACTACCTGAGTATGATTTCTGGCCTCCACATATCATACTCGCTGCCCACAGCATGCCCAAAGTGCTAAGGGCTTTACACCTCTTGAGAGCAATCTTCAATCAATGACTGACCAGAGTTGGTATATGAATTCTCCAACAATCTCTCCTTTTAGCTATATAATATTCTAGGCCACCTTCCAGAGTCCCACCAAAGGGTTAAGCTTTAGCAGCTTGTTGTTGAATTAATATTTCATTATTTATTGACTGTTTCTTTGCCTTTCACTTGGCACTTTTCTACTCTCCTACTTGTTTCCTATATATCCCACAAAAAGTATCCTTGCATCATGGTCTGCTTCTAGGTTTTCCCAAACTAAGAGGATTCTATCTATTTTTTAGTGATGGACTCTAGTGATGAACTCTAGGTAACTTTCTACTCAACACAATATAAGTGCCCTCCATCAAGTCCCCTTAATGGCCTATGGGCTCATTTCTCTGGGTTACATACATAGTGGCAGAATTGTTGGGGCACAGAACTAATTTGAAATTAGACTAAGCACTCCTAGATTCCTCTCCCAAGTTATGCACTTGATTTTCTAGATCCTCCATTTCAGTGGTTAGCCTTTATCCCGCTCTGAGAAGTATTTGAGGCTTATTGATGTTTCACTTTTAATTTCTTTGGGTCTCTTTACAAATTTTAGGTTTCCGGTTCTGTGAAGTGTCTATTAAAATCCTTTTCCTATTTTCCTAATTACATCCCATTCAGGAATTTCTTGCATTCTCAAGATCAGATCTTTAGCAAATGTAGACACGGCAAATATCATATCCAAAACTCTCATCTATTAACTTTGTGAATGGTATCTAGTGTCATGTTTTGAACAGAAATTCTTAATTTTGATCCTTAATTATTCAATCAATCTGTTATTATTTTCCCTCTAATATGTGTTTTGTTGGGGTTATTCAAGTAGTCTTTTGTCATTTTTAGGTCATAAAAATATTCTCCTACATTATCTATTACCTTTAGAGATTTACATTTCACATTTATGTCTTTATTTTACTTGCCTTTGTTTATGACTTAAAAAATACCTAAATACATGTTAACTTATATCTATATAGATAAATTAATTACACATTATTAAAGGGTATATGAGAATCAACTACACCAGCAGAACTTATTTTCAGTATTTTGGTGAATACAGCATTTTGAATTACTCTTGATCTTCTCTGAAGATCAAAACCACAGTTTGAGTTTAAATTATTCTGAAACTACTAGATGACATATTAACTTCCTTGGTTTTGATTCCTACTGCTACATGAATTACTCTCTCAAGGACACTTTCTTTCCTTGTTAAATATGGGGATTCAGGATCACACATTTAGGTTATTTTTTTTCTCTATTCCCTCAGATGCAGCAACTAGTTCTCTAATACTCCTCTGAGCCACAGAGCAAACTATTTCCAGACAAAGAAAATGAGCTTTGTCTGCTTGCTGTCCATGGGTTAGTCCATCAGACCAATCAAACTCTGGAGGTGTCCCACACACAGAGCTTGGGATTCCCACCTCTGCTTACAGTGCCACGTTTTGATGAACAGTCAAGTCTCCCTACTCCCCAATCTATAGTTCAAATGACAGGAAAAAATTGCTCCTAAGCAATATGTTTGTCTTGTTTTCATGGAATTTACCTCAGTCTGCTTCTTTCTTTCAAGAGGAAAACAACAACAACAACAACAACACGTTTAAGAGATTGGTAGTGAATAGCTAGAATTTTCCTTTAAATATCCTACCGAATATTAGATCAGCCAGGATGCAGCAATAAATGTTATACAAATACAATGATACATGCTTGAAATTATAAGATAGTATAGGGTATTTATATGGATTCTTTTATATTTTTAATCATAAAAATATATATGAAAGAAAACAGTAGATCATCACAAAGTTTAAAAGATAGAATTATATGTAAGTCATGGGTGGAAGCTTAAACATCATATCATATTGGGATTATATTGAGATCATCGGGGGAGCTTATTAAAATATAGATTTCTGGTCACCAACACCAGAGATTCCAATTCAGTCAGTCTTTGTTGGAGACTAGGACTGTAACCAGGTAAGGGCATTTATCTCATCAGTTCAAACCACTCAAAAATGAGAAAACATAAGTAAACAAAATGCATCTTATGCCAACCCAAATCATTACTTCTCAACATCCAGCTGTATTTCTTCCTCACTTGTAGGTAAAATACTTTATTTCCCAGTCTTTCACATGTAAGGGTCATTGTGTGACACGTGTCATCCTAGTCAATGAGATATAACAAAACCTTTTTGTAGGGCTTCTGGAAAAAAAAATCCTTGAAACATGACCAATTTTGGCTTGTTAAGCTCATTTTCTTTTTATATATATTTGGAGGTTTTTTTGTTGTATTGTTTTGTTTTGTTTACCATCTGCCTTTCTCTCTTTCCCTGTTTGAACATAGATATGATGGCAATAGATCCAGTACCTATCAAATGATCATAAGAATAGGCTCTAAACTATAAAGAAAGCCAAGCGGAAAGACAGAGGAGTCCTGGTGCCTGGTGACACCATGATGTTACTGTAATAACCATGGACAGCCTACTTCCCAAGTTCATATTATATCAGAGCACCAGGAGGTCACAATTCCTTATAAATACAAATACATAGAATTTTCTTTATGAAATTATACATGTACATGTCTTAGTATCAGTTCATATGTTTGTACATTTACATATAGATACAACACTACCAATGGACCTGAGCAAGGATCAAGGGTACCAATAAACTCAAAACAGAAACTTTTATGGCCCTTTTGCTAGGGATTCTCACAAAGGTGAATGAAGGATACTGAATTAGTGAAAGCTCTGGTAGTTGCAATTAATGGAAAGGCAACTTAAAAGTGAGATGTTCAAGAATGAGCTTCCTTAAGTTATGATTTGATTCAAGACCTTACATGATGTCATCAGTATGCTATCTTTCCTTCTCACTGTATCAGTCTGCTTTCCTCTATTCTTTGCACATAACCCTTCAAGGGATTAAAGATGGCAACTGGCATCTTCATATATACATGTTCCAAGTTAAAAATCAAAAGAAGATAGAACATACTTCCTTTTCTCCCAGAAGTTTTGAAGGCAATGTTTGTGACTAAGCTACACTGGTCTAAATATAGTCACATTCACATTTCTGAACAAATAACTCTAGCCAACAAATGGGGCCAGGTATGGTCAGGTACCCATCACTGGAGTCAGATTAATGAATTGGCCCTATCCAAAAAACATGTACTGGGAGTGTAGAAGGACTTGTTCCACAAGGAAAAGAAGGGTCCTGTTATCATGAAGAGTATATGCCAGGAAGAGGATGTTGGGATGGACACGGGGCAGATTAAAANTCTGTTGACCATTCTGTCACAAGCCCAAGCTAAATCATGAGATGGAAAAGCCAAAGACAATTTAGTCCAGCAAGATTCTACCTTATGTCTCTTCTCAAATGATACTAGGTTATATAATTCTTAAAATCTGGATTTAGTTTACTACTCATAAATATAAGCTTCTAAGCTTTAAGAATAACCACTGGCAGATGTGTCAGGAAAACTAGGCCAAAGCTTCAGAAGGGATTTGTTCTGACTTATCTTTTGTTAATGTACCTTTCAAAGTGGTCACCTTATACACCTCCATTGAGGCTCATGGTGAGATGTAAGGATACGAACGTAAAATATCATGTTGAAAGTACATATGTATCTGTAAGTGTGCATCCAATTATAATAGCATTATGTTAACGGGTATATGTGTATATGTATAAAATATGTGACTATATAATATTAATATATATCCACCACTCTATCACTAGCACCTAGCACAGAGCCTAAAAAACAATAGAAATTGAATAAATATTTGCTGAGTGATGAACTAATAAATGAAAGAAACTGAGGCTGGAAGTCTTTGAGGAAATCTCTCCAAGGTTTTAGGTAATATAAACACATAGGAAAACAATCTGTTAACTTCAACACCTGAGAGAGCTCTGTATTCCTAACTCAAACCCTGACTCAGCTGACAAGATATTTTAAATAAATCAACTTAAAAGTTTTCTCTTTTTTTTCCACTTAAAGAACACAGTGGTAAACAAAAACATTTATCAAATACAGAGTCATAAATATCGAGGTAGCTATATTTTGCATTAGTGACTCATTCCAACCTTATTATAATGCTTGGATAAGTTCATAAAAAGGCAGAAAAGGAAGAGCAAAGCAGGGTATGGTAAATATAGATGAATAGTATATCCTTTTTAATTGTATTTCTCACTAGGACCATAGGAAAGACAGCAATATACAAGGCACTCTACATCTTGCACTGTTCCAAAGGACAGTACCTTACCATCAATTCCAATTCATCCTTTCAAAGAAGAATTCTAGTGGCTTTACTCTGCTTCTTTCTAAGATGTTGGTGACTGAATTTTAATACTTATTTTCTATCAATCATTATTTATTTATTATCCTTATTTCCTTGTAGATTAAATTCCATTTTACCTAATTTGAGTTTAGAATTATTAAGGTAGGCATAGGCATTAATGGGGTATTTAAGCAATGTAAAGAAATATCATTCTTTTCTATTCTATTCCTATCATGAGACTGTGATCATTAGGTCAGGTTATATCTCTGTCTATTTCACTTATGAATGCTAGTGGCTCAAGTAAACTACTTTTGACATGGGGTTTTAGAGGATGATGAAATAAAAAATTAAGAATACTCTAAAAAAAGTATTAAAATTATCAATAAGGCAGTTCCAAATGTATTAAAAAGCCTGTACACACACACGCGCGCGCGCGCAGGCGTGTGAGAGAGAGAGAGAGAGAAAGGAAAAAAAAACTGAGTCCAATTGTACTTTTTCTGGAAGGAAAATAGAAAAGTGATCATCTCTAGGTGACAAAATTGTGACTTAAAATGTATGTTTTACTATTTTATTTTTCCTATGTTTTGTGATAAATGTTTACCACGGAATTAAGAAGATAATATTTCTAATGTAATATGTAATATTTAGTCCTAAATAGCTTTTGATTCTCTCAAAAGCTTTATTGAAAAAAATGTACTTCATTAATTTCTCTCAATTTCATTTTGTTTAATTGTATGGTTAATAAATTAATAGAGAGTGAAATGATTAAAAGATAAAACACGATGCAGAACACAATAGCGATAAAATCAGACTCATAAAAAAGTAACATAAGTAAAAACAAAACTGTGGGACAATAATAAGACACCCAATCTTCATATTTTTGGAAACACAGAAGAAGAGAGAAACATTGAGGCTGAAAAAGTATTTGAAGAAATAATGGCTGGAAACTTCCCAAATTTGTCAAATATAAACCCATAGACACAAGAAGTTGAATACATGCCAAAGAGGATAAATTTAAAAAAGAAAAGAAAAAGGCCAAGACACACTGTAGTTAAACTTTTAAAAAGTAAAGAAAAGATTTTAAAAGTAGTCATAGCGAAATGATGCATTACCAAAAGGCAAAAGCCAAACTGAATGACAGATTTTTCATCTGAAAGTACGGAGACCCAAAGTAAGTGGCACAATATTTTGTAAGTTTTTGGGGGAAAAAAGTCAACTAAATTCTCTATCTGTCAAAACTATTGTTCAGGAATAAAGGGGGAATCAAACCATCATCAAATAAAGGGAAATTTAGAGACTCCATTGCTAGCAGATCTTTCTTTAAAGCTGACTAGAGAAAGTTCTTCAAACAGAAAGAAAATAATAAAAGAGGGAATCTGGGAGCATCAGGAAGAAAGAAACAACTGAAAGAGCAGAATTATGGACACATACAATAGACTACCTTTCTCCTCATGAGTTCTATAAATCAGGTTTAAGAAAAACCTGAAAAACAGTTATAACACAATCTGAAACTCAAGACAATGATATTTAAAATGGGGAAGATAAAGGACGTAAATGAACCAAAACATATCAAAATTTGTCAGACACAGTTAAAGCAGTGCTGAGAGAGAAATTTATAGCACTGAGCACTTATATTGAAAATGAGGAAATATTTCAAATCAATAACATAAGTTTCTACCTTAAAAAAAATTAGAAAAGGAGGGGCGCCTGGGTGGCTCAGTTGGATAGGTTTCCAACTTTGAGTGTTTGAGTCGCCTGCTCCTGGCTCCCAGCTCTGGACTCCTGACTCCCCGACTCCCAACTCCATGCTGACAGCTCAGCGCCTGGAGCCTGCTTCAGATTCTGTATCTCTCTCTGTCTCTGCTCCTCCTCCACTCATGCTCTGCTCTCTCTCTCTGAAAATTAAATAAAAATTAACAAATTTTTAATTAGAAAAGAAGATCAAAGTAAACCTAAAGGAAGTAGAAGATTGGGAAACCACAGAGAACACCAGTGAAGCATAATATTTTGTATTAAAAAAATACTTAATAGAACAGAGAAATCCAGAGTAAAAGTTAAAAACAAAAAAAAGAATGTATAACTTAACAATATCAGAAATGAAATAGGGACTATCACTATACAGTCTGCTGTCATTAAAAGATAATAAAAAAAACACTGCAAACATCTTTGTGCTCATGATTTTATTAATTCAGAAGAAATAGATCAAGTCTTCTTCAAGAATCAGAAACTACCATAACTCAACCAAGATGAAATGGGCAATCTGAATAACCCAATAACAATCAGAGAAATGCAATTCATAATTTAAAACCTCTCCCCAAAGAAATATATAGATCTACTTTATCTCATTGGAGATTTGTACTAAACATTTAAAGAATCATTAAGACCGATTTACATTTTTACTTCAGAAATAGAAGAGGAAGGACTCACTACAGGCCAGCGTACCCTAAAAGTTCACCAGACAAATACTGCAAAATAGAGAAATCTATAATTAACTTGACCCCAAAATCCTCAACAATGTATTACCAAACAAATTCCAGATCTAACAATATGTGGAAAGAATTATATAGCATAACTAAATGGGATTTATTCCAGCTATGCAAGGCTATTCAATATTTACAAATAAGTCACAACAATCTATATAATCCACCTTATCAAAAAGCTAAAGATGAAAGCACATATTAGCATATTGGTTATCTCGAAACTAAGAACTTGACAAAATTCATACCTATTCAAAACAAACACACTCATAAAAACAGGACTAGAGAGAAACTTTCACACCTTGACAAAGAATACCTCCCAACAAACCCTAGAACTGACATTACACTTAACTGTGAAAGACTGAATGCTTTCCCAATAAGATTAAGCACCAAAGAAATATTTCTTACTTTCATCACTATTACTCAACATCATGTTGGAAGTTCTATAAAGAACAACAGGGCAAGAAAATCAACAGAAGCATATAGATTATAAAGGAAGAAATAAGCCTTGCAAAGGGCATGAAAGAAAGTAAAAATTGCAAAGGACATAAATGTCCCAAATAATCCAAAAGCAAACAAATCAAAAACATTACAGAACTAACAAGTGTGTTGAGCAATGTCACAGGCTCTAAGACCCCCACACATAAATCAATCTATTTCTATATATAACAATGAACATGAAGAAACTAAAATTAAAAGCATAGTACTATTTACATCATCTATAAAAAAATGAAATACTTAGGTATATCCTTAGAAAGTGTATATCAGATATGTATGCTAAAAGTTATGAAATGCTGATAAAAAATGCAAAGAAGACCCAAATAAGTGGGAAGATATACTCAATATACTCTGTTCATAGATTGGTAGATTCAACATAATGAAAATATCCATTTGTCCTAGTTATCAACCAGCTGTCTTCTTGCTATGTGCTCACATGGCAGAAGAACAAGGGAGCTCTCTGTGACCTCTTATAAGGGGACACTAATCTCATTCATGAGAGTTGCACCTTCATGTCCTAATCCCAAATGCACCATTCATGAGCTCTCCACTGTCATCATCTCCCAAATGCATCACCTCCTAATACCTTCATAATGGGGGTTTTGTTTTCAATACGTGAATTATTTTGAGGGAGGTACACTCAGTCCATAGCACTGTTTTGAAGAAGTGCAAGTTGATGTATCATCAAGTTGATGTTCTAATCTTAGTAATCAAGAATGATAACACCCTTTAGAGCCAGACAAGAGTGACTGTACCCTAGATTCTATGTTGTAGCCTCTCTTCAGCCACATTTCATCCTTCAAGTTGAAGAATCTAGATGGTTAAGGAGACACAATTATCAATAGCCTACATCCTCACTTTTTAGATCATACTGTTGGTACCTGACTCCACTGTACAATCCCAAAGCATGTGTGGGCTTCTCCCTTGCTTTATTTTGAAGGCAAGCTTCACTGAGTGTCCCCACAGGGTCCTGGGAGTGACCACGAGTGTCATCCCCCAAACTGTGGACCAAGTCTAGTTGTGCATACAGAAGGATTCTGCATATGCACTCAAAACCCCTCATGGTACAGGACATGGTCTGAGATAGGCAAGGATGGAGGAGAGGCCACAGACCACAGTTTGGTTCTTTTAGTACTACTATGTCTCAGCATGAGACTTCAAAGAGTTTACAAAGAATTCAAGGAGTATTTTCAATTTTAACTTGGCACTTCTAGTCTGTTGAAGTTATATTTATTAACCTAAAATGGTCGAACATGACAGTTGACACCTTGTTGGCTTTATTTTATAATTTAAATATTGAAAATTATCATATGGTAGAATTCTTGGTATATTGTGGTATATTGTGGAGGGGATTTTTGATTCCCTAAAAATTTGATTTGAATGGCAAATCCAGCAGGCAAGTGCTTTCTTCCCTAGATATAATGACCAGAGTATCAACCTAAAATAAGAAATCGTCCTACAGTTTTAGTCAATAATTCTGGATTTGAAGATTCTAGAGAGAAAGAAAGGATGTCGTCTCCTGAATTCAATAGTCTACACATCCAGCTACAATAAAAACAATAATGATTACCATGTACCAGGCACCATATTAGGTGCTTTACATGAATTAACTTATGTAATCCTCACAACAACTATATAAGTGAAGTGCAATTCACCTTGTTATAAAGATGAGGAAGCCAAATCTCAGAATGTATGGTCCAGATCATATAGCTCAAAAGAGGCAGAATGCAATTCTGTCTTACTCCAAGGCCAACCCTCATAACTATCACTCTTCTGACAGTGGATCTATTTAGAGTAAGGTGGCACATCCCCTTGAGTGCTGAATTAGAGGAAATGTTTCCTTTGAAAAGGCCACAGCGCTCTAGGGAAACATTTACACCACAGCTGGTCCCCAAGATCTATTCCAACTCTAAGAGTTTATCAGCTTAGCTTATTAACAACTACTGACTTATTTTTATGTTATTATAGAAATGTTATTTCTAAGTCACTATCAGATACTAATATCAAAACCAAAAGAGAGGGAAACATCAAGGATTAAGGATTTAGACTAACGTATGAAAGATATGAACCAAAAATTAGATTTACAGATATTAGAGAGAAAAAAATCTTAAAGGAAAACATAAGGAAACTCCCTGGAGACAATGAGTCTACAGCTTAGTTTGGCAGTTTTATGTCGTAACATAATAGCATGGAGGAAGTCAGTCTTAAAAGTGTTTGTATTAAAGTCCTCATGAATAATAAAATCATCTTCATTTTAGCTGGTCACATATTCTATTTAAGTTATTTTATGGCCCTCCAAATGGTGAGAGGGCAAGGATTAGATGATGATAAGTCAACATAAAAGCAAGTACTTAAGTTGCTGAAGATTTGAATAATTCCTATTTTGTGACAACTGAAAAACACTGATGAGTAAATCAAGGAGGAGAGACATTTATGAAGGCATGAAACATCTCTCAGAAAATGACTGCATTCTAGTTAATACTTCATGTAACAATTTGGCATATAAGGGAGTTGGCTGCATGGTTTAGTACACTATTTTGTCAATTTTATGCAGAAAATAATATATTTAGCTGCTAAAAATATAGCACTGTATAAATGTCCCAGCATTTTCATATTGGAAGCACATGCCCAATAATGTTCCAAAAAATATGTCTATATTAATTTGTCATTGAACAAATGATATAGCCCTATAAAAAAGTCAAAACTTTTCTTTCCTAGATTTGCTTTACAGATAGAATAATATTGTGCCATGTCATCTAGTATTATTACTTACATAAAATTTTCTTCCAGGATGAAAATGCAAGGTGAATGATAAGTTTCTTTCTGAGCTGGCATCCTCACCACAGAAGATAAACCTCTAATACACCGTAAAATCACAAACTGCCTAATGTAATAAATTTCTTTTCCGGATAGCATTATCTTTCACCTACTTATTTCTTCCATCTTTCATCCATGGAGTTTTACATTATTTTCACATTGTATACAATGAGCAAGTCACACCTCATAACTAAACAATCTTTGCCCTTGACAAATCCATTAAGCAAAAAAAAGTGAGACCCAGGCTTTCAGCTGGTCATCATTTGCCCTTTTGGATATCATGCACATGTGAGTTCCCACAAGTAAATGTATTCTATCTAATTCTATATAATCCATGTTTGTTTGACTTTGCATCTTTTGTCTACTTTATTTTACATTTTACTGCTTTTAGCCTGAAAGTATATAGAAGATTAAGATTAATTCACAAACTTCAAGTATTTCATGTATATATATAGATCTTTTCAGTTTGCTAAACTAGTCCATGAAATAGTTTCCTCTCCAAAACTCAAAGTAAATTTTAAAATCCTCATTTGCCTTCAATAACTCCTCAATCTGTGTGTCAAAGAAACCTTCTCATTAAATCATTTCACAACACAGATTTCCAACTACCAAACACAAATAAATACATTTATATGTATATACATACATACGTATACACATCCACATATACATATGCATATTATAACCAGCAAACTCACCTTCTCATTTGCTAATTATTGCATATTTTGGAATATGTACAATGTATTCCACATTTATTTTCAGTTTATATCAACAAAATTTTTTCTTTCCAATCTAAAGCCAAACAAGACATAAGACAATAAATTTAGAGTCTCCTGCTAATATTCCAAAATATTATCCTGTGAAAGATGACAATGCGGTTTTACTCCTCTAGAGAAAGAAACCAATCTCTAAAATAATGTCCTAGGAAATAGCTTTTCCCTAAGATCTCCTTCTCTATTTTTATAAGGGAAAAAGAATACAAATAGGGAAGCACTTGAGCAAATCAAATGGTAAGAAGTTTCCACATTAGGCACACTTTTCCCCTTCTGTTTAGAAAAGTTTTATGCTGTAAATATTGCAGAATATCAAGAAAGGCATTTATCCACCCTTATTTTTTTCCCTGAATTTTTAATGTGCCTTTTCTAAGTCTTGGTTATTACTTAAATAATCATAGTAATCATGACCACAACTTATTATTTTTAGTGAACATGACATAACTTCAAATAACTGATTCTTAAAATAACTGATCTTAAAATAATTCTTGAAATAACTGAATCTTTATGTTTAAGAGAAATTTAAACCTGAACGCCTTCTAATATTAACTTACATTAAGTTGACTACATTAATTATAATTACAATTCATTAATCTCAACTGAAAATGCAAACACTTGTCAAGGACATTGTATCTGATGTTCATGGGTATGTAGCGTGACGTGGATTTTGCACCAGCACGGCTACATTTAAATCTTTTGTAAAATCAGGAGAAAAATAGACATGAGTTTTCATTTCATTTCATTATCACAAAATCCAGAAAACATTCTGAAATGCTCACTCAACTCTTTTTCTAACTGTATACTAGGATGGAGGCTTGTTTTTAATAGTTTTAAGATTCACAGATTTTAGAATTTGGCATCAGACAACCTGAGTTCAAGGCCCCGTTCTTGTCTTCTTTGTCTTAAAAGAGCAAATTATTTAATATTTGAGTCTTTCTTCCCTCAGTATAAGATGGGCTTTTAGGATTTTGTGATGACTAAACATTACTGTACTTGTAAAGCATTTAACGCCACTCATTTCTGGCTCATGGCACATATTCAATAAATAACACTGCTACTTTACTTGCTGAGACCCTGGTACACTCGTTCTTTCTGTTAGATTCCACTGGATGTAGTTCAAAAGAGGTGGCAGGTTTGTTCTTGTTTTGTTTTTCTGATTAACAAAATCAGAGCATCAACTATAAAGACAAAGGAAACAAGGTATTCTCCCACCGTGTTTGACAAGTGATCCTTCCTTGCCTTCCCATCATCTACTCACAACTGGTATTAATGCTACTTCAGTTTAGACAAAGAAATATACATGGTCACATAACTCAGTAAAAGGCAGAGTTTGGATTCCCCTCTCTGAACCCCTGAACGTTTCTTTTCACCACACTACAAGCACACATTACATCGAAAAGAAGGGGGGAGGGACTCTCAGACCCTCCTTTTCACCGGATTCATAAACATGAAATAGACAATACCTTTCTAAGGTTTGTGCTCATAAACTTTCTGATGTAAGTGGCAGTGGACGAGCCCTTCCGACAAACACACAGATATCTGATTATTTTAAAGGGTCTCTAAGCGCCTCTTAAATGCAAACACTCCTTGGAGAGATTTTATTACCTAGCCTTGAGAAAGACTTAGTTGACTGATATCTGACTCTGAGCGGTGAGCAGAATGGAAAGCACAGCTGGGAAGTGGAGGGTTGAAGGAGGAACAAGAAATGCAAGAGAGATTCAAGTTGAAGACAAAGCAAAATACCAAAGGAGAAGATAATCCCTATTTCTTGAGTACTGACTAGTCAGAAACAAACATGTACTATATAATACACTTTTAACTTGGCTATAGTCCCCTAATCATTAGAGACTGCTTATTACTACTAGAATCATTCCATGGGAAAAAAAAAAACAGTAAAGAAATTACGCTGGCTTAGAGGATAGAAGTTCTGCATGTTAGTTGCAGTTCTGCCATTTGGTATCCATGCTGCATGGGACAAGTAACTATAAAGCTCTGATCCAGTTTCCTCACTTGTAATAATTGCCTTTCTTCCTCACAGAGTTATGATGAGAGAATGTTCGAGTATATGTTAAAGCACATGGGAAAAGAAAAATAATGCTGGATAGATGTGTACTATTATCATGCAACAATGGCTTCAACAAATACTTAACAAGCAAACCATTGTGCAGAGCACTGTTTAACTATGGAGTAACAAAGGTAAGTCATTTGTTCATCCTAGTAGGAAGGTCATGCAACAAGATGGTTATCAGTAATTATCACTTATTCTGAACTCCTATAGTGAAACAAAATACAGCAATACTAAGATAGGATTCTAAGACTATTTTAACCAAAGTCACACATTAGTCAACTCCTAAGCCCCAAGCACTTGTCAAGCACTTGTGTCTGGTTTCCACTTCAGATCATGCTGTCATCCATGGGTGAAGAGTCACATTGTCTCACTTCATCTCTAAATTGATCTGAACTTAATTCCAGACCTCAGGCTAATGCATGAATGGATCCTGTTGGTAATGGATCAGTATTTGCATACCCTTCCATATTCACAAAAGTTTTGTCATTCCTGTTTGAGTTCTAGCCTAAAAGAATAATTGGGGAGGGAATCTATTTTTTAAATCCCAAGGGAAAGTATAATTAACAGCTGCCAAATTGAGGCCATGTTAAAATCTGCGGAGCAGATATTTTAGTGAGAAAGAATCCCAGGTGAATTCCTTGGCCTACACCACTATATCTCATTTATCAAAAAACAAATTCTTCTTGAAAGTATCTTAATCAAATCACAAAGCCTTTCTCATCTAAGGCTTCCCTCCTGCTGTCACCAGCCCATCATTTTTCTTATCAGCTCTATGGCCTGGCTATCCAATATTGCAACATACCCTCATTTCCAAAGCTCCTTCTGTTGGGATGAGTGGATGGCTCACTTGGTTAAGCATCCAATTTCAGCTCATGATCTCATGGTCTGTGAGTTCGAACCCTGCATCAAGCTCTGTGAGGAAAGGCAAGAGCCTAGAGCCAGCTTCGGATTCTCTGTGTCTCTGTCTCTCTCTGCTCTTCCCTCACTCACACTCTGTCTCTCTTGCAAAAATAAACAAACATTAAGAAAATTACAAAAAGCCCTTTCTGTCACAAGCAAAATAAAATCTAAATCATAAAACTTGGACCCATACATATTTATATTTTTCTGATAATTTCCTTCATTTCTAATGCCATTGTCTTTGTCCTTTGCAATCACTGCATTTCTTTAATCTGTCACCTTTCTTGGACTCTGCTTACTTGCTCCCATAAACAACATCATGGGTGGAAAAAAAAGTAAAGCTGAATTTGATGTTGGGTCAATGAGGATTTGAATCTTTTATTTACTACCATAATCACAAAGCAGAATTGCTTCCTTCAAATTACACTCATAAATTATTGGCTATTATGCCTTAGTGTATTGGTGCAAAGGTTGATGATGAATAAAGTTTTAGAGGGGCAAGGAACTTGTAATTTATATGTCACATGTGATCACAACATACCTACTTGTCACTTGCTTGAGTAGCTACAGAGGGATGGAGAAAGGTAGCGCTAATACACCCATATGGATGCCAAACCTTCCCCTTGTAAATGTTGTGATGCATCCAAAAACCCTGCATGTGAGGTCCGACACCACTTTGCTTCTTTAACCAGCTACTCAATTTTCAATTTTCAGCTCCATAGGACCTAGTAATTTCCCTTTAGGAAACAGAAGAAAATGAGACCAAAAAATAAAGCATGCTCATTTTTAGGCACAAGAGATTACTCTGTCCTCCTAATGCACATTAGCAACGCCACACCCATAGAGACATGTGCAGCTTTTATATGTCTGTAAGCAACCACGTATTTATTCCTTTACTCAGTGAAATTAACTCATGTAATATGAACACAGGATTATTTAAGTCTATTAAACCCACTGTTCAGTGTTTACAAAAATTATTAAGCCAAAGACTCATTATTCATCCTGCAGGTAGGCTGACCCTTAGGTATGCAACTCTACAAAATAAGGATAACTCCTCTGATTTTAAGTGGGAAAAAAAATTAATACATACCTTGATTGATGTCACCAAGTCACCAAGGGTGACTGTCCTGCAGGGACCTGGGGGAGGGGGATAAAAAGCAGAGACATCGAGCCATTAGCTCCTGTCCCTCAGTGATCAAAGGTAACCCATGGATGGTTAACCCCTTTGCATCTGCAGGATCCACATGCCTGAGTGCTGAGAAGCTTCCCGTGAGTGACTTATACCATAGAGGGAGAGAATGCTCAGAGCAGGAATCAAGAGTGTGAAATAAAGGTCTGAGTTGAGGATGTCTTAGGTTGCCCCTTCACAAAGTTGCTGAAGCTTGCAAGGACCTGACCACCACAATAGTGGCGGAGCCAATGGGTAGTGATGGACAAGCGAAGCCTGGTATACTGGTGTAAATCTGTTTATGGGCTTTCTGACATCAATTCACCTGTTTTTGTAACTGAATCTCCATTTCCTTGAGGAACCGCTCATCCGCCACTTTTAGTTCCTGTGATGAGTCTGGGGTTGATGCTGCGCCAAAGCTCTAGAGGTGCGCTTGTGAATCAGCTCTGGCCATTCACTGCCCGTGAGTCTCCATCCGGGGACCTTGGCTGAGGAGATTTTCTGTCACTAAAGCTAAGAAGATGTATACTCGGGGCTTATCACTTGGAGCTAAGTTGCCTATGAGTGAAGCCAGTGCCCTGAGAAGCTGAGTGCAGAGAATGAATCAGAAATATATCTAATAACATTATTTACGTGACTGTACACAACCATCCAGGAAGCCAATGCACCTCGTTTTCCTCTTTTTTGTTTTTAAATATGAGCCAATAAATTCAGGTCCCTCTTTTTCCTTATCAGCTTCTAAACACCCCCTATAAAAGCTATTGTGTCTAAGTTTTTTAAAAGTTATTTTCAAATAAGAATGCAAATTGAAACTTAATAAGCTGTGCGTGAATATGTCATACTGTTTTGCAGCATTATTGTACACATCAATTCACACGTGTAAATTCCTAGTCACTTTGACAATACTTATCAGACTCATTGAGGAATACTCACTCTGGCTCCTTAGAGAAAGGACAAATGGAAATAAAACATATTATAAGGAGTTGGATGATTGAAAGCTCAACATAGGCCTTGGGGTCTCTTCATAAGTTTTTCTTTGACCAACATTTGTCATCAGAGCGTTAAAGTTAGTACCTGCTTGGAAAAAAAGTTTCGCAAACTTCAAGAACATACAAGGCAAGGCAAGGCAATGAGAAGTATATAATTACGTGGAGAGTGCTTTCTTATTTTGTTTAAAGGTGACCTAATGCAGCAGATTCACATTCCCGTCTGTGGAACACGGAGCTGGTATTACACCATTTAGATGTGATGGTTCTTGCTGGCTAAAAAGTCATTTTTATGTTATTTCCTATAAACAGTTTTGATTTTCTGATTATTATGATAGGATTGGCTGCAGGTGGCTCTGTGAATTCATCACACAGCATCCACTAACAAGAGGATATTCAGGTGTGACCTAAACATGCACTGAATATCCTGGGGAGAGAGAAGATGGATACATGGACAGAGAGAGAGATGGGATACACACACATTAATACATGCCATGTTTTTGTGGGAACCAAAAGTTCACAAATTATTTATACAGTTATCTTACTTAAGTTATATAATCCACTCATGAGGTAAGAAATTTTATCTACATTTTAGACATGGTTAAGTGACTTTAACCATAGATGCAGACTTAGAAATAGAGCAGAGAAATAAGCACTCTTTTTTCTTTTTGTAAAGGTCTTTGCACCCCACTGGAATTGAAACTTTTGCTAATAAAAGAATGATATTTTGATAACTACTGGCTAGGAGTTTATGTTTGTTCATCCTGTGAATCCCTATTGCACTTATAGTCTGCATTAATACACTTAGCAAAAAAAAAAAAAAATTAAAAGTTTTGGATCCTCAGATTATTCTGCAAAATTTCAGAGGATGCTGCATTTACATCTATAAAGCATTAATCATTCTAAATTACAATTACCTACATGTAGAACATTTCTGGTTGACCACATTCCATACTCTTCTTTGTTAACATTTGTGCAAAAATCGGGTAGTCATGTGCCTCAACTGCTGTGAGGCTTCAACTGATGTGCCTCCTCAACACCAACACCACACCAAATTCACTAGGTGAATTTTACCTGTTGAAATTTAGGCTCTAGAAGGGACTGGGTGGCTCAGTCGGTTAAGCATCCGACTTCCATCTCGCGCTTTGTGAGTTTGAGCCCTGCATTGGGCTCTGTGCTGACAGCTCAGAGCCTAGAGCCTGCTTCAGATTCTGTGCCTCCCTCTCTGTCTGCCCCTCTTCCATTTACACTCTGTCTATCTCTCAAGAATAAACACTAAAAAATTTTTTTGCTCTAAAAAACATTTAGAATTCCTATTCCTCTTGTTAATGATGAGTATACAAATGGTCATAGGATCCACAATTCTGACCACTGAAAAATGAAGGTTACTGCCAGGAGATGTCTGAGCAACTTTTATTTACTTAATAAAACAAAAAGAACTTGAGATGATTATGTTCGTCATTCTCTCTCTCCTTTCTGGCTTTTGGATACTATTGTGTGAGAATGTTATGCTCGGAGCTGCCTCCGTCTTGATGCTGTGAATGTAAAGCCAGTGAAAAAAGACAGCTCATTAAGTACAGCTGAAAAAAATGATGAAGAAACAAAAACAAAAAAATGCAAAGCACTTCTCTATACTTTTGAGCACTAGATTTTCTAATTTTTACTGTGCACAAAGTACAGATTTTGTTTCTTTTAGCCAAAAGCATCATATTAGAAACATTATGTCTATAATTTTTTTAACAAATTAAACTTTGAGTAACCTGAGGACAAAGATTCCATCCCAGGAATCTTTGTAACTGCAGTGTCTGGTACAATACCAAGCACACAGTGAGCTCTCAAACATTGCTAGTTAAATAAATGTGTGAAGTGAATAACTTCCGAAATAATGAAAGAAAGAAAAATTATGGTAATGCTGTCACTTCCCAAACAATTTTTGGCAAATAATTAACAATCAGGATATTCATTGTAGAAGACTTTAGAGTGATAGAAATTTTGAGAATCTTTGTTCCATCAGATTAACAACTTAGGCTTTTTCAGGTGTATAGTAACTAAGGTTTACTGAATTCATACAGAAGTCATTGAAGTCCTTGTGTTTCATATAGGGTATCATTCACTTAAACTAGCAATTTCTATTGTGCACTTCTTTTCGAAGGTCTATTAATACGGGTCATCTGCTAGGACCAGGGCATCACTTTGTTCTGTAGACTCTCTCTCATCTATGGGAGACCTTCCAATATGAGAATGACATCTAGAACACAGAATAAAATAAAACAAGTGAGTACACAGATGACTCTTAAACCCCCTCCTCCAATGATTGATAAGTAAATGGAATTCTTTGGAAGTTTCATCCCTAACTTGAAAGAGATTTTAAAACAAAAAAGGATTCAATTTTCCACATGGTCAGGGGCTCTATCTGAGCTTGAGGAGATCCTCACACTCTCCTTTCTTCCTGTGTCACCGAATGAGGCTGACTTTTCTCTGCTAACCTGCTCTTATTCCTTTGAGCTGTCAAAGCAGTTTTTCCAACAGTCTTAAATAGATGGTCCATCATGATTTCACTTAAAAATATATAAACATAAAATGTATCCACTTGGAAGGCAGATGTGAATTTAGTTTACTACAGTTTAAAAAATTTTTTTAAATGTTTGTTTTTTGAGAGAGAAAGAGAAAGAGCAAGGGCAGGGGAGGTACAGAGACAGAGAGGAGACACAGAATCCGAGACAGGCTCCAGGCTCTGAGCTGTCAGCATAGGGTTCAATGTGGAGCTTGAACTCACTAGCAGTGAGATCATGACTTGAGCTGAAGTTGAATGCCTAACCCACGTAGCTACCCAGGTACTCCAAGGTTGTTTTTTTTTTTTCTTTTTTCTTTTATGAAAGAAAATAACCTCCCATAAAATATATATCTTATATATTGTATCTCTCACTTGGAGCTAATATTTAATCTATAATATATATTTTTCATTAAAGCTTATCATCTTCAGTTTTTAAAAAATGGTGAATGTTAATCCAAAACAGACATGTAATTCCATGCATTTATAATCAATCACAGAGTGGTTCAACAGTGACTTTAACATCCATATTACTAAAAGCAACAGAAACTAACAAGAGCCATCTTAAATCTAGATGGACAGATTAGATTGATGGATAGATGGGTGGATGGGTAATAGATAGATAGATAGACAAATAGATAGAGTCATCTGAGTGGCTTGGTTAGTTGAGCATCCAACTCTTGATTTAGACTCAGGTCATGATCTCAGGGTGATGAGATCAAGCCTCGTGATGGGCTCTGTGGTGAGCATGCAGCCTGCTTAAGATTCTTTCTCTTTCTCTCTCTCTCCTCTTTTGCCCTTCTCTCCTACTCATGTGAGCACTCTCTCAAAAATTAAAAAAAATATAGATAGATATATTGATAGACAGACAGATATAAAGAAAGAAAAAGACAATAGAAAAATAGATAAAATAATTTATTGGAAAAACAGGGGAACCAAGGGAAACCTGCATAGTTTGTCTTAGAAGTTATAAGAACCAAGGCAACTCCAGAGTTTAGACTGTAGAACTTAAGATGAATGACTTCAGGGGACCATCTGAGGAATGAAATAATTCTAGATATGTTTGTACTTGGGCCACCCCACTCAGGATTAAAAATCCAGAAAAGACAATTTGGATTTAGATTAAGAACCCAGAGGAGTGTCTATGACTCTTCTAAGAGAGCCTTCAATATAGAAAAGGTAGTTCTTCACACAAAAACTATAGAGCTATTACCAAAAGAACCTTAAAAAATAAAATGAAGGTATTTGACCAAGCCCAGCGATAGTAGGCTTCACAATCTTTATTACCAGACTTGCTGCTGGATGTGAAATTCATGACTCAGGTTATAATCTCCCTTTGCTTTCATTCATTAAGATCTACTTAGTATTTTTCTGGCTTTGGATTTTTGCTTCCTACTAGGTTACATCCCACACTCTGATGTTGGATACTTACTACTGTACATAAACCTTCTGCCAGGTCTGGCCCAACACCAGGTACCCTCCATGCTGGTACACTGGTGTCTCCATTACTCTTGCTCAATGAAAAAGCCCATGGAGAAAGCAATTCATATACAACCCTCTCACTAAATGTGGTAGGTTGTAATTTAGGTGCTACGGCAGGTGGAGAGGTAAAACAAAGGTGAGCTAAGTAAAAAAAACCCATTTCATCCTTATTGGAAATTACACTTGATAGGTGGATACAGACATTAAATAGAGACTCCCACAGATGAATGAAAACTCTAACTGGAAGTAGTGGTACAAAATAGAAGCCCACCTATCCTATTCAAGGGAGAACTTGACCATGTCTGCAAGGTCAGAGAAGACTTCTTTGAAGAATGAACAATTTACAGTGGAATCTTAATAAATAAGAGAAATTAAACAGGTAAAAGATCAAGGAAGTGGTGGCAAAGGAGGATGCACCAGGCAGAGGAGCAGGTTTTATGAAAACTCTGAGGTAGAATGGAGACCGACTTGTTCAAGGAAAAGAAGAAAGCCAGGGAGGCTGAAGGGCAGCAACTGTGGTAGAGAGAAGTCCTGGGAATGGTGGATTTGTTTTAGATTGGAATGACATGATGTTAGAAAATCAGGCAGGTACCAAACAATTTAGCATTTTACAAGTCATGTTAAGAATCTGGATGGCACGGTCAGTTAAGCATCTGACTTCGGCTCAGGTCATGATCTAACGATTTGTGAGTTCAAGCCCCCCGTGGGGCTCCATGCTCACAGCTCAGAGCCAGGAGCCTGCTTCAGATTCTGTGTCTCCCTCTCTCTCTCTACCCCTCCCTGACTTGTGCTCTGTCTCCCTCTCTGTCAAAAATAAACATTTAAAAAATATAAAAAGAATTTGATCTTTATCTAAAGAATAATGAAAAGCCAATGTAGTGTCTTAAGCATGATGAGATTTGCATTAAAAAAAAACAACCCCATCCTCCATCTACAGAGTGGAAAACATGTTGAAGAAAGGCCAGAATAGGTGCTACTGTTCCAGCTCGGAAGCCATGGCAGGAGGCCAGGCAGCAATGATGATTATTTGAGTGAGGGTGATAGAAATGGAGATATGCAAAGAGCATCCACTTGAAAAAAATATTTAGGAGTCAGAATTCTCAAGATTTTTACATTATGTTGGATATGGGGAGGGGAGAGTGAGGAAGAGGGAGGAGTCAATGACTGCTGTCTGTTTCTGATATTCCTACCAGACTGAATGGTGGCACCATTGACTTAGAGAGAAAGAACTGGGAGACACGGGGATTTGGTGAGATTTGAATCAGGACTGATAGATTAGGGGCATGCTACCTTTGAGATGCTTTTGAGACACGCAGGTAAAGATGGACAATAGGTGATTGATCATATAGCAAGCACTATGGCTCAGAAGAGAGATCTGAAGAGCAGACATAAAGGCATGACCCACAGGAAGACCCCATTGTAATCTGACATATCCTAATCAATTTCTATATATCAATCCCATTTGCAAAGATGTAAAACTCAAATTAATCTTCAGAGCTTTGGGTTGTAACTTGGCAATGAAATTCACAAAAGAGAAGATAGTATAATGGAAAGATGGCAGCATTCTGTGTTAAAGGACTGGATTCAAGTCTCAATATGCCTGTTAAGTAATTTTGAAATCTTCAACTGACCAACTTTTGACTCAGAAATGTAGTTCCTTGCTCTGTACTATATCAATAAGGATACCTCCCTCTGATTGATGTTCTAAGGAAAACTGTGATGATATTCATGATGAGAGTAGATGAAAGTTCTTTGTAAACTGAAGACTTTGTAAAAAATCTCAAACCAAGCTGACATGCTAGACTATCGCCGCTTCACAGGCTGTTGGGGAGCTAGGTAAAAAAAAAAAAAAAAAAAATCCAACTTCAGTTCCTTTTAATCTGCTGGATTTCCACATCATGACTCCATCCTTTGTAAGTAATTATCATGAAAGATACGGAAAAAACTGTGTCAACATGGGAATTCAGTAGTTATAACAAAGTGTTTTCCATTTAATTTCTTATCTTATCTTGAAAGACCAAGTATTAAAATGGGCTGTGAAGGCTTTTTCCTTTTTTTAAGACAAACTTTTGTTTTACTCTTTTTCTCGCTAGATACTTATTCTATCATCTATCCAACTGCAGGATGAAGAGATACGGCCCCTCAGGAACTTGACGTAGTCCTAACAAGTGCATGAGACTGTTGCAAATTAGAACCATAGGAAACACTTTCTGGGGACACTATCAATGTCCCAGAAAAATTTCTGAGAACCAACTTTATGATTTTGGAGAAAATCATCAGGGATGCTACTAGAATCAAAGAAGATGGAAGAAAATGTAATTTAACTATAAATGTGTTACAACACATCTAGAAACTTGCTAGTCAGAGTCACATGTCAGCAATGAAGTAAATATTCTGGTTCAGAAAACATTTTAATAAGCAGCGACAAAACTTTCTCAGCAAATATGCGTCCCTTGTTACTTTATTCTTTTACTAACTCCACACTGAGACTTAAAAATAAAATTTGGATTCTTCTATAATGTAGCTAATGTTATTTTCCATTTCTATGTGAACAATATCAACAAAAGCATCAAAGTATGCCACACATTTACTATTTTTATTATATATTGCTATTAGTTTTTACTAATAAAGATATAAAATTTATATATGGTACTTTATTATAATCTAGAATCTAGTGAGGGTTAATTATTATATTTTAAAATTGGTTCACTTTAAGATAACATCTAATTAGGAAACATATCTACTGCTCAAAAAATTTTATAACAGGAAATTGAAAACACTGATAATTTTGGGTGCCTGCGTGTCTCAGTCAGTTAAGCATCTGACTTTGGCTCAGGTTATGATCTCATGGTTTGTGGGTTCGGGCCCTTATTGGGCTCTGTGCTGACAGCTGAGAGCCTGGAGCCTGTTACAGATTCTGTGTCTCCATCTCTCTCTGCCCCTCCCCTGCTCACGCTCGCTCTCTCTCTAAAATGAATAAACACACACACAAAAAAGCCCCACTGATAATTCAATCATTTCTTTTAGGTTGTTAAAAACAAAAGTAACCTTAGCAAGAGACTAAAGTTAAAATCACCAGCAATGAGGCATGTCAACTTCATGCTTTTCCAGACGTAGTTAAGAAGAATATCACATTACCTCCTGTGGTATCACTGCCAGCGACACCTCAATACAATCACAACAAATCCTCAGACAAGCCAAAGTGAGGGACATTGTACAGAATAACTGGCAAGTACTCTAAAAAGACCAAGTACCACAAAGACAAAGAAAGACTGAGAAATTCTCCCTTCTTGGAGGTGATAGGAGACGCGAAACCTCTAGTTGTAGGAGATCCTTGTTTGTGTTCACGGGCACGACAAATGTAGTACAGAAACAAATGGAGACATCTGAATAAGCTCTGTGAATTATTTAATAATACTGCATCAGGATTAATTTTCTTATTTTAATAGACTACACTAATTTTATGTGAGACAACATTTGGGGAAGCTGTGTGAAAAGTATATGGGAACGATATGCAGTATTTTCGTATTTTCTTTGCTTACATTTTATAAATCTGAAACTGTTTCAAAGTTAGATGGTGTTTTTAGAGTTATGTCTTATGTAAAAAGTAAACATAAGACTTTATGTATACATGGTATATATATATGATGCATACACAGCAGAGTTTGTTTAGGAATGGTAACTCTTTTAGAAGCTCTTTCACTTCATCAAATCACTTTGGTAATCATTGACTAACATAATATTATCTGTGTGGAAAGTAATTTATTTCAAACTGTGTTTTGGTACTGTGAATTATTTTTTCTCTAACAATTTTATATTTTGAAGTAACAATTCCTGAAAAAGTGTTGAAATGTACTTGCAGTCATCCTCATGATAGCTCAGGTTTGGTAACAAAGTTCTCTTTTCTTCATAATAGACATGATTTCATTTTTATGAAAGAAGAAGATAATGTTCCAAAGCAGTCATAAAAGACTTATCACCTGTACATCCTGAGAAACATAGTTACTGTGAAAGAGCACACTGGGGTTCAGGACACACCACCCCCAAAATTGGCACCATGGCATACGGAAGATTTCAAGCTGAGTTCTTGTTCTAAAATGTATGACAGCTTCAGCTATGGCCACTGTTTCGTGGCTTCCTCCTCTTGTGAAGTTTCCCAAGTACATATAAAAAATTAATAAAATGTATGTAGTTTTGTCCTGTTCATCTGTCTTTCTCAGTTTCATTTTAGATCCCTCCAGGGATCTTATGAGGGTCAAGGAAAATTTTCCTCCTCTACAAGCATGAGGAAGTTAAGTGACTTGCCCTGGGTCACCAAGTTGGAAAAACAAAAACAAACAAACAAACAAACAAACAAAAGTCAGAGCTTCAAGTCAAATCCATGACTCCAAAGTCCACATTTGTTATGCTTCCTCAGATACCACTGTTTCTCCCAAGAGGCTGCTTTAACTTATATTTGACCCCATCCCAGTCTATCACCAGCCACATTCTCTGTCGCTGCCAGAGGTCTGCAGAGACTGCACTGCCTCACTATCAGAACGAAGGGAGGGTGGAATGGATAGCCACACTCACAAGTTGGAATCCCACACATCTTATTTAATGATTCCAGTATGAAGTGAAGTATTAAGTTCAAAAGAACATGGTTTAAGAAACCATCATGTGGGATGGAAGCCAAAAAAACAACAAAAAAGAGTAGTGGCAAATGTATCTCCATCCAAGGCTAGCACAGTGAGTTCTCCGATTTGTCATGTGGTAGTTTCCCCTTTACCCTCTCTGTTCAATTTCGCTTCCTTCCTTCTTTCTCCATATACCCAACTGCCGCCATAAATCTCTACCCTTGCATCTCCATAACTTCTCATTTCAAAACTACTGCTTTTCTGAGTAGTGTCTTATTTAGCACATGATAGAATCCCAGGTAACATTGATATACTGTGCATTCTAAGGTTGTCTGATTTTACCATGAGACCAATTTCAGGATGTTCTAGTAGCAAGCAAAAATAACATTAAATAAACAGTACTGATGTGGACCCACTTCTTAAAATGGTGAAATACAATGGATTCTATTGGAGATGTTATTAGAAGACCACGAGGAAGCTCACCTGCACTCATAATAGCAACACTTATTTTCTTCAATCAACTCCCTCCCCCCATTACTCCTCTGGTTAAGTCTCCACCTTTGCTTCTTCCTCCCTGACAACTATTCTCTGCCCTTTCTCTCATCCCAGCCTCACCTAACAAAGTACCTGTGCATAATTCAATCATCTGCCTCAATAGTCTAAACCCAAACCATTCTATTGCTCCAAAATTTTCTTCCTGATGGGGGCCTCCATACATCTCAATATAAAATTTTAAACATTAGTTCCAAGATCATTACTCATTTTAAAATATCAAGATCAGGGGTAGTGGGGGTGCCTGGGTAGCTCAGTCACTTCAGTATCTGACTCCTGATTTTTGCTCAGGTCTTGATTTCAGGGTGGTGAGTTCAAACTCCATGTCGGGCTCTGCACTAAGCATGGAACCTGCTTAAGATTCTTTCTCTCCTTCTCTCCCTGTCCCTCCTTCACTCGCATGTGTTTTGTCTCTCTGTCAAATAAAAAAGTGAAATAAAACAAAACAGCAAGAGGGAATCCATTCTTTTAAGACTGCTGCTAATTTCAGATGTGAATTTCAGCCAATCAGTCAAATACTGTTTTCTGCATCTATTAAAGAAGAATATAAGTTCTGGTACTTTCCAGTGGACCAAAAGTCACCTACAGCTCATGATTTTGTGTTTTGAAAGTTGAAGCTGCCCCTTGAGGTAAGCAGGGTATGCAAAATGACAGCTGGTGATCCAGATGAAAACTGCATATGGTTTGACCCTTCATGGTACACTTTTCAAAAATTAAATTGTTCTACTTTCCAAGATTTATATGCAAACAGGTTTCACATCAGCACTCAGAATTCTGGTTTTTCTTTAAAAATTGGAAAAAAGCTGGTGCACATTCCATATATCAATACTCACCAGGGCTTGAGAAGGAGTTGCCATGCTTCTACTGGATATCTGATCTCTAGTCCCCACTTTTCCTTACGGTTCTCCACTGTGGTCATTTGACTCACTTTCATCGCCTGGCTGGCTCCTATAGCCATTCAGACTTGCAACTTGGGTGAAAAATAGAAATGAATATCAGATTATCAAAAACAGTAGAAAACTGCTTAGCATTACTTTATGAAGACTACAGGAAGCATGTTTGTGAGAGAAATCTATATATTTAAATAGAAATAGAGACACATGCACATGTAAATTTAGGCCAAATAATACACAATATTAAAATGAAATATGTTAATACATTCTGAAGCAATGGTACATTTGCCACCTTAAGTTGAATGTTATTTTTACATTAAAAGCATTATGTGAAGTTATAAAAGACTCATAAATTTAAAATTTGTTTGGGTGGAACATTAATGAACTTCATAAAATGTAAAATAATACAAAGAACTGAATATTTTAGAAGTTTTTTTTATAACGTTCTTTTATGGAGACATACTTATTCTTTCCTGAAGTTCAAAATAACTTCACTAACATTTTTTTTAATCTGAAAATATTATTTAGAGGGTTTCAGTTTAAAAAAAGATAAAAATAATTAGAACTGGGGCGCCTGGGTGGCTTAGTCGGTTAAGCGTCCGACTTTCGCTTAGGTCATGATCTCACGGTTCGTGGGTTCGAGCCCCGCGTCGGGCTCTGTGCTGACTGCCAGCTCGGAGCCTGGAGCCAATTTCAGAGTCTGTATCTCCCTCTCTCTCTGACCCTCCCTTGCTCACGCTGTCTCTCTCTCTCTCCTAGAAATTAATAAAAAATATTTAAAAAAATTATTAGAACTACAGATGTCTGATACTGCATTTCATGGGTGTTGTCACAGTAAAAGAGATTAGTTAAAAGACAAATTAATCATTTGCTTCTCCTTCAAGAGAAGTACACTTGCTTGTGTTGCTATAGCAAATACATACGATTCCAACTATTAACTTTCTTATTGCAGGGGAAAAAATCAATAACAAGTTAGATTACTTAAGATAACATATAGCTTTGGAAGATACCTATTTATTTACCCAATATTATTACAAAACCTGCTTTACTCTGAAAACCAAAGGCAACTACTTCTTTCTTTTTTTTCGAGTGTGCCAGGAGAGAAGCAAGTGTTAGCAAAACCGGCCAAGGTCCCTCCTACTAGTGGTTCCAACATGTGTCTAGACTAATTATGTGTAAAATATAATTAGTCTGGCCAGTCGTACCCGCTACAATTGTGCATGTTGTACTCATAAAATTCCACCACTAACCTTTGCAATTCTCTTTAAAATGAAAAGAGCAGTTAACTTTCTTTTATTTCCCCTAAATGTTTATGCCTTGGATTTTCCAAAACTGGGTTAGCATTCTAAAATATGAATCAATGAGGGCTTTTTTCTCACCTAGAAACCCTATCAAATACAATGTTATTTATCATTTGGGATTTATCTAAACAATTGCTTGATCCACATTACAGTCAGTAACAGATGTGACTCTTGTGGCTTTCTGTTGTGTCCTCTTTAATTTTTGTCTCACAAACTCGAATGCTTTCTTCTACAATGGAGCAAACAGAGGTTTAGTGGTAGTTGCAGGGGAGCGATAGAAAACAGAAGCCTAGTTCTAGGGAATAAGAACATTCTCATTGCTTCAAATTAATTTTAATCTATTCAGTTCTTATGGTGTCTGATTGCACAGGCTAAGATCTCAGGGTCCCACCTATGGTTGTCTTTGTTTTGAAAGCAAATTGTATGACTGAAAAATACTTCCACTTTTTATTCTAACCTTATTCATCTTAGTAGCCTGAAATATATTGGGGGTCTTGTTCATAAGGGTGGAAAAAAAAGACCAAACACTGCCACTAATACCCTTATTCTTCCTTTCTCTCAAAGCAGAGAATCAAAAAGCAAATAACATTATTTGTATTTTTGTTTGTTTGTTTGTAGCCAAAAGACTGAAATAAAAATGAAGCTATATGGTATCTGCTAGCCAGAGGGTTGGTTTTATCCTTCCCACTGAAAATCGGTCTCATGCTTTAGATGTGAAAAGAAAGTATTATATTTTTATCTCAGTTCCCTGGTTCCACTCATTGAACAATAGCATCAAAAATTTTGCTTGACATGTCAAAAATTTCACTCTTATTTCGGCCTAGAACTAGTAAAGTGCAAGACATAAAGGTAAAGCACCAGAATGTTTTATAATTCTCTGAATACTCAGATCTGAAAAAGCTCGAGCTACTTGTATTATATTTTTTCATGTAGATGAGGGTAAAATATTGAAGGAAAACAGGAATGTTATTCCAAAATATGCCACTATGGCATACTGATTTTTTTACTTTAAGGCACTTAAGAAACAGCAGGTGCAAAAAGACACTCTGGCCCCTCCTTTTTCTTCGTGAAAGCAGGAGATAAAACTCCCGTGTGAAGGGTACTCTTTTTGTGGCAGGAAGAAAAGACATTTTTACAAACCCAGAAATGTCAGCAAAGAAATCTGCACCAAACATTACTTCATTAGTTTCCTACCATTTATTTACCCACAGTTTGCTGCCCTTGAATGCCAAACACTGCTTACTCTTTTTTTTTTTTTGTCGTGTCATTTCTCTGCAAATTTATTGTTCTTTGTGAAGATACTATATACGATGGAATTGTAAGTTGCCGTTTTGAGTTACTCAGTTTAGGTTTTTCCCATGTGTGTTGTGTGCCTTAATAATCTGGTTCTCTCTTGTTATTCTGTCCTTTTGTTTCAGGGTTCTCAGCCAAGAACTAAGAAGAGTAGAGGGAAAATATTTTTTCTTCTGCCCCAGTATAAAAATAATCCAATTGGATGTCACTTTAGCCAAAGTGTTAAATAATCTCATTTACTCTCCTACATTTGGATTCCCTTTAAATAGAGACACACCTGGCATGGGCTATTGGAGATTGAAGAAGCTGTCTTGTAATGACTCCTATTATAAGTAAAGAAAGTGATCAATTCAAAAGATGTCCCTGTTATCCCATTGATCTCCATTGGCTTCATAACTGCCTTAATTTCTTCCTTGCCAGTATACTCCCCAATCTCTTATTTATCCATAATATTTTCTTCCACTGAATCTTCAAAGGAAAAAAAACAATCAAAATCATTCTTGCCAACTAATCTAGACACATTTCAACAATGGTTCCTGCCATATCAAACATAGTTCTACAAATAAGAGAGTCAACAGTACTACATCTAATTAGGAGATTAAGTATGAATGGAAAAGTACTGCATTCATATCTTCGTATGAGACTTTCACTATTGTGACTTTGCTGTCACTAGATCAAGCAGCAGTTGGCTGGACCTTTGTGTCACTCTCTAGGAGCCTGATCCACTAATAGTAACTTTCAATGGATAGTAGCAATCAAAACACAGCAGCACTTTGAATCCTTCTCCACACTGTCCAAACCATCTCCTTAAACTAGTCCGCGTCTCCTTGTTTTCTAATATATATTGAATGCTTCCAATTAGATCTGCCGGCAGCAAATATTATATAACGTATTACTGCTGAAGTAGTATACCCCACTGCAGGTATCTTACCAAGGGCTGACATAAGCACTGAGGAGCAGAGAATCTGATTGTGCTTGTTTAACAAGTTAGCCTTATGTTAACTTTTGGTTAGCGTATCATTTTCCAGATGGCAATATTCTTTCTCTAAACGGGTGGTTGATTTGCCTTAGGTAACATAGCTATTTTGAGACAAAGCTCTCTGTTAATCTAATTGATTTTCCCTTCAGGAGACTAAAATCCCTACCATTCAGTTGAAGACTATAGTTTTTCAAGTGGGGCAAGTATTTGGATTTGTCCACTCTATTCTAGATAGACAGCACTAGGCTGATTCCCAAAGTAGCCTCCAAGAGGCGATGAACTTTATTGCTCATGCCCCAAACCCATGAGCTGACTTCATCTAGTGACATAGAAATCATAACAAATACATTTTTTACTGTGATTGTTTTAAAATTTTCATTGTATGTTTAAGGGAATTTAAATCCCATTATGTTCCATTCATTAATCGTACAACCTCAAAGTAGTTAAGATCATTTTCAAACCAATCACTTTTCATGACTGTTTGTCTAGAGCAATGAATATGGCCATCATCTTCTTGGTTTTGGGTGGAGTTGGAGAAAAGTATGCCCAAATAGCTTATTTACACTTATTTACCTTATTCAAGATGAAGCAATACAAATAATGAAATGAGATGACCAAATTGGAGTATTTAGGATTTTTTTGTTACTAGGAATGTTAGTTTTTATTTCTCCTCCCATTTTAAGGTCTCAGAAATGTTTCTTGATATTAAACCTTTTTACTGTAAGGAAAAGAAAAAAAATCACAACAAAATGACCATATGCAATAGCTATTTGCCTAAATTACACAGATTTTCAATCTTTCCATTTGTTCTCTTCAATTAGTAAATGAAGCCCTAACTTAATGCTAGTTATCCATAATCCACACAGGATATTGGATATATAATCACTTCACTTTGTTAGTAAACAGGCAACATGTAACATCTTCCAGAGTAAAATTTGTATTTTAAAAAGAACTTGTGGGAACATATTCCCTAAAATCTTGATTCCTATTTAGGTGTCCCAAACCATGTCCCTCATTCATCATCATCTCTCTCCCCCAACTTCCTCTCTCTTGCCTCCCCAATGTTCCTTCACGTATATTCTCTAGAAAAGCTATAACATGTAACATTGTCTTCCATATGGAAGCACAAATAATCAAAGGTTTTGAAAGTAGTGATTATCTTATGACAAGATGTTGTAAGCAAGAAGTTTGCTGAATGAAATACTGTACATAAGAGGGACTTCTTTTTCATTCTGCAACCCAGTGATATTAAATAGCTTTTCTGATATAATTACTACAAACAAAACTTACCTGTGGCTAATTATTTAATAGCTATATTTCAGGATGTTGATGTTAACAAAAAAGAAACACTGATCTGAATTTTAAAACTTTAATGACCAATGTCAGACTTCTGAGAAGTAAATGGGATTACTCATCCTGACTATTATAACACTGATAAAACATGAATTTTGAAAATAATACACTATCAAGTTCAAAAATAGAGGTGATTCATTTATTTTCAAAATTTTTGAGAAATTTTGAGGCTACATTTAAATTCAGCTCCTACTCCTACTCCTATTTTTCTCTCCTTTTCAAATCAATGGCTCACAAATTAGTCTATTTTGAATTTTTATATTTAAAAAAGAAATATAGGGGTGCCTGGGTGGCTCAGTCGGTTGGGCGGCCGACTTTGGCTCAGGTCATGATCTCACGGTTCATGGGTGCAAGCCCCATGCCGGGCTCTGTGCTGACAGCAAGCTCAGAGCCTGGAGCCTGTTTCAGTCTGTGACTCCCTCTCTCTCTGACCCTCCCCTGCTCATGCTGTCTTTCTTTCTCTCTCAGAAATAAATAAATTAAAAAAAAAAGAAATACAAAATTTCTTGGGGTGCCTGGGTAGCTCAGTGGGTTAAGTGTCCAACTTCAGCTCAGGTCATGATCTCACAGTCCGTGGGTTCAAGCCCCATGTCAGGCTCTGTGCTGACAGGTCAGATGGGGCCTGCTTCGGATTCTGTGTCTCCCTCTCTCTCTGCCCCTTCCCCACTTGTTCTCTTTCTCTCTCTCTCTCTCCCTCTCTCTCTCTCTCTCTCTCTCACACACACACACACACACAAATAAAAAAATAAATATAAAAAGAAACACTTCCATACAATAATTCTGCTTTTTACTTCTGTTATCTTTCATTATATATTTATTAAGGTTAATTTTTTTTTGCATCAAGTGATTTGAACATTTCATTAGCATTCACCATTTCAAAAGATTACACTGAGAAAAAAATGCCCTATGTGTCAGGTATCCAGAAACTTCTTTGAATGGTAACAATTTGAACAGATGAGAAAACTTGAAAGCAGTTATCCAAATATACCAATTTCCAGCTATGCAATGACAATTTAATCTTCTGCCAAAAATTAATTTGATATTTCTATAGAAACAACCTGGTAATCACCTTCCTCTCTTCCTGGATGCTCTGATGCACAAATACAGTTGCATAATACATTGACCTGGGATACATTTCAACGTGCATAACAAGCAGCTGGTATTTTCCTTAAGGGGGAGAAGAGGAATGCAAGAAAAACAGAAAAGGCAAGATTTTCAAAAACATCTATTCACACATTAACTGCATTTTTAATCCCTCACAAAACTAATGAAAATTGAACATACATTTTGGGGAACGTATTTTTTGGGAAGTTCAAAGAACTTATGGAATAAGAATACTCCAATTCACAGGGTAAGAAAAAATACTTTGGAATGAATGTGCTTACCATTTTTCAGGTAGATGAAAGGCTACCATTTAAGAATCTTAGTCTTTGAACATTAACCTAAACTCATAATTCCAGATAAAATGACTGTGTATTTCTGGTACGCATTTTCCTTGTACCCTTTAGGCTAGAATTTGGTTTCTCATCTTCAACACTGCTAATATTTGGGGCCAGATAATTCTTTCTTGTAGGAGCTGTTCGGTGCATTATAGGATGTTTAGTGCCATCCCTAGCCTCTATCCACTAAATGCCAAGGACACCTCCCACCCACTTTTGTAACAACCAACAATGTCTCTAGATATTGCCAATATCCTATGGAACAGAGGAGCAAATTTGCTTCCAGTTGAGAAGCTTGGAGCTGAAGGGTAGAAAAATTGGCAGTCCTTGACAAAAAGAAAAAAGAAAAACCTAGAAATTATAGTTATAACACGTGCCTTAATTTAGGTTCTCCCAGAAGAGGACTGAGATATGAGGGTTTGAGGAAATGTAGTTCTCTGGGAGGTGGTTCCAGATAGTGCCAGTAGAAGAAGAGGAAAGTGACACTGGGAAGGGAAGAAGCCAGCAGAGAATAGTTAATGAATACAGTACTGCTGTACGCCACTGGGAAGATGTCTGGGAAATTGTGAAGAACTTTACCTGAGAGGTAAGAGACATGAGTATTTATTTACTTACCATTTCCCCTCCCCAGTTGCTACCCACTACTGGCTACTCCCAGGTCACTGATTCTCTAAATCTTTAGGCCTGCTTCAAGGGAAAGAGTGCCAGAAAAAAACCTTCAGGGAGAGTGACGGTGTTTGTAGCAGGAGGCTTCTGGTGTCTATAGCAGTAGTTCTCAAACTGTGGTCACTGGACCAGTAGCATCAGCACCACCTGAAAATTTAATAGGAATACAAATTCTCAAGTAGCACCCAGGACCTAAAACAGAAAATCTGGGGATGGGCCCAGGTGATTCTGATGCATACTTAAGTATATGAATCACTGGTCTAGCTCAGTGGTTCTCAGCCAGGAAGTCTGGCAACTTCTAGAGATATTGTTGTGATTGTTTTAACTGGGAGGAGGAGGAGACTATTAGCATCTGATGGGTGAGGCTAGGGATCTGGCTATACATTCTGTAATGTATAGAAGAGGCCCCCACAACAAAGAGTTAGCCTGCCCCAAACGTCAGTAGTGCCAAGGTTGACAAAGCCTGGGGATGGAAAGTGATAAAAAATAAGGGCAGGGCACCAACAGCATTTCCCATATGATGAGTTTCCTTTTAGTGTGTTTCATTTTCTTCCAAGTGCTGTTGTGTTTCAAATACTGCAAACATTAATAAACATCCAGGTAATCAGTCTAGTGTCTCTGTACACACTGATGTTACCCTTACTTTTTTTTTTCACTCTGGGTAAAGCCCAGTAAGCCTCCCTTTCTCTTCTTTGACTATTCTCCTTGGATGCCCTTTTCCTTACCTTTCCTTGCTGTACACATCTAACGCTGCTGTCACCATCCCAATGTCTCCTGTCACATGTATCCAGTGATTTCTAACCTAAGGACTCCCTCAAAAACACAGATTCTTTCCCTGTGAGCACAACGGTGTCTTATTCTCTATCTCCTCAGTTCCCAGCTCCCTTAAACCTCAGAAAAGGCATAAGGCTTAACGTGCCCTCTCTAACTTTTGTTCCTTGTTTTAAGTGAATAAAGTTGCCATTGAAATATTCTGGAATCGTCTAACTTCCCAAAAAAGCATCCTAAAAAATGTCATAGTAATGAACATGCCTTGGGATTTGCTTCAGGGCAGCACACTCGTTTAGAAGGTAGAGATGCCACATCGTGAAGGTGTTGTCCTCATGTTGCTGTAAAAAACAAAGCAAACATAACAAAACAAAACAAAACAAAACAAAAACTATCATCAGCATTCATTCTGTTTTGGGCGATGCATGCTAAGTATTTTACAAAATGTGACAGGCAGAATTTTACAGCCTGCCCCATGGCTCTGCCCCTTGGTGTTACCTCTGAGATCATGTGACATGGCAAAATGTACTTGGCAGATGTAAAGAAGATTAATAATCATAACCCTAAAAAAGCTATAGTAGCCTGGACTATCCAGGTGAGCCCAATATAATAACACAAGCTCTAACAAGCAGACACAGAAGAGTGTCAGGTAGAGTCTGCAGAAGGGAAGACAGAGAGATGGCAAGCACCAGAAAGGTTCAATGTATTGTTTCTTACGGCTTTGAAGATGGACAAAACAAGCCAGGACATGAAGGTGGCCTTCAGAGGCTCAGGATCTTGCAGCTAATGGCCGGCAAGTAAATGACGACTTTGGTCCTATGACCACACATAACAAGTCTAGCAACAACTTCAATGAGCCCAGAAACAGATTCTTGCCCAGCCTCTCCAGAGAAGAGCCTGGGGGAGCTACACTTGACACCTTAATTTCAGTCTTGTGGGCCACTAACTGACCACATCACTGAGCCTGCCTCAACTTCTGACTTACAGAAGTGAAGGGGTAAGAAAATGGGTGTTGTATTAAGACACCAAGTTTGCAGTAATTTGTTAGGCAGCAATTGAAAGCTAATGCACAGACAGTATTTCGCTTTCTGCTTATGGCAACACAACATGATAACATCTTTTATTTCTGTACTGAGAAAACAGAGGCTCAGAAATATTGAATATACTGACCAAAGTTGAAAAGTTGATAATTCAGAGGGTTTGGGTCAGAATAAAGATCTGCTTGCCACCAAAGACCATAGCCTTACCAACTACTCAAATTTTACCTTCAAAAGGCAAGCTTTCAGTGTCAAGAACAACTTGTTTTAATGTATTGGTTTATCTGGTAGTAATTCCTCATGGATTTGAACAATTGAATTACTCACACTAAAACCAGATAAGTCTAGTAAGGAAAAAAAAATAATCCAGAAGTCACACAGGTATCAGAATAAATGACTTTCATTCAGTTTTGGTTGACTAAATATTATCTAAGACTGATCTGGAAAATATGATCATAAAATAAAGTATGTCACCCATTTGAAAAGCATAAACAGAACATTACGGTCCATTACATTTTTTTTTTCCATTTCTCTTAGTACAAAAGAGGTATAGAGATGCTACAGTAGACTTTATGGGATGGGTTCTTCCATTCTTTCCCCAACCCTTTCAAATCTAACACCCGACAAATTCTTTTGAAAGCAACATTCTTAGTACAAAGTCAACATTAAAGACCTCCCTCTAAAGGCACTTTAAAAGTGGAGCACTTGTCCTAACATTATGCAATGTTTGAAGATCTGCTCTTCATTTTTCAGATTCTTATTTAAATCTGCAGCGAAGCACAGCAGGTTTCGTGAGGCTTTTAGTATAAATACAATTGTACTTAATTCAGTGAGAGAAACTTGAAAGTGAACACATTAAGCACTACATATTTTTATTTCACATAAAATGCCTAGAGAAAAGCAAAGGCTACCAAAAGAGGTTTAAAAAAATGAAGATGAATAAATAAAATATGTTCACGACAGGATAACAATCTGGGACCAGCTGCTGCTGCACAAACATTTATTATTACCATCCATCTGAGGTTTGTTTCATAGAAAATAGAATTTCCAGAAAGACAGTGAGCAGGAAATGCATATCGGATAATCAAATATGCAAAGCTCCCACCTCCCAAGGATAATTGTTTTCCAGAGAAAGGCTTGAACCTACTTAAGTAATATAAATAACTCAAAGCCTGCGTGGGGCTAAAAGGAACAGAGCTCTGGTCTGTACACAAGCAGACCAAGATATAAGTTCTCTATTATTTTGGCAGAAAGACCTCCTAATTAACTTTAAAATCTCCTTAGTTTGTCCTAAGTTTGAAAATAATTTGGGGCGGGGTGGGGGGAGGTGAATGGTTTGGAGATCCGACCTTTCTCAGAATCAGTACTGCCACCCTCTTGGACTGAGCCATCCCCCATCTCTCACCTAGAATACTACAGAGCCTGCAAGCAGGTCTCCTGAATCCCACCCTTGCAATATATCAGCCAGAACTATCCAGTTACAATGGAAGTCAAATGTAAGGAGACTATTCCTCCTCTCAAAACTCTCCATCGGACCCCCATTTCATTCAGAGTATAAGTCTTCAAATGTCTAAGTCTTTAAACATGTGCAAGGTGTCGCACCTTGCACACCCCTTGCCAACTTGACTTCAGTCCCTACTTCTCTCCCTTTAATCTCACTCTGCGCCAGCCTCCTTGGGCCCTTTGTTGCTCCTCAAACAAGTCAAGCAAGCTTCTTCTACATTAAGGTCTTGCACCTGCTATTTCTACTTCCCGCAAAACTCTTCCTTCATACCTCGGAATTCTTTGTTCAAATGTTTGGATTTCTTAAAGCAATCCGCCCTCACAGACTGAAAAAGGCATTCTCCCTCTTATTCTGCTCTATTTCCTCTTCCCCCTAGAAGGAAGTCCTCATCATCTTCTACCACACCATATAAAACACTTAGTAGGCCTACTGTTAATTGTTTCCTTCTGTCCACTAGAATTGAATGTTCAACAGGACAGAGTCATTACCAGTATCTAGAAGAGTGCTGTCCAATAGAAATGCAGTGAGAGCCATATATATAATATAAAGCTTTCTGGAAACTTAATTAAAACAGTAAAAGACAACTAGTGAAATTAATACAAAATATATTTACAACATATAATAATATATAGTAATGTATCTCTAATATCACTTCTCTATGTGGCACTGGCCATATTTTCCATGCTCAGTTGCTACATATGGCCATCAGCTTTGGAATTGGATAGCCCAAATATGGAACAACCCTGACTCATAATAACATCCAAATCATGTTGGTTCAATTTACTGACATTCAATGTGGTGGACAAAAAAAAAAAAAAAGAATAGCCTAGATTCCAGGGGTGTTCTGTCTGAAGTTATCTTTCTTATGGCAATTGATCACTGTTCTGTCATTGCCTTCACCTGAATTTCAGTAAAACAGAACCAGCACCCTCTCCCTCTGTAACCCATCATTTATTACATTGTGCTTAGTAAGTCACCACAAGACTTTTCCCTTCCAAGTCCCAAGCATGAATACATTCTCTAACTTTTCCCAAAACTTGGTGCTTGGATGCCTCTTAGGAATATGATGAGAACACTAGACCTTCTTCAAAGATAAAAATACATTGACACATACACCATATTTTGTACACAGTTTCAGGGGCTTCAGGAAAAACTGGATAAGAGCTCATGATAGCATTGGGTGGTAGGCAGGTTTTCAGAACTGATTCAGTTAAAATGACCCTCAATGCTTGCATTATTCTGACCCTCTAAGCCTACAGCCAAGAATTCCAAATCTGTCAGCAATAATCTCTGAGCAACCTAATCCAAACTATCTTTTCTATTCTCACTTTCCATGTTCCCAGTCATGATTAAGAAAACTAACATGAATTTTCCTTGTTGTTTCCTGGCTCTTCCCATTCTCTCAACCCGACTTTGACTCCATTATTTAAAAAAAAAAACCAAAAAGCTTATTTTTTAAAATTTATTTCTGAGAGAGAGAGAAACAGTGTGAGCAGGGGAGGGGCAGAGAGAGAAGGAGACACAGAACCCAAAGCAGGCTCCAGGCTCTGAGCTAGCTGTCAGCACAGAGCCCAACACGGGGCTTGAACCCACGGACTGTGAGATCATGACCTGAGCCAAAGTCGGACGCTTAACCAACTAAGCCACCTACGCACCCCTAGTTCTTTATTTTGAAAGAGAGAAAGAGTGTGCAAGCATACGCACAAGAGAGAATGCACACGAGTGAGGACGGGACAGAGAGAGGAAGGAAGAGAATCCCAAGCAGGTTCCACATTGTCAGTGCAGAGCCCCATGTGGGGCTCAAACACACAGAACTGTGAGATCATGACCTGAGCTGAAATCAACAGCCAGATACTTAAATGACTGAGCCACCAGGTGCCCCATGACTCCATTCTTGTATTTGCAAGTCCCTGCTACTGTATTTCAGCCAGTGTACCAATATTTACAGATACATATTCAAAGGTATGTCCTATATTCAGAATACATGGTTTTCCAAAATATGTAAATAGTGAGGCACTGGCTCTTCTTAATCGATGGTTACTTTTCTTCTAATTATTCAGTGGGATCTGTATTTTCTGCACTAAACTTCCTAACAATGTATATATTGGATTTGCTTTTAACAATACCACATATAGTACCTGAGATCTGCCACTCCTTAGGATTGACAAGTAGGTCATATGTATATATTGGTGTGTATAAAGCACATGACCACAAAAAGGACACATTCTTAGATTCCTTTTTAAAAAATCTTTATTTATTTTTGAGACAGAGAGAAAGAGTGTGAACAGGGGAGAAACAGAGAGACAGGGAGACAGAGAATCTGAAGCAGGCTCCAGGCTCCGTGCTGTCAGCGGGGCTCAAACCCATGAGCCACGAGATTATGACCTGAGCTGAAGTTGGGCATTCAACCAACTGAGCCACCCAGGTACACCTTAGATTTCTAAGACAAATCTGTAACAGTTACTATCTGTGCTCTACCATATTCCCAGTCTTTCAACTACACCTATGAGCCCCTACATTTCTTCTTTTTTTTTAATTTTATTTTACTTCTAGGAGATAGAGAGAGAGAGACAGCGTGAGCAGGGGAGGGTCAGAGAGAGGGAGTCACAGACTGAAACTGGCTCCAGGCTCTGAGCTGGCAGTCAGCACAGAGCCTGAAGCGGGGCTCGAACCCACGAACCGCGAGATCATGACCTAAGCGAAAGTCGGATGCTTAACCGATAAGCCACCCAGGCGCCCCCCCTACATTTCTTTCTGAGGAATTTTTCTTTCTATTAGAGCCCATTTTGTAACATGTACCATAGACCAGAATTGTTGGAGAATCAACCCCTCAATCAAAAACTCATTAGATCAGGTGTCCAAATACAGGAGTATACTTGTTCCCTCTTCTGGAATGTTCTTCTTGCAGAAATCTGCATGGCTTATTCCTTCCCCTCCTTTGGGACTTTGCTCCCTGTTAACATAGAAAGTGAGGCATTTTCAAATGAAAAAAAATTTAAGTTGCATACCCTCACTGACAGCACTGCCTCCTGATATCTTTCTTCCTTTATTTTCCTGCTGAAATTATCACCACGCAATACTATATACATTATATGTATTTTGTTTATTTTCCACTCCAAAATGTAAGGTCCATGAGGATGGGGGTCTTTGTTTTGTTTCCTGCTGTCTTTCCAGTGCTTAAGTTCAGGGACTGGCACATTGTAGGCAGTTCTATGCCTCTACAAATATTTACTGACTTCCTTCTAGTTCTATTCTTCATGAATCAGATCCACTAGAGGGAGATTCTGATTTGATGCTGAGTTAGGTGGAGAGTTAGCTGGGCTCAGCTCTTGGGCTGGGTGGTTCTAGGTTGGTAGGACAGTAACTTCCTGGTCAGGGCTTGGGCAGCAGATACCTTGGGGGCCCAATATCGTAATGAGTTTTGAGAATCATTCTTGGAAGCTTAGAATAGAGTTTGTTTCTTCAATCTTCCCAGTGATTAATCCTACAGTGAATCCCTTCGTGCTGAATCTAGGAAGAAAGGATTCCACTATCTTCACATGAGAACCTTGACCAATAAAGCACGGCACCAGTAGAAGAAAATCATGCAGTCATTTGGCATTCACTTTAATGAGTTGTCTTATTTGTCATTAGACTAATAACTGATATCTCAAGAGTGCTGTTTCTATAAAAACATATCATTTGATGCAGGGAATTTCTGCTTCTCAGCAGCCCCAGGTTATAAATGCATTACTTTAAGAAAAGTCTATGAAATTATTGAAACATTTATTCCCCCAAAGTCACTAATTTACTTGCTTGTGCTGGAGAGTCGAATTCTTATCCATGAGCAGCACTATTTAGTTAGTCCTAAATATCACGTCCCTGCATTTCTGTATCAGTTAACTATTGCTGCCTAGGCCACAACCATGGATGTCAGCAGTGACCAGAAGCAATTTGTCACATATCTGTGGGTCAGTTGACTGGTGATTGGCTGATCTAGAGAGAGATCATCTGAGTGACTATAAGAAGCTGTAGGTATGGTTGAGCTTGACTCCTCATTCAGGTCTGCTCCATGTGGCAGGGCAGATAGCAGGGACAGATCTCTTCATATGATTGGAGAGGAGCAATTAGAAATGTGCAAGTCTTTATGAGGCCTAGCCTCAGAACTGACACTGACACTTGTCTACTTTCCAATGGCTAACGTTCCTTGCTCCAGCCAAAGGCCAAGAAATAGAAGGGGTGCCTGGGTAGCTCAGTTGGTTAAGCCTCCGACTCCGGCCCAGGTCATGATCTCACAGTGGGTTTGAGCCCCGTGTTGGGCTCTGTGCTGTCAGCTAGCTCAGAACCTGGAACCTGCTTCTGATTCTGTGTCTCCCTCTCTCTCTGACCCTCCCCTTTTCATGTTGTCTCTCTCAGAAATAAATAAAACATTAAAAAAAATTTTTAAAAAGAAATGGAAGGTATGCCACCCCATCTCCTTTTGGAAGATTCTGCCAAGCTTCCTGGCAAGGCTTATCAGAGANTATTTTTGAGAGAGAGTGTGTGAGCAGGGGAGGGGCAGAAGGAGAGGGAGAGAGAGACAACCTTATGCATGCTAAACCTCCATGTTTAGCATGGAGCCTGATGCAAAACTCAGTCTCATGACCATGAGATCATGATCAGAGCTGAAATCAAGAGTTGAATGATTTACTGACTGAGCCACCTGGGCACCCCCTCATAATT
>NW_027533102.1:105082-158584 GCF_008692635.1 Crocuta crocuta
CCTGGGCACTTCCTCATAATTATTATTAATTTTAAATAATTAAGGAGATACATCCTATAGCTTTTGTTTTAAAAAAACGGCATAAAAATTCACATAATGGTTTTTGAGCATAGGTTTTATAAATCATTTGTATGTATTTTATAAGGAAGCGGACAGAAATTCCTGAATACCACCAGGAGTTCATTTCCCTTTTCTTTAATGAATGAATACCTTTACCTGGCATGTAGCTTGAGTTGAATTCTGAGTCTCTCACTTTGAGGAAGGCACAGAAGATGACCATAAATTTATAAAATGTGACATTTTAATCAAGCCCCAAGCTGTTGGCTAATTACATTTCACTGCACTTAAAGTAAAAACAGGAGATGTCAGGTTGGTGTAGAGATGAGCACAAAATTGCCCTTAGTACTTCACTGATCATTATGAATACCACAGTATCAAATTACCCAGAAAGGAGATAGTAGTAAATCCTTCTAAAAGTCATATTTCCAATTTTCTTTTCAATTTCATTTTGGAGTAAATTTGGACACAGGTTTATTCAAAAGCTGACATTTTCTTTCAGTACATCTTTTCTGTACAAAAATATATATAATGGATCTACTAGAAGCACTGGAGACCATTAAGCTACAGAAGCATGAAATCAACTAGAAATTATTTTAATTCTATGCACTTGTGCATAACGGGATGAACACTGTGCCAAATAAACTTTCATCAGGACTCCACCTAGTATTCTACATGCTAATGGGGCTTGAAGTTTAGAATACAGATGTGTGGGGATACAGCCAGAGAGATGCACTCAAAATCAAGAGATTGGTTGCCTATCTCCAGAGAATTATCAGCAACAGAACTAACAACTGAGGTAAAACATATGCCACTCGTCTACTATCACTTGGTGGGGCGCCTGGGTGGCTCAGTCAGTTAAGCGTCGACTTTGGCTCAAGTTATGATATCTCACAGTTCATGGGTTCAAGCCCCACAACAGTCTCTGTGCTGGCAGTTAGCTCAGAGCCTGGAGCCTGTTTCAGATTCTGTGTCTCATTCTCTCTCTGACCTTCCCCTGTTAATGCTGTCTCTCTCTCTCAGAAATAAATAAAAAACATTTAAAAAATTAAAAAAAAAATCACTTGGCTTTTCTCTTTGGTCATGTAACTGAACTAACCTGACCTGGTTTTCTAAGGACCTAATATGTGAAATACTTAAATGAAATTGCTGTTCTACTGAGAGGAATTTTCCCTCACAAAAAGAACTATTGATAAACACTATATCCAAACTAAGGTATCCAAAAGGTACTGGCCATTCTCGCTGCTCAAGGAAGCAGTAACTGAGGTTTTTGACATCACTCTACTCGACATTTTTTCACAAGGTAAGATCACTTTCCAATGAACTATGGGTTGATATAAGTATCAGTTTGAAATAGAAGATACTGAAAAGGAGCAAAGTTATTATGTATTTTATTACTTTTGTGTCTCCTGGAAGGGGGAGGGTCAGTGTGGATAGCAAGGAGAATTGATAGTTAAGTAAAAGCACCGTGGCACTTACCACAAAGGACCTGTTAAAATCAGGACATGTTTATCTTCTTTAGACCCATATCACATTTGAAAATGAAAATATCACAGGACTAGAAAGGGCTTCAGAAGATACATCTTTTATTCTGAGGCTAGACCACAAAGAGGCAAGCAAGGGACTGATTAAGACTTGAACTGCAATTCTGTGATTTCCTCTCCTACATTCTGAAAAGCTCTTGGCTTAAAGAAATCAGGGTATTTTGCATCGCTTATTAACTGAAACTCTCAGAAAATCTGCATTTTTGTTATCTCCCATTCTATATTTAAAACCTAGTCGAAAGGAAATGGGTGAGGAACTTAAAATTATGAGGTGATTGTTATTTATCTTTTCTTTCCTTGACAATGTGGGTATTCCATTTATCTCCTTCTTAGGGATATTGGATAGATAGACAGACAGACAGATAGATGGGCATCTTTAACAATATTGCAGTCAATAATTTTTAAAGTGTTTATTTCTGAGAAAGAGAGCGAGCATGAGCAGGGGGTGGGACAGAGAGGGAAAGGGAGAGAGAGTATCCCAAGCAGGCTCTGCTCGGTCAGTGCAGAGCCTGGTGTAGGGTGCGATTTCATGAACCATGAGATCATGACCTGAGCCCAAATCAAGAGTTGATGCTTAACAGATGGAGCCACTCAGGTGCCCTGTAATCAATAATTTTGATAAAGAAAAATCATTATTATGATTATTCTTTAATCCAATGATAGCTCTTAGAATGGTCAAGATATGGGGCACCTGGGTGGCTTAGTCGGTTGAGCGTCCGACTTTCGCTTAGGTCGTGATCTCTCGGTTCGTGGGTTCGAGCCCCGCGTCGGGCTCTGTGCTGACTGCCAGCTCAGAGCCTGGAGCCTGTTTCGGAGTCTGTGACTCCCTCTCTCTGACCCTCCCCTGCTCATGCTGTCTCTCTCTCTCCTAAAAATAAATAAGAATATTAAAAAAAAAAAAAGAATGGTCAAGATATGGTCGAAAAAAGAAAACAACCTAATAATTCATGCATCTCCCATCTCAAGTTGTTCAAGCTTATATGGATTTTTCCAAAGGTATCCTTCTTGCTATGACTTTTTTTCCCCCTGAATAATCATATTTAGAGAAATAAGATCTCACAATGATATGATTTCAGGTCCTCTAGAAAGAACATTCAATGACCTTCTGCCTTATTTTTCAGCTTTTCAACTTTCAATTCTCAGTAGGAGCATTAGATTAATATTAGAATCCTATAAATTTTGCCAAACAACAACAGAGAGATGTGGAACCATACTGTTACTGATGGCACGCTTTCTGGAGTTACCACAGAATTAAGTTGAACCATGTGGGGTATGCTAACTGAATACAAAAATGATTCTAAATGATAAGCTTTCCAAAGATGTAACACACAAGACTATGAAGGTAAATCTTTTGAACTACAATTCTGGAGAATTAAATCACATTGTTACAAAATATCATTACAAACATTATAGCAAAATTAGCTTTTACATTCATATGCTTGAATCCACCAATTAAACATTTTTTCCCCTGGAATGTAGAAAAATTGTGTAGGTTTGTTTATCTTAAGATGAAGTGTGTCAGACTAGGATTTATAAACTTCTTTCAGCTTTAGCTTTCTCTCCAATTGTTAAAAAAATATGGTGTTTATATTTTGCTTAAATACTCAAATTTATTTATAATGCAATCCATTATGTACTGGAAGCTATCTAAATCATGCTTAAGATTTTCAAATGCCTGATCTAAAATGGAAATTGCATTCAGAGACACAAGAGAAAATTACTATTATATACATATGGTTTACTAAGCTCAGAAAACTCAGCAACCAAAACCCTCAGACACATCCTGGAAACTCAATGTGTCAAATATCAGGGTAGGTTTCTATTTCTATTGCAAATAAACGACGTGAATCACAGTTAATCCTTACTGTAATGCCTGCATCCTTGACTTCATTAGTTATTAAAAAGCTAGGGAGACAACTAGAGGCAGCAGTGAAAGGCCCTGGAATTATTTGGAAGAGATCTTCCGTGCTATAGTCTTAGGATAAAGGCTGAATTATAAATGAACCTGGGAAACTTTATAAGGTACTGCCTGCAAGTCCCATGCTGTGCAGTATGTCTGTGCAAAGGAAAATCCCCTTTGAAGAGATTAGCAGAGGTGGTTTGTATGTGATCACAGCAGCCAAGATGATGTGTGACTCTTGCCTAGCTTAAAGTGGATTAGCAAGACTTAAAAGATGGAAAATTGTTTTGTGTGAAGCTCTCCATGCTTTTGGAAACATAAATGAAATCACCGTCCTATGAACTTAAATATGATTTCTCTTGGTTCAATATGATGAAAATCCCCTTCTAAAAGTTTAAACAACAAAGAAATTGGGGCTTGCCAATGGTCACATTGGCTAATGATTGTTACAGATTTGAAAACAATTTCCTAGGATTTTTGTTTTTATGCACTTCGAGTTCATCCACGTAGATGTCACTTTATGTATTCTGAGAGCTAGTGCAGTGAAATAGAACACTGAGTAAGAAATAAAATAATCTGATCCTGGTCCCAGCTAGCCACTGACTATCTGGATGACCTTGGAATAAACACTTAACCTCTCTTAGATTCTGTATTCTTATCTATAAAATAGGAGAATGTGCACCCCATAGCCCTTATGATTTTGCAGGGTATATCCATTATATTGTGATTTTGAAAGAGCTAGGGATGCAGTGAAGTATTCTTGAAGCTTTAGACATTACTATTATTCACCTCTTTGGTTGTAACTACTGATAACAACATCTACCATTGTCACGTAATAAACCTATGAATCAAAGTATTCTTTCTCAGAAAACTGTTTGATTCCATAACAAAACCAGAAAGTCTAAGGATGAAAGACAGAAGAGATCACTGGGGTGTTTGAATGTTGTTTTATTCCTCTTTTCTACCAGCAAAATTTACCATCCTATGTCACCAGAAAATTTAGGCTGCCTGTAAATGATCAGACCCCACTTCATTTTTAACATACAAACAAAAGAAAAGTAAAGCAATAGTGCATGTTTAGTAGTGACTCGTCGACTACAGTTCTTTTCACAAGAAACAGTGTCTTAAAAAGGCAAGAGTGCCTACAAAGGGCATTTGTCTTTCTTTCCTTTTCTATTGGCCTCCAGATGTCTAGCATTTGGTGCTCTCTTGTTTGTCAATCTTGACCAAGAGCAAGATATTTTTCAGCAAACTATCAAAGTCATTAAGATTACAGATATGATTCAGCCATCTTATTTTAAACCTCTCTTTCTTCATTGACTTTTGACAGATACTTTAAGAAAGAAATATTTCAGACCCCTGACATTTTTGTGAAAAATAAAGAGGTCGATTGACCATATACTGTAAGGACCCTTTGGTAAAGTTTAATCTCAGCTTTTAGAATTTGGGGATTTCAGAAAACAGAAGCTAGTCTGTTCTGTTAACATGTTACCAGCTATAGTGTCTCAAAGGTAGAAGAAGAATCTTCAATTAACAATAAAGTCAAACAAGAAAATAGCAAAATAAAATAAAATATACCACAAAAGAAGTTTAGCCAATAAGACAGAAGATAGGAATTATGAGGGGAAAAATGCACACCCTCAATCACTGATATTCTTGTGAAATTGTACACTTTTTGACCGGGTTCAGATTTGTACCTTAGGTATCTGTACCAGTTGCAAAGTGGAAACTATTAAGAATTCATATATTCAAAATGGAGACAATGATCATCAGGTAGTAGGCCATAAAATCTTAGCAGAAAAATAATACAAAGTGATGAAATTTTGGGGTGATGGTGGGGTGGTTGGGAGCCGAGAGCCAAGAAAGAATTCTTGAAGATGTCTTTGGTGCAAAAAGGTGATTTTATTAAAGCACAGGACAGGACCCATGGGCAGAAGAACTGCACTGGGGTCATGATGGGAAACTCATTATATACTCTCAGGTTGGGAGGGAGTCAGAGATAGAATAAGTGTCTAAGGTACGGAAGCAAGGTTTCCAGGACCTTGAGGGGCTAGCTGTTGCTAGGGAAATGCCACCTATTATTGTTTATTAAAAGTTCAGTCATGAGACCCTTCAGATGTATATCTGGGGCCATAAACATGGAGCATGACTGACAGCATATCTCTTGGGGCAGTTGAGATAAAGGAAGTAGACTTATAGGATCCTCAAGGTTGGGATAATGTTAAGCCAAGGTTCTCTTTAGCCCCCAGCACAGTGTCATCATGGAGGCACCTGAGCTCCTAGACGGAGGTCACTCTGCAGTTCTCAAGGACTTGTCAGTGGGCTGTAGGCAGTAAGGGGATTTAATTCTTCATTTGCCTTAGTTTCCCACATCACCATGGCAAGCACTTAAACCACTTCCCTTTGTTCTCTAGTAGCCAGGAGTGCCCGAGGAATATGACACAGATCCTACCTAGGGGCGGGGGTTGGGGGTGCCAGCCTGTATTTTGCCTTCACCTTGCCCCACATTCCTTCATCACAAACCACATTGATCGTTTTCATTGACTTCTCGATTAGCAATTTAATCTCAATAACTTTGTGTCCATTTTTGTGGATTAGCAGAGTTTGAAGTCAACTCCCAAAAGTCTAAATCCAAAGATTATCCAAACTATCATAGCATATATCACCATGAAACAAATCGGTTGTCTATTTTTGCCAATGAAGAAATAACTTAAAATTATAATACTACACACATATTTACAATGTACTAAATGCAAAGATATGAGACAATAATAAAAAAGCAGAGTACTAGAATGTACAAATGGCACATGATATTCATGGAAAATTATAGTATAGCATATTGTAATATGCATATTATAGTTATATCATTATGCATATTGTAGTTATATCATAGTTATATAATTATATATACCTGACTTAAAAGTCCATCTAGAACTTTTGAGTAACTACTGGAAATCTCACATCTTCAATGAAAAATGTCAAAATAATCTGTAAGATGAAGCTTTTGTACCGCATACAAATTTTTTTAAGTTTATTTATATTTGAGATAGAAAGACAGAGTACAAGCAGGGGAGATTCAGAGACAAAAGGGGACAGAGTATCCCAGTTGTGCTCTGTGATGATAGCAGAAAGTCCAATGTGAGTCTCAAATCCACAAACTGTAAGATCATGACCTGAGCTGAAGTTGGACATGTGACCAACTGAGCCACTCAAGTGCCCCATGCAGTGGATATTTAAATGATGTCTAGCAATTCAAATAATATCTATTACTAGGCCTATAACCCATTAATCAGGTTGAAGACTTTTGTTCAAACTGTTGAGAAGGCAGCGATCTCTTTTTTAATAAATTTGCACTCAAGAGGATGGAAGCCTGTTTTGAGGACCATGTGACTATGACAATAATTTAGTAGGTTTGAAAACTAAGAACTAAGCACCAATGATATCCTAACAACACTGGGTTTCAGCCATGCCAGGAGACAGGAATTCTATTCCTGGGTTTCTACTTTAGATGAGTCAAAGAAATTAATTTTTCTGTCTATGATAGTCTGCACTGTGAGAGGATCCCGAAGTTCCCCAAAACATGAAGATTATGCTGAATAATTCTTCACTAGTAAGAACTGGTTCAACATGGAATGGATAGGGGTGCCTGAGTGGCTCAGACAGTGAAGTGTCTGACTTCAGTTCAGGTCATGATCTCAAGGTTCCGTGAGTTCGAGCCCCACGTCAAGCTCTGTGCTAACGGCTCAGACCCTGGGGCCTGCTTCAGGTTCTGTGTCTCCCTGTCTCTCTGTCCTTCCCCTACTCATGCTCTGTCTCTCTCTCAAAAAAAAAATTAATAAAAAAATTAAAAAATTAAAAAATGGAATGGATAAATATAGTAAGTTGCTATTGCCAATGCCATGAAGTAAACAAATTTGTTCTGGGGAGCAAATCTAAGATGACGTAAAGACAAACAACATAGTAGGAAGAGCTTAGGTACAACACCGTTATAAGAATAGAGGCAAAAGAAAATGCAAAAATACTTTTCAAAAGAAAAGCAATAGAGGGTCACCTATGGTGGTTCTGACTCTTGGTTTCTGCTCAAGTCATGGTCTCATGGTTCATGAGTTCGAGCCCCACATCACACTCTTTGCTGACAGTGCAGAGCCTGCTTGGGATTTTCTCTCTCTCTCTCTGTGCCTCCCCTGATTGTCTTCTCCCTCTCTCAAAATAAATAAATTAAAAACTATTTAAAAAAAAAAGAGTAAAAAAAAAAAAGAAAAGCAATGGATGGTGAGAAGAAACAGATTCATAATAACCATTTTCCACATTTAGGGTTAAACATTTCATCTTTGTAGCCCTAAAGGATGGAAAAGGGAAAAACACAAGGAGTAAATATGATAGCTGGCAAAACAGAGAAACTTCCAATCAAAATGATGCATGCCATTTTAATGTTATGTTAAATATATGCAAATATAAGCAACCTGTAGGCTAACTCCATATGGAGAGAACAGAACTGATCACACTGTAACATATTTTCTGCTTTACTCCCAAGCATCTCACTCAGAGTTGAGGAATCTCAGAAGGTCACTGAGGACAGAGGGTTGGCCAGCAAGTTTTCAGGTAAAGGTGTCAGATATAGATTATATCTTGTGCCACTGCAGACTAACTCTGACTCAGAAAAAAAAAAAAAAAAGAAAAAAGGTGTTCGCCAAGATTAATAAACTCTCAATTTAGAACTTCCTAAAAACACTCACTTCAAATAGCATGCACTGCATTTTGCCACACCCATCCACAGCATGAGATCTGAACCTTCGTGCCTGTCTTCCAGCTCTTATCCTGAGGTCCCATGGCAAACCTTAAAACCCCCAATTGCTTGATAGTTATAAGCCAGAAAGGGAAAACAGGTGTGACTCACTCTTCCCACTCCATTAGAACCGTGATGTACCAAGGCCTAAGAGAGACTAAAGACGTGATATCATGTTCACTAAACAGAAATAAAGTTAATCCATTAGGAAATAAAGAAAAAATTATTATAAGTAAATGAAAGATCCTAACCTGACGGACATCCAAAAGCTATTCTGCCTCAAAATGAAAAGGCTTTGCACTCTTGGAAATAAACTCTAACTCTGTTTATCATTATTATCATATAATGGTCTAAATAGTCTTAACAGTGCGCTGATTACTACTTGGCAATGCTTTTAGTATTTCACATGGGGTAACATTTTAAATCCTCACAACAACCCTATGAGGGAAGTACCGTTATTATTTCCAGTTTGAAAATGGGGAAAGTGACTTAGAGAGAGGTGAGGCAGTGTGTCAGTGGCCACACGGCTGTATTCTGGGTTCTATAGCTGAACAGCTATACCATCACTCCAAAGTACGAAAAAATACTCATGCAATAGGTCTCTTGGGCTCTGTAAACAGAACTGAAATGTTTTATTCAGGCTAATTCCACATTGCACATACCCAGTGACCTTGATGGTACTAACCTGAATATATCATTTGGGGTCAGAATTGGTTAAAAAAAAAAAAAGGAAAGAAAATAAATGTTAGAGGATAGTGCACCATATACTGAATGCTAGCAAGTTAATTAAAATTAATATCTGAAACATGATTTATATGCAAGGGTTTTTGTTTATGTTTGTTTTTTTCCCTCTCTCATTAGTACCAGCCCCACTGAGCTTCTGAATACATCTCATTGTTTTTGCAAATTACAGCCCTTGTCTATTATGAAATCACTCACTGCATCAAAAGAAAAAGACACATTCTCCAAAAAAGTTCATACTCAGAGTAGACTGAGTATGAAGGTTATGGACAACTAATCATCACATGTCTGATAACCTATCCAAGATTTAAACCCTGATGATGTTTTGAGCTGCCTTGACTTCTACCAGGTAAATTCCATTACCTACACAGATATAACTATGTGGACTTAATATATGCAATGAAATACTCAGTTCCAAGCAAAAGATCTGCCTTTTTTTGTATGATACTTAACAGTAAGCTGATAAATGAGTCATAAACATCACTTAAATTTCAGAGATTTATGATTGAAGCTGACCACTCTCATCTCCAAAAGCCACTAGACAAAATGCATACCAACATAAGGTTATTTGTCTTTATGCAAGCATTGAATTATCAACTATGTGCATGTTTAACATGTATCTATGCTTGATGCTTGAAGAAGCTGTCTCTTATTCATTCAATTGGCATTTCCTGATTACCTACTATGTGTCTGGAACTCATCTAGGCACTGGTGATAGCAGCTGAGAACAAAGAAGATGCACTCAAGAGACTATTAACCAACAATTAAACAAGAGAATAATCCCCACAAGTAGAGACTGTGTTAAATGTTATGAAGATGTAGTAGGCTGAATAGTGCCCCCCCCCCCAATTCATGTCCATCTGGAACCTATGAATGTGAACTTCTTTGGAAATAGGTTCTCTGTGCCTAATCAAGGGCATCTGATCTAATTACACTGGATTAGGGTGGGGCCCAAATCCACTATTGCTGTCAATATTATAAAAAGAAAGTAATTTGGATACTGAAACACAGATACATAGGGAAGACACGTATGTAAGACACAGACAGAGATCTGAGCAACTTGTCCACCAGCCAAGGACTGTCTAGGATTGCCAAGAGCCACCAACAGTGCTACAGCCACCAGGGTAGGATCCTCCCCTGGAGACTTCAGAGAGAACACAGCCCTGCTATCACCTCTAATTGAGAGTTCTAGATTCCAGAACTGTGGGAATATAAAACGTGTTTTGGGCCACCAATTTGTGATGTCTTTTACAGAAGTCATGGAAAACAGAAGGCATGGAGAAGATGAATGGATGAGCAAAACAAAAAGCAATGCTGCGAGAGCTGTTAGGAGCAAAGGTTCAGGGAAAGCACATCTATGAGAGGGTGATTTCTAGGAAAAGACCTGAAGTATAATCAGCATTGTGATGGAGACAGAGGGGAAAAGCATCCTGACCACAGGGAATAGCAAGAACAAAGGACCAGAATCAGAAAAGAGCCAGAGGAACTTAAAGGAAAGCAGTTGGGCAGGAGGAGAGACGATTAGAGGGACCAGGAGATTGAGATGCATGAAAAGAAGAGACAGAGGAAGGGAACATGGTATGATGAGGATTCAGGAGGCAGAAAGCGAATTGTTAGGGCTTTGTGGGTGGGGGGAAACACACATAATTTAAGACATTTCCCCTGGGAAAGTCTGACTTCCAGCAAGCTGTGTTAAGTTCCTCTTAAGAATGTGACAGACACATTAGTTTTCCCCTCAGGAAGGTGACAAAAGACCTGACTAAAAATAAGTGGAATGGTATGGCCCACAAGGAAAAGTATGGCCATAGACCACCATTCATACGATGGAAATGAGCCAATCAAAAAGGAATGCCTATGCATGTAGAGTTACCTAGCCGATAAGGGTGCAACTTGAGAAGAAAAGGCACTGGGCAAAACCCTACAAAACAGAATCCCTTTCCGATTGTCGTGGGCATTCACTTTCGAATGGCCCCTCTCTATAAAGAGAACTTCCATACTATTCTTACTTTCTGAGCTTAAACTCTAATAAACTTTTGCCTCCTGCTCATTTTATTTTGGGCACACCTCTTCATTCTTGTAAGCAGCAAAACAATGAACCCTGGGTATTCAGGTAAAGATTACTGCAACAATGCAACAGAGAATACCAACTATTTCCTAGTCTTGAGAAGAATCCATGCTAGTGTGGAGTAAAACCTCATATTATTAGCTCTAATTCATGGTAGGCAATAATAAACACCCTACGGAAAGTACAAGGTTCAGAGAGAGAAAGCAATTATTTCCTTCTGTGAGATTAGTAGATTTGCTGACAAAGTACCATTTGTTCTGGGTTTTAAACACAAAAATAAAATGTGCATATTGTCTTAGGTCTGATTCCCTAAAAGCAAAGCCTGAGAGGGGGATTCTCATGCAAGAAATTCATTAAAGGGAGTGCTCTCCAGAGGAAAGGAGAAGCTAAGTAAGAATGTGGTTTCAAGTGGTGGCTAGCTTCAGTCGGCTCCCACAGAAAGCAAGGAAATAGGAATCACACAGGAAATCTCTTTTGCCAGGCAGCCAATAGCTGGGCTTTGTATCTCTTGCTCCAAAAAGTCTTTGCCTCTGGGTCAATTGGGAGGCTTTGTTCCCAAGCTTCTTGCCTGAGAGTAGCTTCTATTGCCCAAGGGCAATTCTGTGAATAAGAATGTGAATGGAATCCTTTGGCAGACACTCCTCTAAAAGGGATCCTACAGAGTGAGCAGAGCAAAAGGCCAAGAGCTAGAGATGTACAGATAGGAGCTGGTTTTACAGTTATTTCAGGAGGAAGAATAATCAAGGCCAAGACTCTCCTATGGAAATTGTCTCCAGATAACTGAAGTCATATGATGAATAAGAAGGGACTGGCCAACACTACTAGATTTTACCCAAAGAATACAAAAATACTGATTTAAAGGAATACATGTACCCTGATGTTTAGAACGGCATTATCACCAATAGCCAAATTATGGAAAGAGCCCAAGTGTCCATCGACTGATGGACAAAGACTGATGGACAAATGGATAAAGAAGATGTGAATGGAGCTCAGAGAAAGACAAACACCATATGATTTCATCCATATGTGGAATTTAAGAAATAAAGCAGATGAACATGAGGGAAAAAAAGGACAGATAAACCAAGAAACCCTTAACTACAGAGGACAAACTGAGGGTTACTGTAGGGGAGGTGGGCAGGGGATGGATTAAATGGGTGATGGATATTAGGAAAGACACCTGTGGTGAGTACTGGGTATTGTATGGAGGTGATGAATCATTAAATTCTGCACCTGAAACTAATATCACACTGTATGTTAACTAACTGACTTTAAATAAAAACAAAACAACAACAACAAAAAATTAAAAGAAATTTTAAAAAAAGAAAAGAAAAAGAATAAAAAAGAAGGACTGGCCAGGCCCAGAATGGGCGTCTCTGGAGACAATCTCTACTATGTATCTTAATCTCTGCTTCACTGTTGCTCCATTCAACTTCTTCTTCTTCTTTTTTTTTTTTTTTTAATTTCTAGGAGAGAGAGAGAGACAGAGTGAGCAGGGAAGGGTCAGAGAGAGAGAGGGAGTCACAGACTGAAACAGGCTCCAGGCTCTGAGCTGGCAGTCAGTACAGAGCCCGACGCGGGGCTCGAACCCACGAACCGCGAGATCATGACCCAAGCGAAAGTCGGACGCTTAACCGACTAAGCCACCCAGGCGCCCCTCCATTCAACTTCTTCTAAATAGTAACAGAAGAAAAGAGAAGAAAACCTTTCCTCCTCCCTCTAAGGTCTCAGAATGAGGTAATCAAGGACAAGAATTTTTAAGTTTTAATGTTGATACTGGATCAACTAACAGAGCCGTCGTTTCCAGACAAAATACCTACAATAAGAAAACGAAGACAGGGCACACTGTCCCCTTGTTTTGTTTCTGTCCCAAAAAGCAGATGAATGATTAAGTTATCCCATCCTTAAAGGATTTCAATGAATTCTTGAATTCATGAATTCCCGTCAACAAATTTTGTTCATTTAACTTGTGGTCATTGAAATTTATTTATCACCCAGTGGATACCATCAATCCTAGGAAAGCAAGTTAAACCAAAGTAAAAACAATCTCACTGAAGTGTTTTGCCAGATCAAAAATCTGAGTAACCCTATTCCTGATATGAAACCAAGCCTGCAATATAATGAAATAAAATAGTGCCTTTATGTTTAAAGATGTTAGCTTCTTAATTTGTTGTTGTTGTTGTTGTTTTTTAACATTTATTCATTTTTGAGGGACTGAGAGAGACAGAGTGTGAGCAAGGGAAGGTTGGAGAGAGGGACACACAGAAGCAGGTTCTAGGCTCTAAGCTGTCAGCACAGAGCCCTACATGGGGCTTGAACCCAGGAACCATGAGATCATGACCTGAGCTGAAGTCAGACATTCAACCAACTGAGCCACCCAGGCGCCCCATACTTTACTAATTTATTAGCATAGTCGAGGAAATAATGACATAATTTTTCAGAAGAATATATCCTATAGATATGTAACCATAGTAGAATATATGATATATTCTATTAGCAATGATAAGATGATAGGGCTAGTTCAGTTCTTAGAGATAATGACAGAAATATGTTGATTCTCAGCATGAATACCAGTTGTTCATTAAACCCAAAGGGACTTCTAGGTTTAGAGAAATAACAAATTGGAGGAATATCAGAATTAAGAGATTTGTTTCTTAAAGTCACATTAACTGTTACTAACTTCAATGTCTGCAGGGCATTGTCTGCAACTATTTTGTCTCATATGATTTTTTTTCCCCCTACTATTGGAAGGAAACTTTCAACTGAATAGCCAGCTATTATTATCTTTGCATTTATATCACCCACTGATCATTGTGCATAACTGTTGGCAGTGTTCACCTTCTAATAAATCATTTATGGTTATTTTTTAATACAAGCAGTTATAAATGACTACTTACAGTTAAAAACCTAATTCACTGTTTTATTCTATTTTAGAATATTCTCCAGGATAAAAAATATGATTGATTGTAATGTTAGTGCTAACAAATCTTTTGCTAATGGAACAGTTTTATCAGCTCTGTATCTTTTTATGCTCCTACCTATATTTTCAAAAATCACTTGTAGATACCATGGAGATTTTAAGTAGTTTGCTTTAGTTGTAAAAATTATTGAGAAGTATTAACTATATATTTTAAATGTTTCCTTATAAAAATTATTTGGTGGGAGTACATAACATTTATATAATGAGAACATTTATAGACAAAATGCTTGCCCTAAAAACAAGCCTATTATTCTATAACAGGCTATTGAAAAAAAGGATATTTGGTAAATTACACTGACTCATTCTTTAAAAATGTAATTTATTTTCCAATTCTGCTCATAAAAAGCAGTAATCATATAAATATTATTTTCAATTTTTAGAGAAATATTGGGCTTATTTTATAATTTTTCCCATATTCTTAAAAATCTTTCCCCCTCTAGCTATTCAGTTCTGGATGAACTAAAAACTACATTAATTTTCTAAAATCTATATGTAGCCTAGTCATGTAAATACTCATAATGCAGGGGCCCATGTATCAGACAATACTAGAAAATCTTTAATAAACAGAGCTATGCAAAAATGTTTTCAGTTAAATTCTTATCTTAAATAAATATTAATGGGTTTATGGACCATCTTTGTTGAGAGGCAGAATGACAGTTAACATATTGGAGTTAACCCCCTCCATTTCATTTCAGTTCCTCTCCATTTCAGTTCAGTTGAGTGCTCCATCACATATTTATCCTGTCACGTTCCTGAAGCCATTTCAAGTTCCAAACTTCAGCACCCTCATTCATAAGCTGATGAAAATAATAGTATCAAGAGTACATGGTTGCTATGGAGATTAAATGAGATACTATATTGTATATAAGGTATTTGGCCTAGTGTCTGACACAGAATAAGTGCTCATTTAATGTCAGCTATTATTACAGACTTTAGCCAGTATCTAAGTCCAGAACAATGAAAATATTTGTCTCATTAGTTAATAATCTGAAGGATGTACTTAATACCTAAAAAATACAAACTATCATTTTCTAGTAAAGACAAGATAACAAAATGAAAATGATTCAAAATTTAAACAGGCTATTCTGTCAGAAACGATGACTTGTTCACTTTTCAAATATCAATCCTTCCATCTCATGTAATCTTCCAGATGAAATTACTTTAACAACTTCAGAAATACTCTGGCATATCTGAGATAAAACCTGTTTTCTCATATTCATCCATTATATTAGGACTTGAAGTTATTTATAATCTATGAATTTATAGATCCAACTTTTCAGCAGAGTATAACAGACATATAGAAAATGGACATAGTAGGGGTGCCTGGATGGTTCAGTCAGTTGAGTGTACAACTCTTGATTTCAGTTCAGGTCATGACCTCAAGGTTAAGGAGTTGGAGCCCAGCATCATGCTCCATGGTGATGGTGTGGAGCCTGCCTGGGATTTGCTTTCTCTCGCTACCTCAAGATAAATTAACTTTAAAAGATCTTAAAAAAAAAAGAAAATGGACAAATTGGTAAGTGTTCTGCTCATTGACTTTTCTAGAGCAAATACCCTCATGTAATTACCAATCAGATCCAGAAAGAATTTTACCAGCACCCTGGTAGCTCCTCTCACACCACTTCCTGGTCAGTAGCTTCTAAAATTAATTACTATTGTGACTCCTATTGACACCAGTAATTTTCCATATTTTTCAAATTTATGAAAGTGAAAGCACAAAGTGTCTATCTACTCTTGTGTTACTGGCTTTTCTTGCTTATTATATTAGTGAGATTCATCCGTTTTGTTGTCTTCATTTTTTTCAAAAAAATTTTAATGTTTTATTTATTTCTGAGAGAGAGAGAGAGAAAGACAGTGTGAGCAGGGGAGGGTCAGAGAGAGAGAGAGAGAGAGACTGTGAGCAGCGGAGGGTCAGAGAGAGAGGGAGTCACAGACTGAAACAGGCTCCAGGCTCTGAGCTGGCAGTCAGCACAGAGCCCGACGCGGGGCCCGAACCCACGAACCGCGAGATCATGACCTAAGTGAAAGTCAGACGCTTAACTGACTAAGCCACCCAGGCGCCCCTGTTGTCTTCATTTTCATTGTGGATAGTATTTCACTGCATGAATGCATATTGATTTATTTATTCGTTCTGTTCTTGATGCAAATTTGAATTGTCTTCTGAACTTAGTTAATATGATGATGATGTTATGAACATTTCTATACATATTTTCTAGGATATGTATGTATGTACTTCTGTTGGGTTTATACTTATAAGTGGAATTCCTGAGTCAGAGGGTATCCGGGAAATCCTGGGTCCAATTGCATGTATTTAGCTTAAACAAATACTTCCAAAAAGGAATATAATTTAATGGAAATCAGGGACACCCATTTTACAGATGGGAAATCAGTGGCCTGTGTGGTTAAGGGACTTGTCAATGGGTCTAAGAAGTACCAATCAAGTGAGGGAGTAAAAGAAGATCAGGGGTGCCTGGGTGGCTCAATTGGTTAAGTGTCTCACTCTTGATATCAGCTCAGGTCATGATCTCATAGTTTGCGAGTTCAAGCCCTGTGTCAGGCTCCATGCTGGCAGTGCAGAGCTTGCTTGGGATTCTCTCTCTCTCTCTCTCTACCCCTCTCCAATTCTCTCCCTCTGTCTCAAAATAAAATAATAAATAAAATAAAATAAAAGATCCACTATGTGTCCAGCATGTGTAGTGTTTTGAGATAAAATGGCAAGAGAAAAGGATACATGTCCTCTGCTTTCACAGAACAGAAACTCTAGTACACGAGACAAATACAAAACAAAAAGTCAAATGATTAAGTTTATAAAAGAGTTGAGTAGTGTGAATAAAAGGAACATGATCCTAAGATACCATATGATAATATCCCAGCTTCTAAACCAGTAGTTCAAAGAAGTCTTCCCTCAGGGAACAAGGTGAAGCTAATATTCGGAATAAATAATAATTAAGTGCAAAAAGAGGCAGTAGAGGGCCTTCCAGACATAAGAAACAGCATGTGCACAGAATTCGTGGTGATGAGGAGAATGGCTTTTATGTGAAGACCTGGAAAGGGGGTGGTGGCTAAGTCTGTAACGATAGGTAGTGATGAGGACATACTTGGCCTTCAGTCACTGCTAAGGATGTGGGATTGTTTCCTAAGAATAAGATGTCATGGAAAGGCTTTAATGTGGGGATGATGAAAGGTACAGAAAAGATCATGCTGGCTGCCATGTAGAGAGTAGACAGTACACAGGCAGCATGAATGTAGGGTGCATAATCACAGAAGAGGTGGCACCATTTTCAACAAAGTGGAGATGATGAACTGGTTGTTAGAGTCACAGGTACTGAGTGAAATTGACAGCACTTGGTAATGGATTAGGTGGGGGCCATATTAATAAAGAACACATCAAGGATGACTCCTATGCTTCTGGTTGGCTCACCCAAATAGAAAACTAACTGGTTAATTCTAGGAATAAAATCATTCTAGTTGTTGATATAGCTGAATCTAATACAGCTTTTGGAAGAATAAAAATGACATTTAAATGCTGAAATTAAATCCAAGAACAAATTGAACTGTATGTCTTTTGTCACCTTCGGAAATGCTGATTCTACTGACATGGCCCCAGATGCTGCCAGCTCTTTTCCATTCTTGGCATTCCTCTCAAGTTTTCAGTCTTTTCAAAGACTATTGATTGTGGATTTCAGCATGAACCATATTTTTGGAGGTGTTTGAAGATAACATCTGTTGTATGTGCATATGAAATAGATCAACGGTAATCACCCACTCATTATCTACTGATCAATTTGAATGCTATCAAGATATCATTATGAATTTCTTCTCATTTCATTTCCTACCATTACACACACTCTATAAATTTGTTCTGGGTTTGGTTTATTATCATAAACCTAATGAAAACATTTCATCTACATAAGTTGTCACAGAGATGTCTATAAGTGTTTTGTTTCAATATAACAGTAAGGAAGAACTGCTTAACTACATATATCTTCATAAACAAAAATGGCTCTAAATCATACATCTGCAATTTGGGATGCATTTAGTACACACCTTTTCATATTTAAGCTGTGAGTGATTCATGCATTGTTCTAGTCAGAAACTACGTTTTGGATGACTAAAGACTGTTTTTAAAAAGCTAAAAATTCTTCAGAAAAGAAGAGTTAAACATATATTTTTACTTCCCTTTCCCTAACTCCGTTTTTCCTTTGTAAATGAATTCTGCATATCACTGCCAGATTAATTTTTCTAAAAATACATGTTTCATCACGCCATTGAATTACTTAAGGACAAAAGATGCTTCCATATTAAACACTGCATGAAACAGCTTCATAATTAAAGACTTCCATCAAGTTTTCTTTTTCAAAAAGCAATACTTCATTTCTTTCTACTTCTTAGAAGGCTGGCTCTACCAGGTTCAACCAAATTTCTTTAGGTTGCTTTGCTCCTTTGAAGCCAGAACTTTTGTGCATTGCCCCCTCTTATACCCCACCAGCTACTGAAAAATGCCATAACCTCTGCAATAACTACCTACTCCTCAAAGCTAAGATTAAGCCCAAACTCTTCCATCAAACACCTATCATTATCCTAGCTCACAGTGTTTCATTTTTTAGTTACCTTGATTACATGTATAGTTAGCGCTACTTGCCTTAAGCAATTAAATAATTGGTTTGCAGGGTAACATTTTCATCATTAATAGATATTATATTCTCTAAAGGAAGGGATATTTCATTATGTATTTATATATCTGTATCACAATGCTGCCATAGGCTCTCATTAGAGTGGAGGTCAATTGATTACTTGTTGATCAGAATTCTCTGAGCTGTTAAACACAATTCAATAATTTGGTGGGGGCATTGTNAGAGAGAGCGTGAGCAGAGGAGGGTCAGAGAGAGAGGGAGTCACAGACTGAAATAGGCTCCAGGCTCTGAGCTGGCAGTCAGCACAGAGCCCGACGCGGGGCTCGAACCCACGAACCGCGAGATCATGACCTAAGCGAAAGTCGGACGCTCAACCGACTAAGCCACCCAGGCGCCCCTTCCATCAAGTTTTCTTACCCAAAAAGCAATACTTCATTTCTTTCTACTTCTTAGAAGGCTGGCTCTACCAGGTTCAACCAAATTTCTTTAGGTTGCTTTGCTCCTTTGAAGCCAGAACTTTTGTGCATTGCCCCCTCTTATACCCCACCAGCTACTGAAAAATGCCATAACCTCTGCAATAACTACCTACTCCTCAAAGCTAAGATTAAGCCCAAACTCTTCCATCAAACACCTATCATTATCCTAGCTCACAGTGTTTCATTTTTTAGTTACCTTGATTACATGTATAGTTAGCGCTACTTGCCTTAAGCAATTAAATAATTGGTTTGCAGGGTAACATTTTCATCATTAATAGATATTATATTCTCTAAAGGAAGGGATATTTCATTATGTATTTATATATCTGTATCACAATGCTGCCATAGGCTCTCATTAGAGTGGAGGTCAATTGATTACTTGTTGATCAGAATTCTCTGAGCTGTTAAACACAATTCAATAATTTGGTGGGGGCATTGTTATTTTCAAGGTTGTAAGTGTTCTAGGGGATAGAAAATATTCCATTTATGTTGTCTAATCTTTCTTTGTAATTCTGACTTTAATTTTGTACCAACTGGAGAGAAACTTAAAATGAAAGTAACTGAACCATTTAGAAATTCAAAGTTATTGAAAGAAGAAGCTTCAGAGATTAGTCACACTCTTACTGCAATTCTGAAGAAACATATGGTTAAATATTTCCTCATGAAGTTTGTTCGTTGAACTCTGTAGCCTAATATAAGCACCACAAATGCACATCAAGATGTCATCCAACAATTACCATTAACAATAGTAAGAATATGTAGAACTCAAATGTTTCAGAACTGAATATCAATTTAGGAATGTGTTTATGTAAATAGATATGATGTACATCTTATAAAGTATTTATATGTGACTGATACTAAGATATACATGAGATAGCTATTTATATAATATATTTATTTATTTGTCCAATAATTATATATTGAGCACCTGCAATGTGACAAGAAATATACTAGCTGCTGGAGATTTAATAGTGACCAAGAAAGGAGCTTAATGTTCAGATGTGCAGAAAGAACTAGTAAAGAAACAAATAAAAAACAGATATATCTGGATTATTTCATTTATAGGAAGTAAAAGTGTCATCATAGAAAACGACAAGCCAAAGGGGAAAAAAAAAAAGAGAAAGAAAACGACAAGCATAGCCCACTGAAAATCCTGAGGAAATGAAATTAACTTGATCCCTGTGGGATGAAAAGGAGCTGGCCGTTCAGAGACCCTTTTAGTATTTTCTTTACTATGTCAGTAAGAGTTATGGTGAGAAACAAAACAAAAAATTTATTTTGTGGCATCGTAACCTGCTCTTATCCCAAAACGAAGCCTGTTCAGCAAGATGCTTCTGTTATATGAGCAGCTGATTATTTGGTGTTTCTGAAAGTAATGACAGAAATCAATATTAAGAAGGAGTATAAGATTGTAAGAGCAAGATATAAATCATTATGCCCCATACATTTCTTTTTCTACTTAAACCTCTGGTTCTTCCCCAGTACTTCGCAATTCCTTCTGGCATGCACATAATTTTTCTTAAAAAAAAAAATGATGTAATGATTAAACGATCACACTAAAGCACAGTAACATTTATAAAATGTAACTGGGCTTGGAGTGAAGGCATTTGTATTTATCATTCAATCGTTGCTAGTTCTCAAAAACTAACATTAAACTCCTCCCTGATAGAATAATGAGATTGATCCTCTGAAGTTTTCCATCCTCGCTCCTGAAGACCTTAGGATTTCAGAAACTGCCTCAAGGACCACCCATCTGGGAAGGGGAAAGGAGACGAGAAGGATATTGGAGCAGGATGATCTAGATGCCTCCCTCTCCTACTTGAATAAAATAAGTTCTGATGTTACATATTTTATATGTTGTGATACTGAGTGAGATTTAATTTGAAGAATTTGGTCTGTGCATAAAACAACTTTGTAAACATTAGGCTAGTTGATCTGAGGGATCCATTTCCAAAAAGCACTTTAGGAAACCATGTCCTTCAAAACTAAGATTAAAATGATCATTTTCTTACAATGAAATAAATAAACCAGAAATGATAAGATTTCGGTGTTCTAATATAATTCAATCTCTAGCTTAATCATTTTAGTTAAATCATTAGTTTAACTCACTTTTAAATGAATCAGATCTCTTAATCTGAAAAAGAGGAGGATTTAAAGGTAGAGAAGGTTCAGTGCACAAATGTTTGTATCTGTGAACCGTTATACTTCCCATAGACCATTTGTGTGTCACATACCAGCTACTTCCAGCAACGATTATGTCTCCTTCTTGGCCACTACAGGCTTCCCTCATGTCATCACTGTCTTCAGCCACATCCTCAGAACCCAGCATTGACCTGGCTGACCCTAAGCCAAAGTTGAAACTGAGTTTTCACTGTGCCATTTTCATTTCCACATTTAAAGTCTCACTCAAATGAACTATATGGTTATTTGCGTGCTATTAAATAAAGGCAAGTAAAAATTGTGATTAAAATTTTAAAACAATAGATTTGCCCATCATTCTTTCCCCAAATATGTAGCATGTCTTATTCCTATAATGAATGAAGTGTGATGACCAAGTTGCATACAGACTGCATGAGAATCCACTTCTCAGGCATCTTAGTGCAAAAAAAAAAGACATCATTGTGGCTACTTCTGGTTGGTGAGTTTCTGCCAGAATTAAAGGAAACAATTTGGAAGGAAACCATTCCATGGCAATAATTCATTTTCAGCAATATTAAAAATATATATACATATTTCAGATAAACTATTTGTGAAAAAAAATCTAATAAAGCTTTTAAAATAAATCCAGGTTCATACAAGATACGTGTTTTGAAGAGTGTCTTATTGTTATACAACATTGAAAAAGAAGGAGAGAATAAGATAGATAGTAAAGAAAATAGAAGTTGTTTATCTTTAAAAATTGAATTACTAAAAATGTTTTGTGCCAATTTATTCTCTGGAAAATATAGAGGAGGTGCCTTTTTCTCTCCACCTCAGGTGATAAAATGTTCATCTGAAAAACCAGAAATGTTTTCATATTTCACTTGAGCCCTTAAGAAACATCCTTTCTTCAAATAATTTTTTCCCAGTTGGCTTTAATTAAGTTTAGAATAGTGCACCTAGAAACTAAAAACTGAATGCAAATCAAATTACTGTCTAGACCAACAAGTTCTAATATTTCCCCTTACAGCTATATCCCGCTTTCAATGTGTTCATGAAAAGTTTCTTCTAAATCAAATTTCTGATAATCAATCACACTTTAAACGCACTAGAATTTGTTATTTAAAGGACTCTCCCAGAGTGAACTGCAGATGTAATAATCCTTGGTGGTAACACACAATCTTCAACTGTTCTATTACATAGATCTGCCTTTACCCTTAACAAATCTGCTTAAAGTGCGGAGCACTTGAACAAAACAAATGCTCCAATACCTTCCAATGTGATCTAGGTAGACAGTGTCAGTTAAAATAGTATGAGGTTTATTCACCCCCACCTCCTACACCATCCTACACAAAACTGTCCAAAGGGATCTTCTCCAGGGCTCCCAAGCCAAAGTGCATCACTATTGTGGCTATAGTCGAACAAGTTGGGTTTATCAGTGGTGGCAGTGAGGGATGACATTCGTCATGGGTAATCGCGAGATGGCTCAGTTAGATGGTATAAGAAAGGACTTGTTGGGGCGCCTGGGTGGGTCAGTTGGTTGAGCATCCGACTTCAGCTCAGATCATGATGTCGCAGTTCATGGGTTTGAACCCTGCATGGCGCTCTGTACTGACAGTTCAGAGGCTGGAGCCTGCTTTAGATTCTGTGTCTTCCTCTCTGCCCCTCCCCTCCTTGTGCGCGCACGCTCTCCCTCTGTCTCTCCAAAATAAATAAATGCTAAGAAAAAAAAGAAAGAAAGGACTTGTTACAGAATTTGGGATTGTATGAAGTGATTTGAGGGAGAGTTCAAGGAGGTAGGGCTTTGCTCTGGATTGCTTACTCTCAGGAAGTGGAGGGAATTCTATGACTGGATATATTAATCATTCTTATCTAAAAGAAGGGAAAGCTGGATTCGTTAGCTGTAACGAGCAAAAAAAAGCAGCACTCATATCAGAGGGGAGAGGGGGTTGTTTGGTATATAATGGTTTGGATGATGTCCATGTTTAGTCTATGTTCAGACATTATTACAGAGTGGTCTTATCTTTGTCTTAATCCATCATGCTCATAGACTTGCCTTGTCTGGTGTTGATGTTCTGTGAGACTGCTGATGTTTCACAAGAGAATAGTGGGGTCTGACCATGAGTGTCAGGCCAGCTTATAGTAATACCAAGTTCTAGCTAATACTGTACCAGGCTAAATACTGGATATCAGGGGCCATTCTTGTCTTCCTCACTGCAAAAGTGTTCAAACTCCAGCAAAGTATTTTATGATTTCCCACAGTGTCATATTTAAATCACTAAATCTTCAAGTTTAGTGTACCTGAGTAGTCCAACTAACAACTCTCAAAAGGCTTCCAATGGTTTTTAAGGCATTAATTCAATAAATCTAAACTCATGCTATGCATGTAGTGTCCATATGTTGTTGATTTTCCAGAACATCATGATTTCAAAGATTCTGTACCTGGTTTGGCCTACATGCCTCATTTCAATATGGAGCCTGTAATTTATAGAACTTTATCTGTGTTGCCATTATAGATGCCTTAATCCACAAATTACCAAAAATTAGTTATCAAAAGTCTATTGCTTTTAATGTGTACTATCAGGTCCAAATTTAAACCACTAGTTCCCTAGTGTAAAATGCCATGCTATTATCTCAATATTTGTTCATTAAACAATTTTTATTGTTTATTGAGTACTATGAAGTGTGTACTATTCCAAACACTTTATGTAAAAACTAATAAAGCTCCAAGCAGCCATGACATCCCAATCAGAAATTGACATCGTTGTTTAGAGACATTGTCTGCAGTCCAGGCGAAGAGACAGGAGACTGACAGATTTGAACCAGTAACTCTGATTCCTAAACTCATGCCTTTGAGCACTATAAGATACTCGGCTACACAACCTGGGGAAAATGAAATATTCTGAATATTCATCTCTTAATTCCAATATTTTAAGTGTTTACAAACAATGTTGTAAATAACAGATACAATAACATATATACTATTCAGAGAAAAGATGAAGCATATTTGAAACAGGCTACTTAGCTTTCTAAAGCAAAGAATTGAGGTAAATGGATAACGTTTTGAAGGTGTGTATAATTTTGACCTCAAAGACGGTGGAAGCAAAATTTGACTTAGAGCATGAGATGTCATGAAAAAAAAGAAATTTCTTTTGGGGAACCCAACATTATATAATAGTTTAGCTGGAGTTGGATGGGAAAAATATAGAGGGATGAAGGGTTAAAAACATAGCAGAAGATGTTACATAAGTTTTTAAATGATCTCTATAAGTGAGAGTATAAAGCTTTTGTATCTTTTTAAGTAATTAAATTATTTTAGAGAGAAAGAGTGCACAAGTGGGGATGAGGGGGAAAGGGGAAGTGGGAGGAGGAGAGGGAGGGAGAGAGAGAGAGAGAGAATTTTAAGCAGGCTCTACGCTCAGCCCAAAGCCCCACACTAGGATCATAACCTGACCTGAGCTAAAATCAAAAGTCCAATGCTCAACCCACTGAGCCACCCAAGTCCCCTGTTGGTTTAATCAAAAGACAAGATTTTGTCTTAATCAAAAGACAGATGGTAAGAGCAGTGTATTAAGAAGATTAAACCCATATTTCTACAGATCAAATTTTACTTAGCACAACAAATATTTATGTAGTTGGTGTTAAATTTCAAATGTTTCACATAGAGCAATCAGTTCTAGAATTTTCCACCATAGATAGCAGCCCTGGCCAAAAGGCCAAATAGCCCAAGGGAGAACTAAATGAAAGAGGATCCACTCTCTGAGTCAAAACAAACAAAGTGTGGTCCCTGGACCAGCAGCACCAGCATCACTCTGGAACCTGTTAGCAAAGAAAATTAGCGGGCCCCACCACAGACCTCCTGAATCAGAAACTCTGGTGGTGGAGCGCAGTGCAACCTGTTTTAAACAGACCTTTAGGTGATTTCAATGTACATTAGGCTTTGAGAATGTCTGTGTTAGACATTGTTACACCAATTGTGATCACTATCAGCAGCACAGGCATCATCTTGGAGCTTAATACAAATATAGACTTCCAGGCCCCACTTGTGGTCTATTGTATCAGAAGTGACCTATTCATCAACTCCTCCAGGAAACCCATAGGTGTGATAACCGTTGAGAACCACTGACCCAAAAAGTATGTTAGCAAGCGCGTTCTCTGGATTCTTTTCTGTCTTGTGTGGAAGGATCTTTCTACATAGGTCATGATAGGCAACAAGTCAGAGTGATTCACTGCCCTCCTTAGACCACTTGTATACCATCATTTCTTTCCCTTCTCTACACTTGAAGTCCAGCTAAATATTCCAGTATCAAGTTCTATGTGCCTACTTCAGGAAAGAGTACCAAGTCTACATTCTTCTGCTGAATATAAATGTAAAATACATACACGTCTTTACATCTCACTATATGATCAATATGTAATCATAATGATTCCTGGTTATAGGAATAATTACATCATTCCTGGTTATAGATCCGTATCACTGCTTTTTATTATTTAAAAAATTCTGATCAGTCCCCTCCCCACTCTACACACACACACGGAATTAAATTTTTGACAAATGATACAGCAGTAAATATTATTAGAGATACCACAGTGAAAAACCTACACCATTTAAAGTTTTTACAAAAACTCAATATCAAAGTAATTCAGTTTTGTTGACAAATTCAGTGCAAAGTTTTGTTTTGTATTTTTCTCCTTTAGACCTCCTTTGGCATTCTACAATACATTCCCACCATGGACCCCCATCCACATTTTGTTTAGTTATCATCACTCTTGGCCGACTGATCGATCATTAGTCTGAATCATCTTTGGCTGGATTTTCTTAGTTGTTGTCTCCTAACCATATTCCCTTTAAAGAATCTTATTTTCACTCTTAAGTAGATGACTTTCAGAATGAATTCCTCTCTCCTGTCTATTAAAAAAAAAGTCTACAATATCCTTCCCTTTGTAATTAGTTTTTCTAAACTTTGTACTACATTTTTGAGAAGCCAACTAATCTTAGTACAATCCTGTGTATCCTATTTTGAAACAGTATCTAAGTAGGTGATCTCTAAATTACTTACCCTAACTTAATTTTCCTGATATTTTCACTTTTCTCAGATTTAAAAAAAAATATAGCAATTTTTATTGAAGTATAATTGGCATGCATTATCCTGGTTTCAGGCACACAAAATAATGATTCATTATTGCATATATATTGTGAGATGATCAACACAGTTAAATCCAGTTAATATCTGTCACCATATATAACTACATTTTTTTTCTTGTGATGAGAACTTTTAAGTATTATTCAGCATAGCTGCCATGGTATACATTACATCCTCTTGTTTATAATTGGAAGTTTGTACATTTTGATACCCTCCGTCTTTCTCCTACTCCCTACACCCCACCTCCGGCAACCATCAATATATTCTCTGTATCTACAAAATAGGGTATTAGTCTTTCCCCATCTGACAAATTTTTCACTTAGCGTCATGTCTTCAAGATCCATCCATGTTACGAATAGCAACATTTAATTATTTTATGGCTGAATAATATTCTACTATATATATAGACGACATTTTTATATTTGTTCATCCATTAGTAGAAACTTGGGCTGTTTCCATATCTTGGCTATTGTAAATAAGCTGCAATGAACCTGGGAGTGCATATATCTTCTTGAGAAATTGTTTTTGTTTTCCTCAAATAAATGCCCAGAAGTGGAATTGCTGGATCATATGGTAGTTGTATTTTGAATTTTTTGACAAATTTGTCTCAGTCTAAAAGTTAACCATTAAGAGAGGCATTCAGGAAAAAGAAAAAAAGAGAAAGAAGCATTTGGATTAGTAAGTCCTTTTCTTCAAATTACAAATAACTTGGAGAAATTTATAAACTGCTTTTCATACTTTTAAAATAAATATGTAAAGATGCACTTTTCCTAACTCCTTCAGAAAATCAAAGAAATGGGAAATTTAGACGTCTTGATAAAAATGGAAAACTTCTGTGACTTCTTTTAATAATGTCTTTCATTTCCATTACCTGCATTTTTTAAAATGTTTTATTTATTTTTGAGAGAGAGAGAGAGATAGAATGAGCAGGGGAGGGTCAGAGAGAGAGGGAGACACAGAATCTGAAGCAGGCTTCAGGCTCTGAGCTAGCTGTCAGCACAGAGCGCAACATGGAGTTCGAACCCACGAACCATGAAATCATGACCTGAGCTGAAGTTGGATGCTTAACCGACTGAGCCACCCAGGCGCCCACAGTTTTAATATTTTAAAGCCATTCAAAGTTGGCATTTCTCTGTTTTGGAACTTTGATGAGATTTTTCTTAGGACTTTCCATGTCTGAACACAGCTAGATTTACTCACTTAGAAATTCCAAGCCAGGCACCTATATTAATTGAATTTATCTACATAGTAGATCTAAAAGGACCCTTACCTCTTTCCCCTTCACCATCAAATGCTGAAACACCAGAATATTACATTAGAGAACTCAAGAGCGAGTGAACAGAATGTCATTTTATTTAGTAGTTTAGTCTAGGAGATAAAACAGGAGACAGAGGGAAACTAGTGATGATTGTTTCCAATTAGGTGTAGGAGGGTCTTCATTTCCCCTGTTCCACGGGGCAAAAACTATATGATAATATGTTAATTACAGAATGGGTAGAATTTCATCATTGGAAGTTAGATCGATGAGGTTAAAGGTCTGTTCAAACTAAGACTTTGGAAAATGGCCTGAAAACACAGACAGTGCTTGCTTTAGAGTGTAATTATTCTAGGCCATTTTAACACTCATTCAAATATTTGCCAGATGCCAAGCATCGTGCTCAATGCCAATTATGCATCAGAGAAACGAGAGACAAAGTATCTGTCCTTTTGAAAACTACTTCAGGGGCGCCTGGGTGGCTCAGTCAGTTAAGCCTCTGACTTTGGCTCAGGTCATGATCTCACGGTTAGTGGGGTCAAGCTCTGTGTTGGGCTCTGTGCTGACAGCTCAGAGGCTGGACCCTGCTTCACATTCTGTGTCTCCCTCTCTCTCTGACCCTCCCCTGCTCACGCTGTGTCTCTCTGTCTCTCAGAAATAAATAAAACATTAAAATAATTTAGAAAACTATTTTATAGTGTATCTGCAACACACTCCACAGAGATGAGCATATAAATTAATGCAGTAAGTACAGACTGTGTGATAAAAGCATTGAAAAAAACCAGTTGAGCAAAAGCGACAAGTCAAGCTCATCTTAGGAATAATGTTTAAACTTTAACTTAGATCATTACATCATGAGTGTTAATGAGGTACCAGGTAAGTTTTCCTACTCCTATTTTTACATTTTTGCTTATTTTTCACTTTCAACTTTGCTTCCCACGTATAGATCATTACCATTGAGGTGATTTAATAGGAGAGTATAAAGAAATCAATGTAAATAAGTCTTTATTATTGAAAAAGAAAAAAAGCAATTTAGGTATTAGAGCTGCTGAAAACTTGTTTGATTTAGAGCATCAGCAACCTCTAATGTAGCACAAATATGTATCATAGGGCCATGATATATGGCCTTCTCAGAACATTCTGTTTCTTATTCAAGAAATCCTTGCTGTTTCTGGCAGAGAACTTATACTGATAGTAATTGTATTTATTTTTGGTTTCTTGAAGAATTCATTCCATGGAACAACAAGTAAATGGCTTAACACATCTTTATATGATCTTGAAAATGATACTTGCATCCAAAGTATGAAAGCAACTAAACAAATTCCATATCACAAAGTAGCATAGGTAATTTACTTGAATAAAGCAGAGGCAAATGGATAAATCCTTCTTTAATAAGGCTCACAAATCCTTCACTTAAACCAGAGAGAAAAATGAAAACAGAGCAAGAAGAAAACCACGTGTTTCTCACCAGCACATAGAAGCTACTATGAAATTGATAAAATGAGGGATTTAGACCTACAGAAACAAGATTCAACAACATCATCAACAACAACAGCAGCAACAACAACAACAAAAACCACAACAAGATTCAACCAGAAAATCTCTTATATTACTTTAAATAAAAGCCCATAGGATAAGGTGGGATTGTCCCATGAGTCAACCTAAGCCCACAGCTTACGCTTAAACAGCCATCAAGAAAAATAATGTATAATTTGAAGAACTGTGCTTTTTATCTTCAAACTCCATAGAGTTTCCCTTTGTTAGCAACTTATAAGTGTTAAGGGTTTTGTTTTATTTTGAAATTTCATGAACAAGTTGGGCTTTAGGAGAATACTTGGCATCAAAAGACACTGTTGACTTAAATTCTCATTATTCAGACTTCTGAATAGTTATTTACCTCCCACAATAGATCTAGATATAAGAAATAAAAACTTGAGACTAATCCCTGTATCTGAACTATATAAGCTGAACATTGTTTATTTTACATTCCAATATTCTTCCTGGTAAAATGAGTGTAAATTAGGATCAAATACACTTTTATCTAATACACTGTGTCCTTCTAACTTACCCTTCTAACTGGAATATTTGGACCCAAATCAATTCACTGTTTATACATGTAAGCTTCTTTCTCTTCTTTATAAGTGCATAATGTAATTTTCATAGAATGTTATTTTTTAATTCCTTACTTTATTACAATTTATCAGTATTTATAAAATTTTTATTGACTTTTTTGCATTGTTGTGTATTACTTCTCGTCAGAGAATAACTTTCTCATTTATGGGGCACTACAAATATTCAGTTATATTTATTTTAAAAAATTACATTAAGATATGTTTAATTATCTTGATGTAACCAAAAATTTTTCCCTAGAAGATAACTGCAATCAGGTCTGTCTTCTTATATTCATGATAAGCAGGATGAATTTCTATGATTAAAACAGATGCCCTTCCAACTGAGGCATTCCTACATTAATTTAAATAATGTATGGATAGAATAATTTATCTTGCCTATCTTAACTTTTAATTAAAACAAAGGTTCACTTCTGACCTAAAGGTCATATCCCTCAACAGACAGAGAGAATGTGAGTTTTACTATGGTAACTAAGGAAAGAAATAACCCATGATGAAACAATAGATTTCTAAACACTAAGTTAATAGGCTACATGCACTCCAATATTTGTAGCAGCATTATTTATAACAGCCAAATTATGAAAGAAGCCCAAGTGTCCATGATAGATAAGTGGATAAAGAAGAGGTGGTATCTATATACAATGGAATATTTTTCATCCATAAAAAAGAATGAAATCTTGCCATGTGCAATGACTTGAAAGAAGCTCGAGAATGTTATGCTAAGTGAAATAAGTCAGTGAGAGAAAGACAAATACCATATGATTTCACTCATGTGGAATTTAAGGAAGAAAGCAAAGAAGCAGAGAGAGAGAGAGAGAGAGAGAGCAAGAGACAGACTCTTAACTATAGAGAACAAACTGATGGTTACCAGAGGGGAGGTGGCTGGAGGGATGGGTAAAATAGGTGATGGGGATTAAGAATTGACCTTGTCCTGGTGAGCACCAGGTGATACACAAAATTATTGAATCTCTACATTGTACCCCTGAAACGAATTTAACACTATATAGTAACTATTCTGAAATTAAAGGGAAAAAAGGAATAATAGATTTCTAAATGTAAAGATTCAAACTCATTATACTTTTTAGTTTGATGTGAAATGAAGTTGCATTTAACTTGCCCCCCAAAAAGAGGGTAAGGTGACTGGGTGGCTGAAGTGGTTGGTTAAATGACAAACACTTGATTTTGGCTCAGGTCATGATCTCATAGTTGGGGAGTCTGAACCCCATATCAGGATCCACACTAAAAGTGTGAAGCCTGCTTGGGATTCTCTCTCTATGCCTCCCATGCTCTCTCTCTGGCTCTCTCAAAATAAGTAAAATATTATTTTTTTAAAAGTTATTTAAAAAAAGGAGGGAAGAAAGGATGGTAGGCAGTCAGACAAGCAGGTTTCCACAGTCTGTAGGGAAAGTAGAAAGGTTTTCAGACAGACAAAATCTTGATAGGAACCTATTATGCAGTGTTTCTCAGCATATGATATACATATTATTCAGCCTGAACATGAATATTTTTCTTTTAATACTTATTGTAATGCTTATTAGAAAAATATCACTACAAAATCAAACTGATATTTAATATTTATTGCTGCTTACGGTAAAACTTGAATTATTTAAATAAAAAGATGAGTGACATTAGGAAGTTATTGACTAAGTGATAGTTCAGCTAACCTGGAAAAAAATCAATGAAGACAGCCCACAAATGACTAAGGTTTTAAAACTTTACCATAAGTCTGTCATTCAGGATTGGGATGAGTAAACTGGAAAAGCCATCAAAGAGGAGATAATAAAACTCTTTAAGCATTTACCTTACTGATTCCACAGACTTGAACTCAGACTGATGGAAAGCACCTGCATGGTGCACGTTTCTTCTCAACAGAAAGAGTTGCTATGAGTCAAATATTGCTAGAAGAGAAAATGTGCTGATTCCGGTTCCTTGTCTTCTGTGGAATTTATGAACAGTCCTGGCAAACATTTAACAGAGATGTGTAGATGGGAGTTCAACAACTGTAAAGTTATTGGACTCAGATCATTTTCCAACCCAGAAGCTTTGTGCTAAAAACATACACTATTAACTCATTTTTCTACATTTGCTAGGGATAATGAAAGCAAAAGTAATTTAAATGCATAGAACTTTATTATCCAATAAGCTCAACCTTCATAAAAATATAAAGTGGGAACACAGATTTGAGTTTTACTTTGCTTGTCCTATTCATGTTCTGTCAACTGGGAAAACTTTAAGAGTCCGCATAGCTCTTGTCATTGCAGGCGAGTCTTCCATGATGGTATTTCTTCTTTTTTAAATGTTTTTATTTATTTCTGAAAGAGAGAGAGAGAGAGAGAGAGAGAGAGAGAGAGACAGCACAAGAAGGGGAGGGTCAGAGAGAGAGGGAGACACAGAATCTGAAGCAGGCTCCAGGCTCTGAGCTGGCAGTCAGCACAGAGCCCCACACAGGGCTCAAATCCACGAACTGTGAGATCATGACCTGAGCCCAAGTCAGACCCTTAACTGACTGAGCCACTCAGGTGCCTCCCATGATGGTATTTCTCACTCAAACAGGTACTAAACTGATCAAATTATACTGTTTATACTACAATAATTTATCCTCATTTTTAGTAACTTAATGATATGCTTTCTTACATTGTCATTCAACAATTTCACATATATAGGCTTGTTCACTGGGGATTTGAGTGCAGTAAATAACAAAAACCCAACAAAGAATGGCTAAAACCAGACCTATGGTTATTTTAGTTAAGAAATCTGAAAATAGGAAGTTAAATGTTGGTTCAATAGTTTAATGAAGTAGACTCTTTCCATTTAGCCATGTTCTTTGACACACTGACTTTTGTTTTCAAGGGTTCTAGTTCTTCCTATTTTTTTTTTCTGTGCTTCTGGTATCTCTTTAATGCTTTAAAATTTTTTTTCTTAATATTTTGTCCAGAGTTATAATTACTTCATTAAGGGGTAGGTAAGCTAGTAGAAGCCCATTTTGTTTTCAGATGTGATAATGGTGTTGTGGTTATGTTTAAAGAAGAAATACATTCTTTAACGTCAACAGATATATACTTAAATATTTATAAAGGAATGCATATGTCTGGGATTTGCTTCAAAGTATTAACTAAATAGTGGAAGTAGATGATGGAGTTGATAGGAAAACATTAGCCATTGTTTGATGACTCTTGGTTTCAGTGATTGGTAGATAAGAATTAACTAATCTATTCTGCTACCTATATGTAGCACCAAAATTGTTTAGTAATTAGTTACAAATTCTATCTACTATGTGAAGGACAATCTCAAGGGACATTATAAGGAACAGAAGCAGGAACAAGCACATAATAGGAAAAGGGAAGTTTTTTACACAAGAATGTCATTCATCAAACAGGTATTAGTAAATTAAAAGAATAATACTCACACATACATACACACATGCACACATATAAACACTTAAATAAAGCCTCCATAGGTACCTATACACAGGCACACACAATGTATTTCTTCTTTTTTTCTGTATGTTTAATATTATTACAATATTTGCAAAGTTATAAATATACAATGCTTTGTGTGTTAAATGATTATAAATATTTGCATTATTGTTTGAAGTTAGTACTCATGAGACAATATCAAAGAGAAAAAGAAAATAAATGTAAATCTATTTTTTAGATTGAATAATGTTAGATTAAAAACTTTTTTTATATGAAACAGTATTAACCAGAAAGCCATGTTGATTGTTTACTACTATGCTAGAACAATTTTAAATAATTCTTCTTTATATACTTCAAACATTGTCATGAGACTTACATCAAATTTTAGTGTTTCCTTTTTGTTTGTTTGTTTGTTTGTTTTTGCCTTTTCAAGATGTTGGACATTGTCAGAAAGATAATAAACTGACAATTAGGAAGTAGATGAGCTTTAGTCATTTAATTCTGCCACATTGACAAATTTCTAAAGAATAGTTTTTAAACTCTCAAAATGGAATCCAAGCATGCATAGCACAGCAAAATCTAAGTTATACAACATTAACTACAGAAGACAAAAGTTTCTTTTTTTTATTTTTTAAAATGTTTATTTTTGAGAGACAGGGCATGGAGAGAGAGAGAGAGAGAGAGACAGAGCATGAACAGAGGAGGGGCAGAGAGAGATGGAAACACAGAATTCGAAGCAGGCTCCAGGCTCAGAGCTGTCAGCACAGAGCTCTACGGGGCTCAAACTCATGAATGGTGAGATCACGACCTGAGCCAAAGTTGGATGAAGTTGAACGCTCAACCTACTGAGCCACCCAGGTGCCCAAGAAGATAAAAGTTTCTAAGGTCTAAATAGTTCAGTCAAAATATCTGGCTGTCAACTCAAAAATAAATCAGGATCATAGATTGGCAAGTTATTTGTTTTTAAATGGGAAAACACTAGTAAGTGTAAATATACTTAGAATTCTTTATCTGCAAGTGGCAGAACTTTATTGGAAACAAGAAGGCATTTTGAAGGAGAATATGGAATAATTCACAATTCTGAAAGATAAAAGGCATAATTGGGGCTCAATAATTTCAAGAACTGCATTAAGATCTATAGAATGGGAGCCAGTGGACTTTATCAGAGCAAGCTGGAGTATCTGCATTGGCAATTTCACCAAGAATGCAAGAAATGAGAAGGAACAGTTCCCTAAAAACAAACAGAGAAGGAGTAGCTGGAAGTGAAATGACTGTGGGTTGGAAAAACCATTAGGGACCAATATCAGTGTTCCAAGAAAGCAGGAAAAATATTGCTAAGACTACATTAAAAATATTAAAAAATACAATTTTACGTTAAAGATGCCAACAATAGGGCAAAATACTCACCACCATATTCATAAAAGGAACAGACAGAAAATGCCCAAATATCAGCCAATAGCACAATCGAAATGGATTTTTTCCTTCTGCTTCAACTGCAGCAAATGGTTGAATGACTCAATATGATAATAGGAAACTGGCAACATGGAGACTCATGCAAAGAAGAGAGGATTCTATTCACCTCTATAAAGCAAAACAGATTTGTCACACTTTTGAACTACAAATTGAGATTACCCTTCCTTTAACAATCTTACAATCGTTTTTCTTTGAAAGTACTCAAAGTCAAGGCCAAAATATCCATCCCATTTTAATGTGCTCATTAAAAACCTTTAATTAGGTCAAAGAGGTCATGTTTTCTCCTATAGAATTTTGATGGTTTCCTATGCCACACTTAGGCCTTTCATCCATTTTGTATTTATTTTTGTCTGTGGTATAAGAAAATGGCCCTGCTTCATTCTTCTGCGTTTTGCTGTCCAGTCCACTCAACACCATTTGCTAAAGAGATTTTTTTCCATTGGATACTCCTTCCTGCTTCGTCGAAGATTAGCTGGCCATATATTTGTGGGCCCATTTTTGGGTTTGTTTTTGTTTGACCTAGGACATAGCAACTAATTACTTGACATGTCTCTGAAGGCAAGGGAAATAAAAGCAAAAATGAAGTATTGGGACCTCATTAACATAAAAAGCTTCTTTACGGTGATGGAAAAATCAACAAAACTAAAAGGCAATCAATGGGATGGGAGAAGGTATATGCAAACTACATATTGCATACAGGGTTAGTATCCAAAATTTATAGAGAACTTACCAAATCAATGCCCCAAAACAAATTAATCCAGGGGCGCCTGGGTGGCTCAGTCGGTTGGGCGTACAACTTTGGCTCAGGTCATGATCTCACAGTTCTTGGGTTCGAGCCCCGCATCGGGCTCTGTGCTGACTGCCAGCTCAGAGCCTGGAGCCTCTTTCAGATTCTGTATCTCCCTCTCTCTCTGACCCTCCCCTGCTCACGCTGTGTCTCTCTCTCTTAAAGAAATAAATAAAACATTTTAAAAATTTAAAAAAATTAATCCAGTGAAGAAATAGAAGACATGAATAGATACTTTTCCAAAGAAGACATCCAGATGGCTAATAAGACACATGAAAAGATGCTCAATATCACTTATTATCAGGAAAATGCACATCAAAACTATGATGCGATACCACCTCAAACCTGTCAGAATGGCTAAAATGAACAATTCAGTAAACAACAGATGTTGGAAGCATGCAGAGAAAGGGAACACTTTTGCACGATTGGTGGGAATGCAAAGTGTTGCAGCCACTCAAGGAAAACAGTATGGAGGTTCCTCAAAAAATTAAAAATAGAACTACATTATGACCCAGCAATTGCACTACTGGGAATTTATCCAAAAGATACAAAAAGGCTGACTCAAAGGGACACAACGTTAATAGCAGCACTATCAACAATAGCCAAAGTATGAAAAGAGCCCAAATGTCCATCAATTGATGAAGAATAAAGAAGATGTGATAGGGCGCCTGGATGGCTCAGTCGGTTAAGCATCTGACTTCAGCTCAGGTCATGATCTCATGGTACATGGATTTTGAGCCCCACATCAGGCTCTGTGCTGACAGCTAGTTCAGAGCCTGGAGCCTGCTTCAGATTCTGTATCTCCCTCTCTCTCTGACCCTCCCCTGCTCACGCCGTATCTCTCTTTCTCTCTCAGAAATAAAGCATTAAAAAATTAAAAAACAAAGATGTGATTATATATATATATATATATATTCACTGAGTAGTGAAAAAGAATTAAATCTTGTCATTTGCAACAACGTGGATGGAACTAGAGTATATTATGCTAAGAGAGATAAGTGAATCAGAGAAAGACATATCATATGATGTCACTCACATGTGGAATTTGAGAAACACAACAGATGAACATAGAGGAAGGAAAGGAAAAATAAGATAAAAACAGAGGGGGAGGCAAATCATAAGAGACTCTTACAGACAGAGAACAAATTTAGGGTTGCTGGAGGGGTCGTGGGTGAGAGGATGGGCTAAATGGGTGATGGGCATTAGGAGGGCACCTTTCAGGATGAGCACTGGGTGTCATATATAAGGGAGGAATCACTGGGTTCTACTCCTAAAGCCAAGACTACACTGTATGTTACCTAAATCGAATTTAAATTAAGAAAAGAAGCAAGAAATATTTTTAAAATCTTTAATTAAATATGCCAGAAATCAACTTGAGTTACTTTATTGAAATATAATGGGATCTTACTATGAAGACTCAAAGTGTTTTCCATTTTCCAAGGGTGAGGATATAGCAAAGCCACAGAAAAAGATGAGAACAGGGAATGGAAAGGTATCTGGAACATAGGAATTATTTTACCTCTATTTTTATTTCTGCACAACCACTCATTCTTCTTTGCTTCTGATTGATAAATAAGGGCTACATCATAGAAGCTTTGGAAGGAGAATACGTCTGGCCCAGTTTACGACAGTCACATTCTCAGATGAAATGAGTCCTGAAGAGTAGTCTTTTATTTCAAAACTAACTGTAGCATCCCATTCCTATAAGTAAGAGTGTTCATAAATGGATTGTAATGAGCCTGGAAGGCACTGTAAAGTTACCTTGTTCAATGGATATAAGCTGTGAAAACTCAAGCCAGTTTTGCATGTATGTATCTTTTTCATCCTTTTTTTTTTTTTTTTTTTTTTTTGGTAAACAGAAATGTGATTTGAATTTAGAAAGATGCAGTAAAGAAAAATGCTATAAACAGACAGAAACTTGTGATGGGGACCACAAATTGAAAAGAGTGAGATAAGGAATGAGAGCCTGGCTGGGGAGTTTACCAAAAGAGAATCCCTGTTTGGAACAGTGTGGCCACAGTTGCCTTGTAGCCAAGAATAAGAAGGTTGGTCACTGAATATGAAGCTCAGAAACAGACAGAGCCAGACTTCAGGGTGGATCTGTAATACCAGCAATTACTGACGTGGGACTAATGCATCAAGAGTAAGAGACCAGACCCCGGTGTCTTTGACTAGCTGGTGAAAGAGCTGGATGCCCAGAAATACAGCTCAGTTAACTCATCCCATGGACACCACCAGTGAACACACGAGTACCAGATGGGTCATCCTGAAAAGAGATCATTAGTAAGTGAACTCCAGACAGCTTGTTCTCCACGAAACACAATGAAGATCTTTCGCTTACATCCAGTTGCCATCTTGGGAAAGGCTGCAGTAAGCATGACGGTAAGTAAGGAGGAGATGGAGCAGCCCTAATAGGAACTTAGGTTAGGACTTCTAACCCAGCTAAATATTTAACAGAGAGGGTCTGCTTAGACCTGGAAAGTATTGTTAAACTGGAAGGTACTCAGCTCTTGGTGATAAACAGCATGCTTCTCCCCACTGCCTCGAAGGATAACAATCTATGAAAAGTTTAGATCAGTTACATAAAACAATTTAGCTATAATTTTTGTGCACACCTGAGCATAGTACATTTTTACAACCCAGTTACTTTGATAAAAGCCTAACAGCTTGGACCCAAAGTACAGAAAGTAAACATAATTTTTTAAAAAGGAGGAATGAAACATAAGAATGGGAAAGGATATGGAAATGTCATGGCAAACACAAATATCTGTAGCGGGAGACACAGAAGTGTCATAAGAGAGACAGCTGAGTCACATCTCACAAAGTCAGGTGAGATGAAAACGAACTGTAGTCAGATTTACTTCTAAAAATCTGTGGGAAGGCAACTGGTGTTCAGTATCATCTCTCAATAAGGACAATCGAGGATGTCCCACAAAGTCCTAACACTTTAGCTGCCAGAATCCCTAGTCCACAAGTGATCAAAGACATTATAGAATACTCAACTTCCATACCAAATGTCTTGAGAAAAAAATTTAATGGAAAAATTTGCAATTTTTTTTTTTTTGCATTTGATAGAATGTGGCTACAAGTGGCGAATTAAATTTCTAATTTTGTTTAATTTGTTGGATCATGCATATTCGGGAATTGTTGCAAATAGATAAACTGTATTACAAAATCATATTCAATTTGAAAATCCAGTACAAAGATCAACTTTACAGTTAAAAAAAGTTGAATTCATGTAGACATTTAATTCAATATTGACTTTTTAATTTTTCGACTGACTGTATCTTGAGGTCAATATATTTTAATTCAAGGGTCATTTTCAGAGGGCTCTGAATAAATCCAAAGCCTATAAACAGCTTGCTTCAAAGATAAATCAGTATTGAATCCAATGCAGCCAACATCAGAATAAGAATAATAGCGGCCACCATAAAAATCATTGATTTTCAGTTGAACACTTTGTGTGCAATTTAGTTAAGTTTGGGAACCATGTAGTAAAATATAGATATAGGTATATTTGTAACCCTATATATCCATATGTATATTATCTTTATCTCTCTCCTTCTCCCCCCATAATAAGTATGTATATGTGTGTGTGTGTATATGCACATATGTATGTATATGTCTTAAATACTGGAATTAAATACAAAAGAGTGAATACTCTAACTAAGCTACCCATTCAGGAAACCTGATCACCCCATCACTGTAGGAGCACCCCACATCTCAGCCTACTCTGTTTCATACACTTATTGACTGAAATGGCAGGCAGAATCAACTTCATAATTTACATAGTTTTTCTTCAGCTTCTCTCGGTCGATTTCTCTTTCCTTCTCTCCTCCATATCTCCCCATCGTGTGCAATATAGCTTAGCCTGGGACTCCAACGTGAGATCTGAGGAGCTGCAAGAGAGTCACAGGAGAGTACACTCAAGCGGGGGGTGTCAAGGATAATTTATAAAGAGGAGACCTTCTGAGGGTGGCAATAAAGAAGAAGTAAAATTTTAACAATAGTTTTTTTCAAGAGGACTGGCATTCTTGGTGATAAAAAAGCATAAACAATGGAAAAAAGGCAGCAAAGGCTGGGCATTTTTGAAGAGTAGCGAGATCAGAGTATGTTCAGAAAAACAGCAGGAAATAAGGTTGGAAAAAAAGAGATCACAACATAACATGGAGGTGTTTTTTTCCAGCATTATTCCATACTATTTAGAGGTGTGTTAAGGACAAATGTCCTTGCCTCTCCTGCCTCCTTTAAACCACTTCTGAGTTTCTACCTTAAAGTCTGATGATTTTTTTTAAGGCTCGTAATTACTGCCTGCTGCATTTCACATTCCACACTGCCACGCCTTCAAAGTTGCCTAATTAAAACCAAGTCTGATTTCCACATGCCTTGCTCTACTCATTTGATGGTGTTTGCTCCAGTGCCCCTTGCACCTTGCAACAGCGATGCTGGGAAGCAGAAGGAAAGGAGAGAAGGAGCTGTCACCTCCAGATGCACTAAAAAATAAAATCTGAAGACCATGTGCATACCATAGGCTGTAAATACCTCGTCGATGACAGCCGATGGAGTTCAACCTTTATCCTTTCTAAATAATCTCTCATACTTTCTGCCAAGGCAGTGTTAGTCTGCTGGTGAGAGCTCACCAGTAGGAAAGGTAAGACCAGCATTCCTTTGCAAAGCTTTATATTGTGAATCCTGGGTTGGAGCCGCTCAGACGGAAAGGCCCGTTTCCATGGCAACGGGAGCAGCTCCTATTGTTTCAGTTTGTCACTCATCACAGTGATGTTTGCTTTGGGAGACTGTGCTAAGCATTTCTAGCTGCATTTTGTTGTGGATTCAAGAGATCAGATGGCAATGCTGCTATGGTTACTGGGGTTTCTGTCTTAGGGGACATCCTAGAATAAAGTCATCGCTCTGGTTCCAAAAGAAACTTTAAATAACTAGTAGTGGAATAGAAAGAAAAGTTGTGATAACTCACTCCCTTCTGGGACAGTGGTAGCAAAGTCTCACTTCCTTGTATATGAAGTATGTATATGGGTATGTGTGTAAGCATGCTTATGGTGATGGGGTGGTGCGAAGTGAAGAGGGTGGAAAGGTTATGATTACAACAAGAAATAGATAAAACATAAAATGATAATTTACCATTCCTTTTCATAGCGAGGACAGAAAAGGAATGGCTTAAAAAATATACAGTAAATATTCACATTCAGGGAGTTTCTTTTATTGGTCTTTATATAACGTAATCCAAATGAATTTCTCCCAACGCTTATAAAAATAATTCACTTCCCAGCTGAACCATGACCCCTTCCCCAGCACTGCTCCCTCGGGGTGCTGAAGGGGTATATGAAAACGGAAAACCTTTGAGTGAACACTTTAGACATTTTATTTGCTCTTTGTCTCACTCTTCATTTATGGGGCTTGAGGCTGAAGCAAAGAAATAGCTGTTGACAATTATACAAAAGGCCACAACCAATACTGTCTTCTTTTTTCTAATTATATAGTTACTATTACACCTCTAGAGTGTCTGACCACTGCAAACATGACTATTGGCACAATTTATTTTGGAGAGAATTATTAATTATTAAAAATAAAGTTGTGACACACAAAGATGGACACTGTTATTTTATTTTGATTTTATAATTCCATCTTAATATTTCTTTTATCGGGTTCTGTGATGTGATAAAGATTTCATCAAGTGGATTACTTACATTGTTTCACTTAAACTTCACTAAAAATTTTTAAGGAAAGTATTATTATTTCTATTTTCAGGGAGACTATAGCTAGTGGGCGGAACTATTTGACATTAGGCATTGAGTCGCACTACTTCATCTATCCAAGGATAGAATATTCTCATTTTTTTAATGTTTATTTTTCAGAGAAGGGGAGGAGAGAGAGAGAGTGAGTGAGACACAGAATCTGAAGCAGGGTCCAGGTTCCCAGCTGTCAGCAGAGAGCCCGACATGGGGCTCGAACTCGTGAACCACAGGATCACGATCTGAGCTAAAGTTGGACCTTAATCAACTGAGCCACTCAGGTGCCCCAGAATATTCTCTTTTTTTAAGTCACCCCAAATCAGAACCAAACTATATGTACTCCTTTATTATCTACTGAGCCTGAGAGACCTGTGAATTATCAAGAGATTGTCAATAGCTATACAGTATTTTAAATGTCTATAAGTAGTGATGATTTCCCACTTCGTTAGTGAAATCATCTATGTCTATACAGTTACAACACATTCTTTCAATCTTAGCAGACATTCAATCAGGAACTAACTATTCTGTGACAAATTGTTTAATAGGTTATGAGTATATGATATGTATTTTTTTCTCAGAATATTCTTTTGGGAAATATAGCACAAGATATTTAACTAGATTTAATCTTTTTGCCTGAAAGTTGAATGGATGCAGCCAAGGTTGATGGGGCACGAAACAGCTGGAAGGCATCTGGAGGAGACACTGGTTCTGCCCATACGGCAGGAACAGACTGTTCCCCCCAATAAAATGGGAAGTTGGTTTTACCTCTCTAGGGACCTACACAACAGTGTGAATTCTCTATCAGTTATACCTCTGAATTCTTAAACTGAGATTAAGTAGTATGGATATGTAAGAAAATCCTCTTTTCCTCTTTTTTCTTTTCCTACATTTTGGTCACATTGCAATAAAAATACTTTTTAAATGTTATTTTTCTTCCATAAATGTTTGCACTGTTTCACTTAAATGTCACTAAAAACTTTTAAGGAATTATTATTATTTTTTCTATTTTTTCTATATTAATAAAGATAATTATGATTATCATTATTATTCTCAGCATAAATACATTCAGAGCTTTTAAAAGAACTTAGCTTGAAATTCAAGGCCAGCATAAATATATTCAGAGCTTTTAAAAGAACTTAGCTTGAAATCCAAGGCCATTTTGTCTGATGTAGTCAAAGAAGATACAATACAGGAGTCAGACTAATTGTAGGTGTTGAGGAAACAAATACATCCTGAATAGACCTATTTTCTTTAAAGAAACTGAATGCATGTGTATGTACATATATATGTGTTCATAATTGTATATGTGTGTAAATATATACATCGGTAATACCAAGTTTTCAGATTGAACCAGGAGCATAATGAAAGCCTGCATTAGTGCCTGTTGCATAAATAGCATTCTGCAGCTATGTTTTGAATGCATGAATGAATGAATGTCAAGAAAAAAAGATGAATATCGCTTGACTGCCTTAGTTAAAATGGAAAGTTATTATAGGGGTCAACTCAGAGTTTAAGATTTTCATGATCATTTTTCTTTATTGTATTTCTCATTTTCTTACTATTCTAGTTGCCCATACATTTTATGGTTAAAAGGTAATTATTTTCTTATATAATCAAATTCTTATTTGAGAACAAGCAGTACTCAAGATCTATTTTATGTCTTGCATATATACATTATTGAGGTTGGCAAATTATTTACTCTCTGCTTTCTATCCAGTGTCACCTACTTAGAACATTCATAGGGGTTTTTTCTTTCATGTAAGAATTATTTATGAAATTATTTATGAAAGCTTCTCCATGCACTATGTTGGGTATTGATAGAAGAGAGAAGCACCAGCCATACATATATCTGTGAACATTCACCCAGAATACTGTGATTAAAGGTCAGTATGTTTTAAATTATCTTAATGGATGAATATATTAAGGTTAATCAAAAGTAAATGCCTGCTTTAAAAAAAAAAATCAGTGCAGAGGTGCCTGGATGGCTCAGTCAGTTGAGTATCTGACTCTCAATTTTACCTTAGGTCATGATTCCAGGGTCGTGAGATCAAACCCCTTGTCAAACTCCATGCTGAGGATGGCGCCTGTTTAGGATTCTCTCTTTCTCTCCCTGTCCCTCTCCCCTGCTTGTGCCATATCTCTCTCTTAAATAAAATAGAAAAATTAATTAAATATCCCAACATGTAGTTTCCAGAAATAAACTTGTGTCACCTGACTATCCACAAACCTTTACTGAGTAAGCGAGTTATGTGGGTGAGGCTTTACTGTGGAGAAAAGAGACATGAATAATAGAATACCTTCCAGAACACACACTGTTCCATGACCTGCCCAGTGTTCCACAGTTTTGACTTTTGATATTTCATCACCTTGGCAGAACATTGTTCTCCAGTTCCTCTGTGTGATATTTACTCTATCTTCAAGACCCAACTCAAAATTCACATCCCTGTGAAGTTTCCATGGCAGTTTGGTCTCCAAAAAAAGGCATACGGTACCCTTTCTCTTCATTTCCATAGCAATCCAAGTACAACTCTACCATGGAAGAGACCAGGTTGGTATTTTAATTTTTTTTAGATAATTTTAAATTCATATGCAATTATAAGAAATAACACAGAGAGATCCCATGAACTCTTTACTCAATTTCCTTCAACGGCAAAGTCTTATCACAACTAGAATATTTACACTGATATAGTCAAGATACGGAATACCTTTATCAACAAAAGGATGCCTTATAAATACAACCACATCTGCATCCAGCCCAAGTCGTCAATCTCTACCGCACACCATTTCTATAATTTTGTCATTTCAACAATGCTATATAAATAGATATATGGGGAGCCTGGGTGGCTCAGTCGGTTAAGCATATGACTTCGGCTTAAGTCATGATCTCACAGTTCGTGGGTTGGAGCCCTGCATCAGGCTCTGGGCTAACAGCTCAGAGAGAGCCTGCTTTGGATTCTATGTCTCCCTCTCTCTCTGCCCCTCCCCCACTCATGGTCTGTCTTTCTCTCAAAAATAAATAAACATTAAAAAAATTGATATGTAACCTCATATATGTAATATATAAACAGATACATATAGTATACAAGTATATAATCATTTATATATTTATGTATGTTATTACATGTCTAATTTATATGATCTGTATATCTATAACATATTATTATATATCTACAAAATGCATATATAGAAAATATATAAACGGATATATTAAAATGGATAATAAAGTATATAATCTTTAGGGATTGTGTCTTAACTAACCATGATTCCCTGGAAAGTCATCCAGGTTGTGGGTGTATCAATGTTTGTTGGTACCACTGTTTGTTTAATCATTCACGGGTTGAATGACATCTGGGCTATTTCCAGTTTTTGACTACTAGGAATAAAACTGCTATCAACATTCAGGTACAAGTTTTTGTGTAAAACTAAATTTTCATTTCTCTGGAATAAAGGTTCAAGAGTACACTTGCTGGGTCTTATGATAGTTTCATTTATGTATTTAAGAACCTGCCAAGTTGTTTTCTAGAGTGGCCACATCATGTTACATCCCCACTAGACTGCATGAATGCTCCAGTTCCTCAGGATTCTTCTCTCAGTATTTGGTGTTGGCACCATTGTTTATTCTTTATTCATTCTGGCCTACAACAACAACAACAACAAACAATATAAACAGATTATCACAATACAATGTAAGAAATGCTAAGGTAGAAATAAAGACAGGATTCAAGAAAACATGTAGAAAAGCTCCTAATCCAATCTTGGGTGGGGATTTAAAGAAGTCTACCAAGAGAAGGAGCTAATTAGGTGGAATAAAGGATGAATACCACCCATTGAGGAGAAAAGATGAAGGCAAAGTCTTGCAAGAGGAAGTCCCTTATGCCAAACACTGGGAAAAGAAGTAGCACCAGGAAAAGTGGGAATATGCAATAGCTTGTGATGGTAGCAGGCAAGGAGGAATTTGTGGGAAAAAAGATGGGAGTGTAAGGAGAAATCAAATAACCAAGAACACTGCATGCCTTGTTCACACCTGGCTTTCATCCAGATGGTAAAGGCTTAATATAGAAATGATGTTCTCGTTTGGAAACACCTACTGCCCATACGGCCCAACTGGCACTATCTTAATGTAGACAATTAATGCGTGAGCAGGAGAGGAAAACCCAAGAAGACAGAGGAGGAGGAGTCAATGTCAGTAGATGAATCCTTTGTAGGCAGAAAGCTGAAGGACACCATGTGCAATGGGAAGCCAGTGAGGGGTTCAGAGTAAGGTTCAGCAAACTACATCTGTGAGCCAAATCCAGCCCACTGCTTGCCATTGGAAACAAAGCATTACTAGAACACAGCCGCCATGTATTCGTTTATATATTGTCTGCGGCTGCTTTTACAGATGATAGCAAAGTTGAGTAGTTGAGACAGATACCATTTATTCTACAAAATTAAAAATATTTACTATCTGGTTCTTTACTGAAAATGCTGATCCTTTGTTTAAGCAAAGGAAAAGTTGATCAAGTAAAGGATCAATTGTCCTCTGGATATATCAGTACGTATGTTTTTGGCACCTTGGAAACCAGTTTTCAGTGAAACAGTTGGTACTAAATATGAAGAATGGGATAAAGAGAAATGTAGAGAGTAAATGCAGCCAACTCTTTCAAGATGTATTCACCTTGGGGCACCTGGGTGGCTCAGTCGGTTAAGCGTCCGACTTCGGCTCAGGTCATGATCTCACAGTTCGTGGGTTTGAGCCCCGCATAGGGCTCTGTGCTGACAGGTCAGCCCTGGAGCCTGCTTCGGATTCTGTCTCCCTCTCTCTCTGACCCTCCCCTGCTCATACTGTCTCTATCTCCCTCTCAAAAATAAATAAAACATAAAAAAAAAAAAAAGATGTATTCACCTTCCCATCACCAACTCGCCCCTGCCGCAATCTCCACCATTAGAATGTATTATCTCTAGGGGCACCTGGGTGGCTCAGTCCATTAACTGGCCGACTTGAGCTCAGGTCATAATCTCAGTGCTCCTGGGTTTGATCACCTCACTGGGCTCTGTGCTGACAGGTCAGACCTGGAGCCTGCTTCGGATTCTGTCTCCCTCTCTCTCTCTGCCCCTCCTCTCCTTGTACTCTATCTCTCTCAAAAATAAGTAAACATTAAAAAAAATTAAAAACAAAAAGAATGTATTATCTCCATTCACAGATGCAGAAACAGTGATTCAGAGATTTTTAACAACTTGGCTAAAGTGACAGAGCAAGTAGACAGGGATCAGAACTGGAAACTAACTCTCTTTAATCAATATCCACATACTTTCTGCTAGATTGTATTTTTCACTAGAATTTAAGACTCTGGAAATTGCCTTAGTTTATAAAACCTATGAACTTAGAAGGCAAAGTATTCTTGCAGCAAAAATGACATCTTGAAACCTCATCTGTTATCCTTGCCAATGGGTACACTAATGGAGTGAGATCATTTAGTAACTATGTTCAATTAATCCAAAATCATTCTCTCTCCAAATGTAAAGAATTCTTACTCCCCAGACCCTTCTAATTTCCTGAAACTGCCTACTCAGAGTAAGTTTGGAGACATAATGGAGTTCACTTTAAACAGCAATTGTTCTAAAATATTTTGCACAAGACAATGAATAAAAGCAATCTTTTAAATTAATAGCTATTAAGGGAATAATAATAACAACAATAACAATAGGGTGAGGGAGGCATTCCTAAAGAAAGCAACAGAGACACATGGTAGACCTGAATCTCACTACCCTATAAATCTTAAATGAAAAATCTGAATAACATGATATGAACATGTTTTCCTAATATGTAATTATTTCCCAAATTCATAGGTTATTATTATTTTTAAAATATTATTATTATTATTATTATTATTATTATTTATTTTTGAGAGTGAGAGAGACAAAGCACATGCAGGGGAGCAGCAGAGGGAGAGAGACACACACAGAATCTGAAGCAGGCTCTAAGGCTCCAGGCTGTCAGCACAGAGCACGATACGTGGCTAGAACTCATAAACCATGAGATGATGATCTGAGCCAAAGTCAAATGCTTAACTGACTGAGCCATCTAGGTACTCCTCATAGGTTGATATTAAATGAGACATTAGTTTTTTCCTCAGTTCTTTGTCGATTTTCTGACCAAGAATTTTAGGTAACATTAGCAGGGCAGAGGAAGAGGGTTGCTTTATATATGTCAACATTCATTAGAAATCACCTTAATGCAATAATAGTCAGTGGGGATAATTTTGCCCCTCCAGGGACATTTGGCTATGTCTGGAGAGATTTTTGGTTGTTACAACGTGGGATAGAGAAAAGTGCTACTAGCATCTAATGGGCAGAGGTGAAGAGGTACTATTATACATCCCACAGTGCACAGGACAGTCCCCTACATCAAATAATCTTCTGGTCTAGAATGTCACTAGTGCCCAGGGTGAAGAATCCTGCTTCAAAGGAACACTGTGTGGCACACTGCGTTCCAGTCAATGACACAGTCACCAATATTCCCAACATACCAATTCTACATGGGCAACCATTATTTGCAAAGTCATGAAGTATAATTCTTAAATTATCCTATCCAATTATTAAAGTTGGATGGGATAGACCAAAAGGAAAAATTACATAGGGATGGCTGAGAGAAAACGATAATGTATTATATCAGTATTACCAAGTATGATGCTCAATAAATACTAGCCTTCTGCTTTAAAATGGCATTACATACATGTGTGACAGTGTGTAAATACCCTTGAGATCAGCAGCCTGGAACTACATAAAAACAGTATAATAAAGACCTATATGAGGCATGTTGCCAATTTATCACAAAGAGAGAATATTTAACACAAAGAGAGAATAGATGTGTTAAAGGTATTTGTCAAACAAGCTGCAGCTGTGTATAACTAATACCTAATTGCTCATCTAGAACATATTATCTATCAGGCAGAACTAAGGTGGGTAATTTGCTGTGATCTACTGAGATAATTTACCAAATTACTGCATAAAAATACACTTAGCTCATATTATAGTTATGACACTAAACCAGTCAAACCCCAGCATACTCAGAATTAATGGTGATTTCACCTAACTTTCCTTATGGGTTTTAGAAAAATCGCTCCAAGGGAACAAATCAAAGGTATAAAAACATCAACTTGAAACTGAAAGCTGACATCCGAATTTTTCTAGAACTACCATAAAGATTTCAATAAAGTTCGGTAATAAAAAACTGTTACATGAGAAAATGCCAGTAATAATTTTAAAAATGAATTAAATTTGCTATTGCATTGGTTACTATTGTAAAACAAATTATATACAGATATTGGTGTGTAATTTAATTTGAACAGAAATTTACCCTCTTGGATCTTAATAATAAAAACTCTACAAAAAGGAAACGGAGAAACGTTTTCTGATAGCTGACTTTGTCATCAAGTGAGGCCCCAGAAACACACTCTGGTAAACTGGACCATTGTTTTCAATTTTCCATCCTTGTTCTATGTTAGAATTATAATTCTATGCCCTTTGTCATGTGACTTCTCACTAATAGAGTACATTTCCTCACTCAATTGATGTTGGGTTTAAGCATATGACTTGCTTTGCCTAATAGGATGGGGGCTAAAGGGACAGTCCTAGCTCTAAGCTGAAGCCATAAAAAGCATTTAATAATTCTGCTCACCTTTTTCTGTTTTTCTGTCCTTTCCTATTGAGAAATATGCCTTGTATAACTATTAACTCATTAAAAACCGCAGAGCTGACCCACACAGACTTGAAAACCAGAAAAAAATATTTGTTGCTATAAGCCAATGAGATCTTTGAGGTTGTTTGCTAGGTAGCAAAAACTGTCTATTACACTTATATAGACTTTCCTAGCAATGTTTCTACTATGGATGTTTGATTACTTATCTCTCCAGAATTTGTTTCTCTAATTTTCACTTGGACACCCACCTTCAGTCCACATAGTCTAGCAACAAGTACTGGGGTGAACCAGGTGTTGGTTGGCATTCCTCTGGGTGCTGTGATTTGACATGTATCATGGTGGCATGATTTTAGAAGGGCCAATGAGAATACATTATAGAACTTTTGGAAGATCTACCAAAAACTAATCTCACTGTTTGCTCCTAGACTTTTACTAAAAGAATGGGAATTTTCGGCTACTGCAGACATCTTACTCACATAAAGAGAAGCCCAGAATTGCCAAGACTTAATTGAACAAAGTTGAAAGTAGAGTCAAGAGTCAGAGAAACAAATTTTAATGATGGGGCCCAGTTCCTGGGCCCAATTACACCTGAAGAAATATCTACTTCTGGATTTTTTTATGTGTTTATAATTTCTTATTCCATGACATATTAACCTTTGACCACAGAGAGATTCTTAATGGATACATTATCTCTGATTTCAATTTAAAGGATGGCAAATAGAGAAAACATATTTTTTAAAATGCAAGTCTCTTTTATTCAAACTGAAATATGCAGCAATTCTGCAATGTGTATAGAAAGAGGAATTCACTGTAGTAAAGAACAATTATACAAGCTTCTGCAAAATAGAATCCTAAGTCTTCTTCCATTCATATAATTTTCTTGTAAAAGTGGGTATCGTTATGACATAATTATAGTTTATCCAAATCTCAACATGAAATTAACATTTCAAAGACATAACAGAATTAAAACATTTTCCTACAGGACAAAATATTTTATCAATTTAGACTAAATTCACAATCTTCCAAATTTCACAGGAAATAAAACAGACTACCTAAAACTCTACTAATATTAAAATGAATAAGTTTAATCCAGTTTTATAAATAAGGCACAAAAATACCTCTGATAACAGAGAAAGTGTCTGTCTTGAGGTCAGATATGCATGAAAATATTTTTCCTGATAAGACGGGCAAAGTATTTGTTCCGTAATTGAGTAAAAAAATCTTCTTATTTCTATCACTTAATCAGGTTGCCTCAGACTCACTTAAAAGTTTCCCTTGGTGGGGCACCTGGGCCGCTCAGTCACTTAAGTGTCTGACTTTGGATCAGGTCATGATCTCACAGTTCATGAGCTTGAGCCCCACATTGGGCTCCGTGCGGCCAGTGAGGAGCCCGCGTAGGATCCTCTGTCCTCTTCTCTTTCTGCCATTCCCCTGCTCTCTCACTCTCTCAAAAATAAGTAAACATTAAAAAAAAAAGTTACCCTTGGTGACCACAACGAAGGTATACACATTGCCAAAAGTGGCTACGTGTTTGATAAGTAAATTAACAGATGTCAATATTTCACTTGTGGTTGCTTGGATACCACCTATATTTTTGAAAATAATATTCTATTTCTGTAACTGTAAATGTGGTACATACTATTTTATATAATTTATAAAACTGAATGGTACAAAGAAGAAAAAAGCCATGTTCTAATACAGGATATTTATTCCTGTTAGTATGTATTAATGTATTAATTATTGTACATGTATACAATTGTTGTATACATTATTGTATATGTATTATTGTATAAATTAATGTATTTCTCTCTGGAGTTTATTTTCTAGAATTATATTGTTTATATCATTGTGTGCCCTCTGTATACTTACTATATTTGAATATTTCCTTATGATAATCATTTGTTAAAAACAATTTTAAAAAACCTCCCATCTCACTTTAAGAGCCAAATGCTTACAGTAATCTCCATGACCTGCATCCTCTCATTTTCTATCTGACCCAATTATCCCCCTCCTTTAACGGGATACTGGTCAAAACAGCACTTCTCCGACATGCCATGATGGCCCCACCTTAGTGCCTTTCTACTTGTCGTCGCTTCCACCCAGAATACTTTCCCTCCTCATGTGCATGGTGCATTCCACCACCTCCTCCAAATGGCAAATCTCTGCGAGGGGCACCGTGGCTCACCAGGTGACTATGGTCATAGTTTCTGGAATCAGAATTCACATACTAGCTGGTGACCTTGGGGAAGCTGCTGAATCTCTCTGTGCTTTGGGGAAAAACAATACTCACCTCATGGGCCTGCTGAGAGAATTAAATGCATCTATATTGCAAAGCCTTCTTCCTTCCCAGCATTCTCAGTGTTCCAAGCCAGCTCTTTCTGCTAATGTCACTCTTTCCACAGTCCGTGTGTCATCTGAGAGTGTACTCTGCTACTTACTGGTTTGTATTGTCATGATAAATGACTGATGTATTATGTGTATGGTGTACAGTCTCATTGCCTCTCACTAGAGTATAAGTTCTATAGCTGTAAAGGTTCTCACTTTGAGGATGACTTCAAACAAAACCGCATTCAAAAACAAAAATAAACAAAAAGTAAACACTAATACAGAACCTAAAAACCATCACTATCCTAAGCTTCTTACAACCTATTATATCTATCTATCTATCTATCTATCATCTATCTATCTATCTATCTATCTAGATATCTATTTATTTTTTTGTTTGTTTAGGTAGGCTCCATGCCAGATGTGGGACTTGAATTCACGGCTCTGAGTTGGAGTCACATGCTCTATTGACTGAGCCAACCAGGCACCTCTCAAGCTTCTTAAATAAAGTAATCATTTGTTCCTTGACATAACCCATGGAATAGGTATTGTTCTCATTATTATCTCTATTTTATACATAAGAAAACAGAGGCATTCAAATACTCAAGCAAGCCTCCCCACTGGTGATACCATTAAATGGTGAGAGAAGGATTTGATCCTAGGCAGTCTGGCTTCAGAGAGAAGGCTCTTGACCACTATGCTAGGCTTCTAATGAACATGCAATGATGAGATGTGCTGAATAAATTAAAGGATGCACTGTTATATTAACAGGATCAAGTTTCATTCCTATGCCTGACCTCCTTATGAAACAAAGGTAAATTCTAGTCCCTCTAAGACATTGCTGCTTCTAATCAGAGGAATGTAGGCAAGAAAGGAGAATAGTATGGCTTTTATTTCTCATCCCTCTTTCAGCAAGAGAGGAAGAACATCTTCCTTCTGGCTGGGTGTCCAAATGTGTTGGTTTTTTCCCCTCTGTTCCTAGCCAATGTGCGTTCTTTTTGCCCTTTACATATTATAGCACAGCTTGTTAGTATACTATTAATAGCAACAATTTTCAAGCAATTACATCATAGTTTTAGTCAATTCACCAGAATACTTTTTCTCCCACTCCATATATATTGTATCCTAATATAATTTCTCTTATTGAAATATGAGTTGTTTGTTGAATGCATTATGAAACTCCACAAGGATGTATTATGAAAGCAATACTTTCTAGCTGTGCTCAGTTCTGCTCTGGCTTTGCTCAAATATGTCATGGGGGTAGGAGGAGGACTCCTTCTTTAATCCTTGAAAGGGAGTGAGTAAACCAATGTTCACGCCCCTTTCATCAAAAGGAGACTAAAATATACTTAAAGTTCACTGTCCTCTAGGACTACTTAGAACACGATTTCTCAAAATAGCACCCACAGAAAACATCTGCATCAGAGATAGCTCGAATGCTTGGCAAAAATAAGGACTACTTGCCATCTTAAAATTTTTTTTTTTTTTACTTAATTGACATTTGACAAGGCAGGGGAAAGGAATTTGCACTTTTAACAAGTACCCCCAAGTAATTGTATGTGTATATTAATACATATAAAGCAGTATTACTCAACAAATAAATGTGCCATTTTCTATGCTGATATCTGGGAATATAATGATGAACACAAAAAGACACAATCCCTCTTCTCATGGAATATTAGCTTAGCAGGGAGGCAGATATTAGTAAATGAACCACACAAGGCACAGAGAATCTCTACTAGAAAAAGGACTATGAAGGGGAGAAACATCCAAACATGGATGCTTGGCCTTGCCAGGAATCTCAAGGAAAGCATTTCTGAAATGAAACCCAAAACAGGATAAGTTAACTAAGGAAGAGGGGAGAGGGGTTGTGTTCCAGGAAGTAGGAAAGTGACCTCCTAAGTCATGCAATGGAAGGAGCATGGAGAGAGAAGGGAGGGCACAGGAAGCCCAGGGTGAAGATAGCAACAGGGAGGGGCAGATTGGGAGAAGAGGCACGACTGGGGGCATGCGAGACCACACGGAGCCTGTGGACCAGCTCTGCCTGTACTTTCTACTAATACAATGGGATCCCCTTGGGGGACTGACATGGGGGAGGTACTGTCAAGGTGATAGCTGACATTATTCTTAATAATCCTAGAATGGTACAGTCTGATAAGATAACCACCAGCCATAGGTGGCTGTTTAAATTTAAACGCAATAAAGTGAAAAATTCCATTCCTT
>NW_027533102.1:158602-182836 GCF_008692635.1 Crocuta crocuta
AGACTGTAATATGTGAAATGTTATTTGTAAGATCGTTAAAAGAAACTAATGAACTCTCCAGCTTCCTGAAATTGTATTCTATTTTTCAGGAGTATGGTTGCCTATTTATTTTTAACTACTATTATCATATAAATAGATCAACTTGTGGTTGTTACCAATTTCAGACACGCACTCCACTCCACTGTTATTGCACTGCCTGTTCCGTGACAAAATACCTGAGGAAGCTCACCAAAATGCCAAACTTGTAAACAACGCATTACAACATATGTGAGGATGCAAAAACACTTCCAACTAGCTTGTCTATGCTAAGGGTTAATTTTGAGCTAGAAAACAGGTCTAACAGCAACATGATAATAATCTTAAAATGAATACTTATGTATAATAAACACTTATCATGATGGACTGAATTTCTGTTGTCCCCCACAAGTTCACATGTTGAAGCCCTGACTCCTAGTATGGTGGTATTTGCAGACAGGGCCTTTGGGAAGTAATAAAGTTTAGAGTAGGTCATGAGGGGTAACAGAATCTCTCCTTGACTAAACTTTAGTCAGACTCCTCCTCCTTCCCAAGGAGGCCTCAACTTTTATACTACCCTGTCCATCTCTGCATTGTGCGATTTCAGCAAGAATCATGATAAGTCAGTTAAGCCAGAATTTCCTACCCTCAATATCTGATTACCCTGACAAATAACCAGGTTCCTCATCTCCCACTGCCCCCAGGTGATATGTGGTCATGTAGCTTGCCTTCAGCAAGAATCCTGCTGGGTTGATTTAGCCAGAATCCCCTGTGCCCCTGATATTTCCTCTTGATCCAGGAACCCCCACCCTCCTCTGTGGCTATAAACATTCCTGCCATTCCTTGTTTTCGGAGTTAAGCCCAATTTCTGTCCCCTATTGCAAAACCCTATGGCAGTGCCCTTCCCGATATTAGCCCAACAGTCCTGAATAAATTCTGCTTTATCATTTTAACAAGTGTCACAACAATCTTTTCTCTAACAGGGTGGGACCATCATGATGAGATTAGTCACATGTTCAAAGAGACAGATCTCTCTCTCCCTTTCTCCATCCCTTAAAACACAGAGAAAAGTCCATGTGAGGACACAGTGAGGTGAGGTGGGAATGGAGGGTCGGTTTCCCAAGAACACCTTTCCCATCAACAATGGAATTTGCCAGCACCTTGATCTTGGACTTCTAAGCTTCCAGAACTGAGAGAGAAAGAAATCTCTGTCATTGAAGACACTGTTGATACTAGCCTGAGCAAACTAAGACACCAGATCTAGCAGACTAAGACACTAGCCCAGAGCCACAAACCTCACAGATATTATCTCATTTATATTTACCTACATTAAGAGGCTGAAGCAATGAATATTAGAAATGCTTTACAAATGAGGAAACTGAGGCTCACAGAGATTACATATCTTCAAAGTCACTCTGTAATTATTCCAAAGTCACCTCATATTTACCTTTAATCCAAACCCAAAGAAAACTCATGTAAAGTTTTAAGCAATACATCTGTTAATTACAGTAGCTAGAGAGCCAACCAAAGCATGGGAAATGTTGCTAACAAGTTTTGACAGCTATATTAAAGTATTACCTGCATTTAAACAGATGCTATTATTTTATGGATATAATTAGACTGTGTGTACAAAACAGATACATCTGTGGGTATTTCTTGTTTTTAATCTGAGAAAGCTTACTCATTTGGATTCACATAGCAAGACAAGATGGCCTACTAAACATATAAATGCATATCAAAAGGAAACTCCTGTATGAAGGGGAACCTGAATCCTAATTCTTTCTTGTAACTAATTTTGCCACCTTGGTCAGGTCACTTTATATTTTAGAACAAAATGTTCTCTTGTAGAAAGGGGCTGGTCTTTAATATTCCCCTGAGAGTTAACACTCTGATTTCGTGTTTTCAAAGAAAGCCTTATCAAGAACTCCATTATCTCCGCTGACAAAGTAAAGTGCTTGATCTTTATAACAGAATTAAGTCTTGCTATAGGATTACACTGAATTTTGATCTCTAGGGTCAAAAATATGAAAGAGTTAAAAAAAAAAAAANCTCTTTCACACTGACTCTATTTCAAGTGCTTAATAGTCTCATGTGGCTGGTAACTACCTATCAGACAGCACAGACAGAGAATATTCATTGTCGCAGAGAGTTCTAACAGCAATGCTGCACAGAGGTGGTCTGCAGACGCCAGCTTGGTAGCCATCCCCTGTGAGCTGGTCAGAAATGTGCAATGTCAAGCCCTGCTGTTCATGCTAAGATGATTCTTAGGTGCCCAGTATGCATATTACAGTTTGAGGACTATTATTCTGAAAGGTAACTACCATCTAATATAATCTTATTAATAATCTGATGCTTTGAATGGGGTAAAAATCACAGATAAACTTCTAATATATAGGATAATGACTAAAGAGATGTCAATATTGCCACGTATGGGACTAGCGTGAGCCCCAGTTTCACAAGATCTCTACCAGACCTTTTAGGAACTCGGTGAAATATACACACTGAATGCTTCACATTTGGGGAAAGAAGAGGGTCTTACAATTCCTTCCAAATGTGATTTTGAGGTGTTCCCCCACTGCCCTCCCTTCCCATCCTCTCCCCTCTACCATCGTTCTCTAATGTCTCGCTGTTGTGAGTAGGACTGCTACATATCATATGAATAGAATCCAGGATGTGACACAAAAAGCTTAATTTTCTTTTTTAGGGTTGCTGGTNAGGGAGCCAGAGGGATAGTAAGGGATGGAAGGAAGGTAGGAAGAAGGGAAGAAGGAAGATAAAAAAGATAGAAAGAAAGGAGATCAACCGTATTATGCTGTTCTACCAAAAAGAAAAAAAACAAAAGTTCAGACATTGTTTAGCTGATAAAATCTACACTGCTAGGAAATGTAAAATAATTAGTTATATGGGCCAGGTCTCATTCAGTTATGAGTGACAGAAACCTATCTCAAAATGCATAAAGCAAAAACAACAATAAGTTTATTGATTGACATAGATGAAAAAGTTCATGGGTGGGAATGGATTCAGGCAAATATCTCTGCCAGCAACTCTAGGCTTGCACTTTCTCTTTCTAATAAAGCCCCAGAATTAAATCTCATTGGCCACAAAGGGGTCAGGTGCCCATATTTAAATCAGTCCTATGGTCAAAGAAGGTCATATGTGTTCTCTTTGAACCTAAGATGAGGGCAGATTCCATCTTGGTCACCTAGAAACCATAAGAAATATCCTACCTGGATTTTACCATAAGAAGGAGAATTGATAGCTGGCAAGCAAAAAACAGTAATCATCTGTCTTACCAAGAAAGATATTAATCGTACTGACAAAATAATGATGTATGACTGGGCACCTGGGTAGTTCAGTTGGCTGACCGTCTCACTTTGGCTTAGGTCGTGATCTCACTGTTCATGGGTTGGAACCCCTGTGTCGGGCTCTGTGCTGACAGCACAGAGCCTGGAGCCTGCTTCAGATTCTGTGTCTCCCTCTCTCTCTGCTCCTCCCCCATGCATGCTCTCTTCTTCTCCCACCACCATCCCCTCCTGTATCTCTCTGTCTCTCAAAAAATAAACATTAAAAAGTTTTTTTAATTAAAAAATTATGATATGTGAATGGTTTCCGCACCTCACTAAAGATAATATAATTATACAGGCATACCTTGGAAATACTATGGGTTTGGTTCTAGACCACTGCAATAAAGAAAATATGGCAATATGGGAAGGTAAATATTTTTTTGATTTCCCAGCACATATAAAATTTATGTTTACACTATAATGTATTCTATTAAGTGAGCAATAGCAGTATGTTGAAAAAATGTGCATAACCTAATTAAAAATATTGCTAAAGAATGCTAACCATCATCTGAGTTTTTAGCAAGTCATAATATTGCTGCAGAAGGTCTTTACTCCACGTGGTGGCACTGACTAATCAGGGTGGTGATTGCTGATTGTTGGGGTGGCTGTGGCAATTTCTTATAATAAGGATACAGTAAATTCTGCTGCATTGACTGACTGTCCCTTTCACAATTTCTACGTAGCATGGGATACTGTTTGATAGCATTTTACCCACGGTAGAACTTCAGCTGAAATTGAAGTCAAACCTCTCAAACCCTCTCTGCTTATCAATGAAGTTTATGTATTATTCTATGTATTCTATGCAGTATTCTTTGTTGTCATTTCTACCAATGTCACAGCATCTTCACCAGGGGTAGATTCCTTCTTAAGAAACTAGTCCCTCTGCTCATCCATAGAGGCAACTACTCATCTGTTAAAGTTTTATCATGAAATTGTAGCAATTCAATCCCATCTTCAGGCTCCAGTTTCAATTCTGCTGCCACTGCTATTTCCATCATATCTGCAGTTACTTCCTCCACTGAAGTCCTGAATCCCCCAAAGTCATCCATGAGGGTTGGAATCAACTTCTTCCAAACTTCTGTCCATGTTGTTATTTACACCTATTCTCATGACTCATGAATGCTCTTAATTCCATCTAGAATGGTGAATCCTTTCCAGAAAGTTTTCAACTTAACTTTGTCAAACCCCATCAGAAGAATCACTCTCTATGGCACCTACAGTCTTACAAAATGTGTTTCTTAAATAATTAGACTTGAAATTTGAAATGACTTCTTGACTCATGGGCTCCAGAATGGATGTCGTGTTGGCAGGCACAAAAACAACATAAATCCCGTCATACTCAGAGCTTTTGGATGACCAGGTGCATTGTCAGTGGGCAGTAATAATTTGAAAGGAGTCTTTTTTCTGAGCAGTAGGTCTTAACATCGGGCTTAAAATAGTCAGTAAACCATCTGGTAAATAAATGTGCTGTCATCCAGGCTTTGTTGTTCCTTTTATAGAGCACAGGCAGAGTAGGCTTTGCATAGTTCTTAAGGACCCTCAGATTTTCAGAGAGGTAAATGAGCATTGGCTTCAGTTGCATTAGCTCCTAACCAGAGAGTCAGCCTGCCTTTTGAAACTTTCAACCCACAAATGTCCTAGATGGCATCTTCTTCCAATAGAAGGCTGTTTTGTCTACATTGAAATATGTTCTTTAGTATAGCCACCTTCATTAATTACCCCAGCTAGAACTTCTGGATAACTTGCTTCAGCTTCTACATTAGCACTTGCTGCTTCACCTTGTACTTTTATGTTATAGAGATGGCTTCTTACCTTCAACCTCAAGAACCAACCTCTCCTAGTGTCAAGCTTTTCTTCTGTTGCTTCCGCACCTCTCTCAATCTTCAGAGAACTGAAGGGAATTAGGGACTTGCTCTTTATTAAGCTTTGGCTTAAGGGAACCATGTGATTCCATGTGGACAGTTTCATCTTCTAACCAAACCACCAACTTTCACAAAGCCTGCTTTGATTTCTTATTATTTGGGTGTTCACTGGAGAGAATATTTTTTTAAATGTTTATTTTTTAGAGAGAGCATGAAAGCACAGCAGGGGAGGGGCAGAGACAGAGAGGGAGACACAGAATCTGAAGCAGACTCCTTGCTCCAAGCTGTCAGCACAGAGCCCGATGCAAGGCTCAAATCCATGAACCATTAGTTCATGACCTGAACTAAAGTCGGATGCCCAAATGACTGAGCCACCCAGGTGTCACTGGAATCAACATTTTCAATTCCTTTCAAGAACTTTTTCTTTGCATTCACAACTTGGCTAGCTTTTGGCCTATCTCAGCTTTCGACATCCCTTCCTCACTAAGCTTAGTCATTTCTAGCTTTTGATTTAAAGTGGGAGATGTGTGATTCCTTCTTTTACCTGAACAGTGAGAGGCCGTGGTAGGATATTTAACTGATCTAATTTCAATACTGTTGTGTTTCAGGGAATAGGGACGCCTGGGGAGAGGGAGAGAGATGGAGTAAGGGCTGGCTGGTGGAGCAATCAAAACACATACAACATTTATCAGTTAAGTCTGCCATTTCACAGAGATGTGGCTCATGGTGCTCCTACACAATCACAATAGTGACACCACAGATCACTGGTTACAGATGACAAATACAGTAAAAATGATTAAAAACTTGAAATATTGAAATCATTATGAAAATATGACACACAGGCATAGACTGAGCAAATGCTATTGGAAAAATGGTGGCAAAAGACTTGCTTGATGCAGGGTTGCCACAAACTTTCAATTTGTAAGAAATGCAGTATCTGCAAAGTGCAAAAAAGTGAAGCACAATACAATGAGGTGTGCCTGCAGTTGTAAATTACTGAGCATTCCTTATATGCCCCAAATTATGCCAAATGCTTCAGACACATTTCCTACTTCATTTTACATACAGATGAAGAAATAGAAACTCAAAAAGCTTATGTCACTTGCACAGAATCCCAAAAGCTCGTAGGAGGCAGAGCTAAAATACTCTGCTAAAATACAATATGGATTTATCTCATTTCCCAGTTCATGATCATAAGAGCCTTAGCTATATGCTATTTTCCTGAGAACTAACTTGATATCTTAGTTTCAGAGAGTAAAAGAAAATGCAAACCTTAAAGAAAAATAACTTCACAATGTAGCTTCAAAAAACAAAGGCCTTTTTGTAAGAACAAGAGTACAATAGAATATGGTTTATTAATAATGTCCAAAACGGATCCGTGATATTATCAGTATCATGTGTTTTAAATAAAACAGTTGCCTTACTTCTAAAATACATGCTCAAAAATAATTTTCAGAAAGTATGTGCATGTTAATGTATATATGTGTGTATATACACCTATACATAATTAGGATTCAATGTACACAAAAGGGTTGTTAACAATCAGAACAGTAAACCTCTGAAAACCATCTGCAACTTCTACTTCAGAAACTAGTTATGTCAGTTACTAGTGATATCAGAATTATTTCAAGCCATGCAGCTCAGGATACTTGAAGCCACTAACCAGTCTTTTGAAAATTGAGTGTTCATATACCTATAACCACCAACTTCTACAGCTAGTCATAGAGTTAGCACGATGGCATGACTCTGGGCTAAATGATTTTCTATAGCAGGGTTGACAAATGGTGGCCTGTGAGTCAAACCAGTCAGCTGCCTGTTATTGCAAATAAAGTTTTATTAGAACATAGCCACAAACACTGATTTACATATTGCCTATGATGGCTTCTGCACTACAACGACAGAGTTTAACAGCTGCTACAGGGGCCTTCCACCCTCAGGGCTTGAAAATATTTATGGTGCAGTATTTTACAGAAAAAGGTTGTCAAGCCCTGTTCTAGAATTGCATACATGTTGGAAGGAGATCTTGGAATTTTAAAGGGCAACTCCAAAAATTCCAAATTTTTTGCCTCTTTTCTAAATCATAGGGAAGGAAGCTAATATTTTATGAATACAGACTGAAATTCTAATGCTATAAGAAGATCATATCACACCTCAAACCAACCATTCGAAAATGAGGTAATGAACTGCTTACCAGGCCACCTGCTCCAGAACAATTGAGAGTTCACCTGGATGCCTGGAGCGTCCTCTCCGGCTTTTACTCCTTTAAATTCTGTTTCTATTCGGCCCTTAAAAAAGGAGTTAATGAACTGGAATCTTTTCATTTGTTCTCTCTGGGATACTGTCATTTGGGAGCTATGACATAAACTTTCTTTTTTAAAAGGTTCCTTAAAATCTTGTACACCGTAAAGCCTTCCGTAATGGTTTCCCTTTCATTGGTTTCTACAAACCATGGTTTGTTTCCTTTCCACTAAATCATGATGACCCTACAGTCATATATAAATTAGACATGTTCAACCCTTAATAGGCATTCACAGCACCATGTGCCTACTGAGGACTTGGCTTACTCACATGTCCTTTGAAAGATTACCTAGGCACTTGGCCTTGATTGGTCTGTACTTGGAATTACTGCATTTCATCTGTTTTTCTTAAGCAGCTTGAGCTCTGGATGAACCACTTCTAGTAAAGAAGGCATTTACTTAACATTAGAGCATATCGTATTTTCCCTGATTCTGAATTAAATTCTACGGCTAATGCTTTGGTTTTCTATACAGCAAACTGATTACTCCAATCTTATCTGATGGGATGGAAAGAGGATATTTTGGATGTGAAATCCTTGCCTTGATCCTTTATCCTCAACTCTAGACTGCACAGGGAATCCCTGATCAAATTTCCAGCAGTTACATGCTGACAACATATTAGGCATTAGGGTATACCACTGAGAAATATCTCTAATGGTCTGGCAGTGCTGGATACATTTTGCTCGTGCCATTTAAATAAACAAGTCATGTTTCATTGTGCACCATAATATTTCACTGTGGCCACACAAGCCTTAGATTTTTGAGGTATTCAACAAATTCTTGAGTGAAGATATGAATGTGAACATGTACAAGAAGAATTCACCCCAAGCCAGGACAGAGTATATCCTCCTCAAAGGAAGAACACGTTTTTGCTTGTAAAGAGACCATATGGCAAAACAATCAACAACCCTTAGAATACTTTAAAATCAGCACAGGAAAGCTGTTGACAAGGAAAAGAGGATTGCAATGTGGGTGAGAAAATCAGAACTCTGAGTTAAGGGGGGCCTGGGTGGCTCAGTCAGTTAAACGTCCAGCTTCGGATCAGGTCATGATCTCACAGTTCGTGAGTTCAAGCCCCGTGTCCGGCTCTGTGCTGACAGCTAGCTCAGAGCCTGGAGTCTGCTTCAGTTTCTGTGTCTCCCTCTCTCTGACCCTCCCCTCCTCATGCTGTCTCTCTCTCTCTCTCCCAGAAATAAATAAAACGTTAAAAAAAAAAAAAAGAAGAAAGAACTCTGAGTTAAGAACGCACTAAGGACAGCAGGCTGTTCCACTTACAGGGGGCAGTTACACCTCCTCCCCTGCCGCAGAGTCCATATACTCCCCAAAGAGCCCTCATATCTGTCAATGCCCCTTCTGGAATGCCAATTCTAGGTACCTGAAAACCTGAAATGCAAATAGAAATGCTTCTTCTAACTCTACAGTTACATACGTTTTAATATGACTGCCTTAAAGCTCGTTTGAAAATACACGGAGTGTGTTCAGTGTATGCTTTTCCCGATCAAACACTCATCCAAGGTGAAGACCATGTCACCATGAGGTGGTGATCTGTTCCAGCAGTCAGCACATGCCTAACAAACAAACAAACAAGGACCCCAGGTCTTTTTCTCTATAGCTCTTAGAAAAGAGGTATCCTGTTTCCACTGAGAATGCCCAGGTGCCCCCAGGTAAGCCAGGAAAGATAAGCATACTTGCTCCAGAAAGACAGACTCTGTCTGACAGTGAAGTCAGCACTAGAGCTAGGAGACTGGAAAGATGAATCCCAAAAGGCATCATTTGAGTCCAAGAGTGAAATGCTCTCTAAAGAAAGAATTGCTGTAACTTCAGTTAGCTAATAATTCACTTTTTGTTTAAGTCACTTAGAGATATCACTTGTAGAATAGGCACAGATACAAAGTATTTTTTTAATGATCAAAAAATAATAAACTCTGATGTTTATTAGATATCAGAATTTTAAAGATAAGTGTTACTTGACAGGAAAATGTTGATATCTGAGGAAGGAAGAGGAAGAATCTGGAGGAGTAAGAAGAATCCATACGTCTGAATGGAATGCAGAGTGACCAGACACACTGAGAGGGTGGTGGGTTGTGATGGGAGGAGCATTTCAAAAAGGAAGTGAGTGGACGTGGAAGACATGCTTTTCATGTACTTGACCACTATGTATGGGGCTAGGAATGATTTAGCAAAATGGGAGATCAACAGTTTCACGTAGGACTGAAGCTAAACTATATCATAAACTATAGCAAAACTATATCTCCACTGATATTACCTTTGTCATAAGCCAGAGGGCTTGATCTGTTAATATTTATTTCATATTTTAGGCTTATTAACAAATATCTCTACCACTTATCAGATCAGAACTTTCCAGCCACTACACTGAGCCACTCATGGCTTTAGTCTCTAAAGATGAACTATGGGTCCTGAGGTGGCCAAACCTTGGAATAAGTCATTGTCATCTATGAAAAGCCATGAACAGTAACAGTGGGAATCTTAACAGCCACGTGTGTTTTGTTCAAGTCATTTTACCTCCCTGCTACTGTCTCCTCATCTGCAAAAGGGAATAGAATATAGCGATAATATACTCTAAAGATTTGTACTGGAATATTACACTCAATTTAAAATAATACTGAAAACTGTCTATTTAGTACTATAATATGGAAGGTACTAATTAAATTATAGCTGCCATATTTTCTGTAAACAAATTTTACATTTGTTTGCTGATTATATTTGCATTTGTCTGTAAAGGGACATATTTAAGACTGAAATTATTTTCCCCAAACAGAATGTATATGTGAAACTATCTATAAAAGGAAAAGCTTTGATTTTTCAGAAGGCTGTATTATTGGCATTGTTGATATACTGGAGTTAAAAAGGAAAATTCATGGAACCATGTATATACCTTATTATTCCATCCTCTTAATCAGGTAGTTTGTTTATTACAAAGCAATTATTCACACTGGAATTACTTGATGACACAGGAGAATAAAATTGGATTTGAACAAAAATTTGAGGTTATAGTGTTTTTATGAGTAAATAATATACATAAATAAAACAGATTAATAATCTACTTAAATTATTTCTTTTACAATCTGTTTATGTCCCAATTTGAAATATATATATATATATATATATATGTTAATCATGCTACTTAGTAGTGCAATCATTAAAGGTCAGCATACTTTTATGAAAGCTGAAAGGGTTTAAGAGACTTGGCAAAAAGTATTAGCCTCACCAGAAAGCTAGCATTTAGGAGTCAATGGAAAACCTAAAAAGTTGTGAAAGCAAATATAGAAAGAAGTGCCTATGCATAAAATATTCAGCAAGATAATAAGGTAATATGACACTGGTGAACTGTAAAAAGTGTATTTCAGAGTGCAAACGGAAGAGAAGAACAAAAAATATTTTAATGGCCTTAAGATTTTTGACTTTATTCTGGTATGAATACAGTAAAAGTCAATGAAGAAAAAAATTGAACAAAGGTATGAAAGAGAAAACTTATGTTTTTTCCTGATAATGGAAATGGAAACTAAATATAAAATCATTGCTTCTGTTGATGCCTCCTCCTCCTCTTTCCTCTAAATCCACCTCACAGCCTAGCCTCTCCCTTCTGCCTTTTATGATGCACTGTCTGAAACTGAAATAAAACATGCAAACAGAAAAATGCAAAGAAATTCATAATTATTTTTGACACTTATATAAATGGACTCACATGGTATGTATTTCTTTTGAGTTTAATTTACAAAGTATTATGGTTATGAGATTTTCCCCCTATTGTTAAATATAGTAATAGTTTTCACTGCTGTATAGGTATATACCACACAAATTTTAATATTAAAATAATAGTTATAAGCTGCCTTGACCAGACTTTTCCACTCTTCTTTTGTTAATATACCCGGGTGTGGAATTTCTGGGTAAAAGCTTTGTGGATCTTCACCTTTAGGTTTCCAGACTGGTTGTGCCAATTTACCTTACTGTATATACTGCTTGGATGTTCCCATGGGTCCATAATCCCCTCAGTATTTAAGATTACCATGCTTATTTAATTTTTTTAAATTTTAGCCATTTTATATGTAATGACATCTCATTAGGTTTCTTTTTTACTTAAGTGTAATATACATACAATAAAATATAGATATCAAATGTTCAGTTTGATGGGTTTTGATAAATTTATCACCCATTTAACTACCATCCAAGGCGAAATACCCTAAATATGTTTCTATCACTCCCAAATCACTCTCTTGCCTTTTCAATTCAATTCCATGCTCCGCTCTATAGTATTACTGTCCTAATTTCTATCACTGTAGTCCTCTTCTTAGATTTAAAATAAATGAAATCCTACAGAATATAATCATTTATGTATGGATTTTTTTGTTCAAAGTTGTGTGTTTAACACTGCATGTATACAATTCACTATGACATGGCATGGATCAGTACTATTCATTTCCTTTTTATTGTCAAGAAATATGCCACTATATGAGTATGCCACAAGGTGTTTATTTCACTCTCCAGTTGATGAGCGTCGGAGTTGTTTCAAATTAGGGGCTAGTTGATGAGGCTGTAAAAAACAGTTTTATAAATCTTTTTGTGGACATTGGTTTTTATTTATCTTGTGTAAATACCTAAAATGGAATTCCTGGTCTGTGGGATAAAATGTATATTTAACTTTATGGACGTTAGTTGTTCCACATCCTTACCAACAATTATCCTTGTTGCTATTAACTGTTTTTCATTCTAGCAGGTGTAAAATGATATGTAATTGTGGTTTTCTTATTTTTTTAATTGAATTAGAGTTGATATATCATTGCGGTTTTCATTAGTATTTCCCTGATGATTGGTATATAGCTTTTTTTTAACATATCTGTGCTTAATGGTCACTTTTAGAAAACTTTTATTATTTATTTAATCCATTAACAACTTTCTCTCCCCCCTCCCCCACGTATACCTAGGATTTCATCGTATTTCCATACTGAGGAATGAAACAATGACACAACTAATCACAATAAGCTTCTTCAAAAAGAGAAGCTAACACAGCTCATTTTCTTTTAATGGGAAAAATATAAATATACGCACTCTAGAATGCACAATGCTTTAGTCACTAGGAGATTCAAATGGGATCCTGAAGAACGTAGGCAAGACAAGGCCATGGTAAAAGAGGAGCTGAGACACTGTGCAATCGTTTAAGGATTCTCGGCACTGTATCTCTTGGTCACTAGGTGAATCCTGACATGGGGGAAGACTTTAGCTACTGCCAAATGGAGACACAGTAACTGCTAAATTGACTTAAGGGCTGCGCACAGGAACCAATAGCCAGAAAAGTACTAACCACTGCTGAGAACATCCACACCAGAAGGACTTAACCTTCCAGGAGCTCTAAACTGATATCATGTCCAGTGTTCACATGGCTGACTTTATCATCTGTGTCCATTTGGCACAGCAAGTGGCAGTGTCTCTACAATGGTGATGCAGCCCCTGGAAGTGTCTTTCACCCCCTTGTCCATGAGGGCTTTGATTCCTTGAGCAAAAGCTTCCCATTCAAATACACCCAGAGGTCCATGGCACGCAATCTGCTTAGCTCCAGTAACTGCCTCAGGTACTTCTTGCTGCTCTCAGGACCTTCCAAGTCCCTTCAGCCAGCAAGTATGCCAGAGGCCACTGTGCTTGGCTAGACTTAGCATTCTCATTAAACTTGTCAGCAGTGACAAAGTCAACAGGCAAGGTAATCTTCACACCGTTCTTCCCAGCTTTGGACATCGGATCTTTGACGATCTTGGCTCCCTCATTTGTCATCAAAGCAGAAAAGTGCCTATGTCCATGTTGTTAAGCACCTTAAGGAAGGTAAAAGCCATCCCACCACCAATAATCATCTCACTGACTTTGTCCAGCATATTATTGATAGTTGGATCTTGTCTGTAACTTTAGGTCCACCCAGGATGGCCAGGAAGGGTTGCTGGGCTCTTCAAGGCCTTGGCAAAGTAGTTCAGTTCCTTCTTCATCAAGAAACTTCCAGCATTCTGTGGCAGACTGAGTCCCACCATTCAACTGTGGGATTGGAGAGCAGTGCCAAAAACATCATCGACATAGACATCACCTAGCTTGGAAAGTGAAGCTCAGAAGGCTTCTGTTTTGGCTGCTCAGCTTTAACCCTATTCCCAGAAAAATCTTTCACCTTCCCTTCTTCTTTCACATGAAAGTGAAGGTTCTGCAGCAAGATGACAGACCCAGAAGCAGGATCAGCACAAGCTTTCTCCACTTCCAGACCCACACAGCAGTTCAAGAACAAAATCTAGGCTCAGCAGAGATTTGAATTCTATAGCAATTGGTTCCAAAGAGTATTTGTCAGGCGTTGACATACCATCAGACCAGCTCAGATGGCTCATAAGAACAAGTGGCTTGGCTCCATCATGCAAGCAGAATTTGAAGCTTGAGGTGGCACCCTTGATTCTCTGGTTGTTTGTTATCTGGTTGTTCTTCACAGGTACGTTGAAGTCCATTCTCTTGATGACCCACTTCCCCTTCATGTCCATCCTATCCACAGTCAGCTTGTTAGAAAGCAACATCTTAGCATACAACAGCAGCAAGGCTGAGAGCTTAAACAACACTGTCATTCTTATATTTTCTTTTGCAAAGTATCTTTTCAAGGCTTTTACCCTTTTTTATTGGATTATTTGTCTTTATGAGATTAATTTGTGAAGTTCTTTATATATTCTAGATAAAAGCCCTTTGTCAGATTTATGCATTCTATTTTGTTGTAGTCTGTGGCTTGTTTATTCATTTTCTTAATGATTTCTTTAGATAGAAGTTTTCTTTTTAATATTGATAAAGTGCAAATTACCAATTTTTATAATGAATGGTGGTTTTGTGTTTGTTTGTTTCTTTTGTTCAATAAAGCTTTGCCTACTCAAGGTGACAAAGACAATTTCCTATGTTTTCCTCCAGAAGATTTGTGGTGGTAGATTTTATATTTAAGACTTTGATACATCTTGAATTAGTTTAACTTTCGTGTGTGGAGTTTCATATAGAATTGATCCAGCACTATCTGTTTAAAGAGACTTCTTTGAATGGATTTAGTTTAGCATCTTGGCTGAAAATAAGCTGATTCTATATATAATTTATGTCTGTACCTATATTTATATTTAGATTTGGTATTTGGTTCTACCGATTTATTTGTTATTCCTTATACCTATAGTATAGTCTTAATTAATGTAGCTTTATTACAGTTTAAAAAGAATTATACATTTAAAATAATGTTTTTCCATTTTGTTCATTTAAAACTCCCTTTGTTAATTCCATTTCAATTTTAGAACATTTCACAAGTTTTCCACAAAAAAAACGTTTCTGGGATTTGACGAGAATTGAACTGAATCTGTAGACCTCCGATTGCTTTTAAGATTTATTAGTTATCTTTGTTCAATATACTAAATTTCAATAATATACGAATTCAAAAATATACTAACATTCAATAATTTTAGTATAACATATTTCAGTATATTTTTGTTTGTTGTTTTTTTTTTTTTGGTTTACCTCAATTTTTTTTTTTTACAAATAGTTTATTGTCAAATTGGTTTCCATATAACACCCAGTGCTCATCCCCACAAGGGCCCTCCTCCATGCACATCTCCCCCCTCCCTCCTCACAACCATCAGTCCTCAGTTTGTTTCTCAGCATTCAAGAGTCTCTCATGGTTTGCCTCTCTCCCTTTCCCCCACCATTTCCCCCCTTTTTCTCCCCCATGGTCCTCAGTTAAGTTCCTCCTAATCCTCCTATACGTGCAAACATATGATATTTGTCCTTCTCTGCCTGACTTATTTCGCTCAGCATAACACCCTCAAGGTCCATCCATGTTGCTACACATGGCCAGATTTCATTGTTTCTCATTGCCATGTAGTATTCCATGGTATAGATAAACCACATCTTCTTGATCCATTCGTCCATTGATGGACACTTAGGCTCTTTCCATGTTTTAGCTATTGTGGAGAGTGCTGCTATGAACATTGGGGTACATGTGCTCCTATGCATCAGCATTTCTGTATCCCTTGGGTAAATTCCTAGCAGTGCTATTGCTGGGTCATAGGGGAGTTCTATTGTTAGTTTCCTGAGGAACCTCCACACTGTTTTCCAGAGGGGCTGTACCAGTTTACATTCCCACCAACAGTGTAGGAGGGTGCCCGTTTCTCCACATCCTCGCCAGCATCTAGAGTTCTCTGATTTGCTCATTTTAGCCACTCTGACTGGCATGAGGTGGTATCTCAGTGTGGTTTTGATTTGTATTTCCCTGATGAGGAGGGATGCTGAGCATCGTTTCATGTGTCTGTTGGCCATCTGGATGTCCTCTTTGGAGAAGTGTCTGTTCATATCTTCTGCCCATTTCTTCACTGGGTTGTTTGTGTTTCGGGTGTGGAGTTTGATGATTTCCTTATAGACTTTGGATATTAACCCTTTATCTGATATGTCATTTGCAACTATCTTTTCCCATTCTGTTGTTGCCTATTAGTTTTGTGGGTTGTTTCCTTTGCTGTGCAGTCAGTATATTTTTTTGATTCTATGCTGAGTTTTATAGAACTTCTCAAATCTCTTGAATATTGTAATTAGTTTTTTAAAAAATTCTCAGTCACAATCTTTACAACTATTTCTTCTGCCTAATTAACTCTTCTCTAATTCTAAGACTTCAATTGCAAATCTGTTAGATGTTTATACCATGTTTTAATTATATATTATGTTCTCTATATTTTTGGAGCTCCTTGCTTCAGTTTGGAGATTTTTCCTTGATCTGTCTTCTAACTCACTTATTCTTTCTTCAGCTACACTGAATCTGATGATTAAACTCAACCACTCAGTTTAATAAGATCTCAACTATTGAAATCTTTTCTTTAAAAAATTTTTTCAATATTTATTTATTTTTGAGAGACAGGGAGAGACAGAGTGTGAGTGGAGGAGAGACAGAGAGAAAGGGAGACACATAATCGAAAGTAAGCTCCAGGTTTTGAGCTTGAACCCAGGAACCATGAGATTATTACCTGAGCCGAAGTCTGACACTTAAATAACTGAGCCACACAGGTTTCCCTCAACTATTGAAATCTAAATGTGTTATTTGAAGTTTTAGAATTTCAACTTTCAAATTTTCCTGTTCTCTGCTAAAATTTCCCACCTTATCACTTAATTTCTGAATATATTAACTAACTTAAAAGTTATGTACTATCACTGTAATGTGTGGTTATTCTCTTGATAAATCTCAGTTGCCTGCTTTTTCTCTTGTTTTTTGGCCTATTCTTAATTTTTTGTGCCTGATTACTTTGTATTGTTTACCAACATTATATATTATTAAATAGTACATTTATATCAGTCATTCGAAGATGGTCATCACCATCTTTTTCCAGAGAGGAATTATTTGTTATCATCAAGCAGCTGGCTGCATAACTATAATCCAGTCAGGAATTGACTTATTTATTTTATTTTATTATTTTATGTTTATTTATTTTTGAGAGGGAGAGGGAGAGAAAGAGAACAGAGGAGGAGCAGAGAAAGAGGGAGGCACAGAATCAAAAGTAGGCTCCAAGCTCCAAACTGTCAGTTCAGAGCTGGATGCCCAATGCAGGGCTCAAACTCACGAACCATGAAATTATGATCTGAGCTTAACCAACTGAGCCATTCAGGTACCCCAGGAATTGAGATGATTTTAAACTGGGTGTCAGTTATGAGACCTGGTCTAGTTCCCACTCCCTGTTATATATAGAATGTAACAACTTTATATATCAATAGAAAACTCAGGTATTTACAAGAATTGTTAACTCCACATTTTCCCAGCTACATGAAAGTGTTAATGTTTTGCTCAGCGTGTTATTCTCTCACACATGCTTTACCATTTATTATTATTTTTAGTGAAAAAAAGTGGCTCCAGACACTGAAATAATCTTCGGTGTTCCTCAGTTTTGGTCCTTGTTTTTTTCGGTTCTGAATGCATAGGTAGTTTTGTTGTGTCTTAAAATAGTTATTTAAAAACATATTTTCCTAGCTTATTTAGTTGTTCTCAGAAAAAAGCCTGTTCTTAAATGTCCTAGATAGTCATTGCTAGAAAAAGAATTTATCATCTCTCTTTAAAAGTAGATTTTTTACAAGTTACTGAAACAGCTTTAAAAATATATATTAAAATATCATTCTCTTTGATAAGTTTAGAAGAAGTAAGGTTTTCCTTATTTAGATTAAGTTAATTTACATCTAGAATCTTTAGTTGGGATGTGTCAATTTTTGACTGGTAATTATGGACATTGCTTGATGATAAGGCAGGTGTGACCCATAAGTGTAACTTACTGGGAATAAAACAAGATGCTAAAATTAATTGATGCCTGGATTTATCCCTGAAATGTATATGCACAAAGTATGCCCAAACAGCATAGCAAAGACTGAAAAAAAAATGAACTGAAATTTAAACCATTACCCATAAAAGACAAGACATATCTTACAGTCTGACCATAACTGGACTGATTCCCTTCTAAGACAAAGTATCTACATTCTCATTAGGACTATAATAGCAAAGAGAATCTCTACAACATAACATCAACAGTGACTAGGATAAAACCCAAAGTTAATTGATATGGAAAGACCTAGGAAATGTGATTAACTTTTAAGAAAAAAGACAATAGATATGAAACCCAAGATGACCCAGAGTTTGAAATTATCTTGATAAGGACTTTACAGTAACTATTATAACTACTACTGTTATAACTTTTATAACAAATGCATATGGAATGAATACAGAGATAGAAAATATCAGCACAGAAACAAAAATATAAAAAACAACTAAATTAATTTTTAAATCTGAAAAGTACAATATCCTAAATAAAAAGTTTTCTGGATCGACTCAATAACAATATATATAACAGAGGAAGATGTCTGCAAATCAAAGATAGATGACTAAAAACTATTCAAACTCAAGAAAACAGAAAAAAAGTCTGATTAAAAAATTAAATAAGGCTTAGGCACATATGAAACTACAGTAAAATATCTAAAGTAAGTGGCATTGGATTTCCAGAAGAAGAAGATAAAAAGATTAGGGCACAAATAGATTTTTAAAAACAACACTTGAAAATGTCCAAAATTTGATGGAAAACATAAACTTATAGAACCTAGAATCTCAGTCAATTCCACAGGATAAATTCTAAGAAAATCATGCATAGATACATGGTAACCAGACTACAAACTACAGATATTTCAAACAAAACTAAACACATTACATGGAGAAGGGTAATAATTTGAATACTATGGATTTCTCATCAAAAATTACCAAGAATAGTCAGTATAATGACGTTGGTAAAGTACTGACATGAAAAACAAAAGCAGGGCACATGGGTGGCTCAGTAGGTTAAGTGTCTGAGTTCGGCTCAGGTCATTATCTCGCGGCTTGTGAATTCAAGCCCCATGTCTGCCTCTGTGCTGACAGCTCAGAGCCTGGAGCCTGCTTCAGATTCTGTATCTCTGTCTCTCTCTGCCCCTTCCCTACTCGCACTCTGTCTCTCTGTCTCTCTCTCAAAATAAATAAACATTAAAAATTTTTAAGAAAAAAAAGCAAAATAAATTTCAACCCAGATTACATATCCAACTAAAATATTTTCAAGAATAAAAGATAAATGAAAGAATCAAAGAATCAATCTCACACCAAGGAAAAATGAAGACAATTTATTGTCAGCCATTCCAAACTACAAGAAAAAAAAATTTAAGTTAGTTTTCAGGATGAAGAAAATGATACTGGAGGATAAACGGAATCTTGAGGAATGAATGAAGAGACTGGGAAAATTGTAACAGAATGCACCCTAAAAAAAATCCAACTGACTGATTTTGATAGCTAGATACAAATATCAAAGCCCTAAATTAGATGTTTGCCGCTAATTATTGAGATTGGTCAAATGTGTTGTGTCACCGAGATGTTTCCTTTTAGAACAGAATTACTCATTTCTCCAGTTGCCAGGACTTGTTGGCTACTAAAGGCTCACAGGTGACACTTGTTCAAGAAATGCCTTCATTCATGGGAAGCTGCCTCATCCACTTTGTTCCCCAGAGGCCACCCATATTCAATGACTGGTCTATGTTAGGTATAAAGTCCCATCTGTCTTACCTCAACTTGGGTCAATGCTGAAAGCTCTCTACAAGATCAACTGATAGCCTTTGTTCTAACTACACCACATCTCTCTACATGATCTTATTTCATCACTTCCTTGTACATGTGGTACCAAAGGGCCTCCCCAGCAAACTCTGTGCATGCAAATCTCCATTTCCAGTCTGTTTCCCAGGTAACCTGTCCTAAACGAGTTTAACATACACAGAAGCCTTGGAAGGCTGAGTCCTTTGAAAAAACTGTGAAGAATGAGGGGGTGAGGAAAGAACAAACATCACAGGAATTTTCAGCTGAAGATAATTATTTAGATTGTTTTTCTCAGTATGATTGTCTAAATAAAACACATTCAAAGAACTTTGTTGAACAGCAAATGATAGCACTGAGACCTGCTTTCTATCTAGACTCCAACAACTCTAAGATCCTGTATAGGTTCAATCTACTACTGGTCTGCAATGACAAAGATAAAATACATAGAACATAAGTGGAAAATGAAACAAATGAGACAATGCTCTCCTAAGCCATAAAGTGTGTAGAGAAGTAGATGCTGAATTATCTTAAGGAGCCATAGCTATTCCCTGGCCTTCACAGCAAACAGACCAAATCTTCTTTTAGAAGCAATGATAGATTTATGCTGAAAAAAAGCTTAAATTCTTTCCTTAGGTCAAGAACATTAACACACACACACACACACACACCCCTCTCAATGACTCTAAAATGCTGAGGATTAACAGTGTTTTTGGTTGAGCTTTTTGCTTATCCTATTTCTATTGTTTGAAAAAAATTCCAGTCATTCTTAATAATCCCTTTCATTACAGAGCTACAGTTGAGAATATACTGGTGTATATAGTATCTCATTTATATTTTCGTTATTGCCCACACAGTACGTGATCATTATAGAATTATTGAAAAATACAAAGAAGCAAAAATTGGATAGCAGATTAGAGTTAATCCTAAAGATCAAGACAGATATTGCAGGAATCATGCTTTATAATGCCTTTTTAGTATTTAGTCCTTCCAAAGAATATAATTTTCCCCCAGGAATTTCCAAATCCTCCCTCCCCAAATGCAATATAAGTGTGGATATGACTTACTTTATTCTTTACTTTAAAAAAATAAGGTGCTTTTTCAGGCCTAAATAATCAAATCCTAAAATGATTGGTTCAGGGATAGTACATGCATAATGACAGGCCAATGAATGATGGAGCATTGGAGGCAGCAATTAAGAAGGATTTTTTTTTTCCTAGCTGGGGATTCTAAACTGGTAAGAGAAGTTTTTACATATGGCCATATTGGTCACCATATGTGGTATTCCTTCCTGAATCTAAAGCTAACACGAGCAAACACAGAATAAAGCTAAAGCCTTAGAGTTCAGGACATCTAAGCCTTTGCATTCAGGCATACCTGAATCTCTTTAGAACCTTTCTGTTCGTGTAAGCTAATACAGTCCCTTTTTACTTAAGCCTACTTGAATTCTATTTACATTATTAACAACTGAAAGAGTTCCAATAATATATAACTGTTCCTACAGCTGATTATTTTCTCCTGGCTATATATAAATAGATGTAAACAGTTTAATGGATACAAGGAAAACAATAAAATCAGGAACTATTTCATTTTCTATATATAAAACTATCCAGCCAAGCAGACAAGGTAAATATTATTCATCGTATTTTACAAACCAAAGGAACAAGGGACAAAATGAGATTTTGAACTGGAACCCACGACTTGTTAACATTTGGTATAAATATATATATTTATTTATATAAATACCAANTATAAAAATACCTAATGTTAACATGTTATGGGGTCTAGTACAAAATGTCATATATATAATATATATGTATATATAATGTATAATGTATAGTGTGTATATATATATATATAAATGACATGACATGGTGATTCAACTTTCTCATCATCTTAAAAATTTATTTCCAGGATATTAATAAAAATTACCTATCATGTGACAGTAAAAGTGAAAGAAGAAATTATGAGTTTATAAAAGCCTTTATCAATTCTCACAGTAGAAAAGTAGAGACCCAGAAAATAAGAATACTGAAAAAAGAACCAGGACCTGCAAGAGTGTGGATACAGTTTGAAAATATCCATTTCTTCATTCAATATATGTGTGTCTTTTAGTTTCTTTGCATCAGGGCCTATATTCAAACACTGGGGACACCTGTCATCAGGTCCAAATTGGCCCCTGCCCTCAGAGTGTTAGAGAAAAGGACAGAGCACATCCAGATGTGTACACAAGTAATATGAAAAATTCCAATTCTGGTGTGTACAAAGTAGGGGAGATGTTTTGGTGCTAAATGAGTTCATGACAAGACGATCTGATGTAATGAGGAGAGCCAAGGAATGCTCTTGAGCGAAATGATGCTTCAAGTGCAGTTCTAAGGATGAGCCTGCTTTAAACGGTGGGAAAATGGTCCAAACTGAAGCAACAGAATATGCAAAGATCCTGTGAAGGTGGGAGAGTCTGTGAACAATACTTAAGACCACGAGTTGCTTTGCAGATTTCACCTAGTTAGAGCAAATGGTGCTATGGCTAAAGGTATGACTGGTTTTGGGTATTTTTAAAAACTGAGAATTATAAGATTAGATGGTATTTGTTTAAAATGGACTTATTTTATTCTCTCCCAACACATAAGCAGATAAAGATTTTTCCACACAAATGAGCTTCCTATTGTTTAAAAAAAAAAAAAGCACATGGAGAAAGAGGTTGTTGCAGAAGAGTATAAATGAATTAATGTTCTTTTTTCTGCAATATGTAGCCTAACTTTCTCTTGCTTCAATTTAAACTATTTTAAGACAATACCTTTTCTGTGTGAGTCTTTCCAAAAATTATACAATTCAGATGTGTAAGAGATCTTAAAAAATCTCCTAAAATAATCCTTCACTTTAAAGGATGGAGAAACTAAACCCCTGCCCCTAATGTGATTTATACAAGGACCCTCAGTGAAAACAGCACAAGTGACTAGTTATTTCTCAGAAAACAATTTTTGCCAAACTGAATTCCAGTTTCTATATCCAACCATTATCTTGTCAATCTGTTAATTCTTTCATTGACTCTCCAGTTTTCCCAAATCTTTTTTAAGCAGTAGAGCTCAAAGCGTGTCACACAATACCTGATGACAGCACACTGAACTAAAACACAGTATATTAGATTCCTGCAGAGTTTTTCACATATACCTAAGATATTGGTGCCTGAATGTTGAGTGTGTTTGATATCCCTATCTGAATAACCTTATACATTTCATACAGATATGGAAAATGCTCTGCCATAATACGACTGTAACTGATTTTGTAATTTAAGAGGTACAGATTTTTCAAATAACCTATTTTTCAAGAGGAAAAATAGTCCCAAAAGTACCAATGAAAAGACATCATAGATAAGATGGCAACAAAGAAATGACATTTGTAACTACAGAGTACAAACAATCAGTAATTAAGGTAATTGTTGAAATGTTTCTTTAAAATAAGTTAAATATTTCACAATAAATTGAGTAACAACAGATTTACTGAGAGCCTCAGAATTCGCATTGGTTGTAAGTTTATTCAACCATTTCCTCATGCTTTTAAATCTTTTTCAGAATCAGTTTTAAGGTTTAAATCTCCCTTGATTTTTATCGGTCATCCTTCCTTTATTTTCTTTTTTGCTAATGGAAGGGATTAAAAATTCTAAGCAATTAGAAATGGAACCATCCTCCCATCTATCATGATATAATTATGCCCAGAAAAAATAATGCTTTTGAATAAATTGTCACATGAGAGAAAGTAACGTAAAAAGCAAGCAATTGCTTCTTCATTATTGTACAATTACTATCTTTATTGTAATATAGGCCTATAATAAAAATTAAAAGAGTGCATACAATGTAAAATGATAAGCAATCATCCTCCCAATTCCACTATTTATATCATCATTGTTATTTTTATTCTTTTGAAACTCTGAAAAATATTGTTACAGCTCTATTTTTTTTGCCATCATCCCCAGTTAATATGGCAGCTCTGTTGAGGTAAGCCCTCTATTTCGTGGTCTTTCACTACTTTTCACCTTCTATGTTTTCTCAAGGATTTGAATAATTTTAAGGTCAAAATTAACATTATAGTCTATATTCACAATCTCACCTGAGCTCTGGTATAGATTTATTAAAAAAGCTGAAAAACAATACATTGTATCAACATTATTATGAATGTGTTCAGTTCATTTAAGGACTTGCCAGATAGAGAACGTTCTACTTTACTGCCCCAATATTAGGGTCCCCAGGTATCTCTGAGGATAATATTCCTAGGTAAACAAAGCTCTTTCTCTTACACTCCTTTATTCTAAACCATTCCATGTATCAGTTTGCTTCATATTTGCTTAGATTGTGATTTTCTCACACAAAATTTGGTTTTGCCTGGCTGATCTAATTACCTTTCCTCTTTCTTCTTGACCAAAAAACAAAACAAGTATAAGCATTCCCATAGCTCCAATTTATCACATATATTGATAAAAATATCATATATGAGGTCTTTTCTTGCATATATACAAATGCCAAAGTGCTATAATCTGTTCCAATTTTTTTTTTAATTTTTTTTTCAAATAGTTTATTGTCAAATTAGTTTCC
>NW_027533103.1:0-3361 GCF_008692635.1 Crocuta crocuta
ACACCCAGTGCTCATCCCAACAATGCCCTCCTCCATGCCCATCACTCCCCTTTCCCCCTGCCCCACCCCATCAGCCCTCAGTTATAAAACTTAGAAGCAATCCAACATTCATTCTTTTTTTAAAGTGTCTCATATTTGTGTATTTCCTCCCCTTGTATTCTGAATTCATGCATCTATAATGTAAATTCATTACATATGAGTTTCATGTGTGACTCAACATTTGCTAAAGATCACAAAACCAGTTATTAGATATTCTGAAGTTGACAAGCACTCTGGCTCCAAAGTCCCCATCCCTAAATACTGGGAAATGCAATCTTTTCCCCGTGTTAGAGCTTAGGCCAGAGCAGGGGAAGTGACTACCCATAGTACTATGGGCAAAGATCCAACTCGTATTTGAGATTCAGGTCTCCTGATTTTAGTCTGTTGTGTTCTGTACATCACACCTTGATATTTGACTCTGTACTTTCTCCTTTCTGTGTCTCCAAGGAAGATTCCCATACCAGTGTCAAAATGAAAGGTAAAATGATCAGAAAGAACATTAAAAAAATAAAGGGGTGATCCTTTGCAGTTTCACTTACATTATCATCACGTATTTCATCCTATGAAGAAATATCAGCAGAGCTTACCTGTTATATAGATATGTATACAATTTCCTTTCTTTCTGCTTCAATCCAAATGGTCTCTGTGAGATGTTACTTTTTAAGACATCTCTTTTGTGGGTGGAAAAACACAGCAAAGACAATATTATATTTCCTGAAATTTTATGTTATCAGATAATTTCTAAAGGTTTGCTCATTTCTCATAACAGCTCTCTAGGGCATAACATCTCTCAATATGCCCATTTTACAGATGAGGAAGTTCAAGCTCACAAAGGGGAACTCATTACTCCAGTGTCACACATATTCATTTACATATATTTTCCCTAAATTGATACATTATATATATATTTTATGCTTCTTGTCTTTTTCACACAATTTTATAACCTCAAATATTAATATACATTCTTTTATGTATTTTAACTTTGCATAGTTTTAAATTTCTAATTAGCATGTATATTGGTTATTGGGTGAGTTACCTGTTCATATCATTTGATTTTTCTCTATTTATTACTAATATGTCTTTCCATACCAAGTATATTAAGTTAGTAAAAAATTTAGTATAAAAATAACACTAGGACAAATCAAGAAAAATTCTGAATATTAAACAAAAAGAGACAGCAAATGAAACACACAATCTAGTGTAAGAATATATCATATTTATATACCATTTATATATCATTGTTTATAAACAGTGTTACAGTATTGAACAAAAATGATCAGACACATTGATCCTATCAGTTACTGTAAATGTGACTGAATTACCATGTTGAAACAAACATTTTCAAATTGTCTATTAAAAGAAAATCAACAGTGTACTTTTTTTCAGACATATACATAACACAAAATAATTTGCTTAGGTGAGAATTTTTTAAAAAGGAAATATATAAGAGAAGGGAAGATGGCGGAGAAGTAAGGAACTCCGTACTTGCACTCGCGCCCATACATCANATCAGGCAATTGGGAACAAAAAAATGAGGGGTTTAACCTTGATATTAGTGAGCAAAATTGAGAACAAAATGAAGCTTAAGAGAACAAAAGAACACAACTTCTTATGCTAAAGGTTAAAATTCATAAGGAAGATGTGAGGTATTAATACAGTACTTATATACCCAATCACACAACAAAAGTATTCATAGAACAAAAACTACACTAAGTACAAGGTGAAACAGGAAGAATACACTCATAAAGATGATTCTAATTTTAGTCCCATAAATAACATTTTTAACTAGCATGTGGAAAATTTTAGGCTCTTAAAAGTTTCTCATTATACAATAAATAACCATGGTTAGCAGAAAAGAATTGATGTTACAATCTCAATTCCTAGGAACTCTCCTATCAAACTGCATTTTTTACATCCTTCTGAAAAACATAGGAGACATTAATTTTAATTTATACAGTCAGAAAATATATGTATATTCATTGCAAATGCATGTTAAAGACCAAGTTTTTGTCCCGCTGATTCATTCATTCCATTCAGACAAAAAAAGGACTTCTCTAAGATGGACCTCAAGGGCTACTACAAACCATATAGCTGTTGAAGGAATGGAAATCCGCCTGCTAAACCTCTTGTCCCATGATGAGATCAAAGTACCTTCTCTAATTTAGACTAGTGTGTGAACCTCACATGAGATATTCCACATCAAGCTTTTGTTTAGATCTATGAACTCACTTAAGCCAGGCACCATATCCCACTAAGGATGTGAAGTACTGGGGCCACCTGAGGACTGCTGCCCTTGAATCTGGTGTCGAAGCTTCAGCAGCCATCAGGACACACATCCTCAGAATCTGCCTCTTTTAGGCACCTGACAGAAGCTTGGTAACTGGCATGAAAAACTGTACAGGGAGAGAGGGATCCACCAATTATTATGTTTTACTGGAGTAACTGTGCCTGGCACCGTGCTAGCACGAAGTTAGTGACATTGATGCTGATACAGCTGGGTCGTGGTCATAAAATCCACATTCTATAATAAACTTCTCAGAGGCTCCTTTTCTTCTCCTTTTCTATTGCATAAGGAAAGAGTTAAAAAGGAATAAGAAGTGGCCTGAATTCACACAGACATTCATGATCCCGCAGTAAGCACAGGGTCATGGACTTGCTCATGTGTACCACTGGCTGTCCTCAGTGATCCTGTGGGTGAAGCATTCTCATTCCCATTTTACAGAGGGGAAAGCTGGAGCTCAGAAAGAGTCATTATCTGTCTTCCTTTCTGCACTCCTGCCTTTGGGGGAAAGCAGGTCCAGGACATCCCTGGAGTAGGACTCACACTCACTGGTGTCGGTGGGACCTCAATGAGTTTACCTATGAGATAGCCAAGGCACTGAACCCCAAAGCAAGAAAGAGGCAACTTCAATTTGGGATCCTTTGGGCTTCCCACACCACAGGACAGGTTTTTTTTAATAGTTTCTTGTCCAGATGGCTTACATATAACACACAGTGCTCATCCCCACAAGTGCCCTCCTCAATGCCCATCACCCCCCTTCCCTTCCACCCCACCCCATCAGCCTCAATTTGTTCTCAGCATTCAAATGTTCTCAGCATTTTCCCCCTTCTTCTCCCCCACGGTCCTCCGTTTTAAGTTCCTCCTAATCCTCCTATAGGTGCAAGCATATGGTAGCTGTCCTTCTCTGCCTGATTTATTTCGCTCAGCATAACACCCTCAAGGTCCATCCATGTTGCTACACATGGCCAGATTTCATTGTTTCTCATTGCCATGTAGTATTCCATGGTATAGATAAACCACATCTTCTTGATCCATTCATCT
>NW_027533103.1:3557-3796 GCF_008692635.1 Crocuta crocuta
TCCCCACCAAGGGTAGGAGGGTGCCCGTTTCTCCACATCCTCGCCAGCATCTAGAGTCCTCTGATTTGCTCATTTTAGCCACTCTGATTGGCGTCAGGTGGTATCTCAGTGTGGTTTTGATTTGTATTTCCCTGATGATGAGTGACTTTGAGCATCGTTTCATGTATCTGTTGGCCATCTGGATGTCCTCTTTGGAGAAGTGTCTATTCATTTCTTCTTCCCATTTCTTCACTGGGTTG
>NW_027533103.1:6532-7460 GCF_008692635.1 Crocuta crocuta
TTCAGGTCCTTTATCCATTTTGAGTTTATTTTTGTGCATGGTGTGAGAAAATGATCTAGTTTCATTCTTCTGCATGTTGCTATTCAGTTCTCCCAGCACCATCTGTTAAAGAGACTGTCTTTTTTCCATTGTATACTCTTTCCTGTTTAGTCAAAGATTAGTGGGCCATCCATTTGTGGGTCCAATTCTGAGTTCTCTATTCTATTCCACTGGTCTATGTGTCTGTTTTTGTGCCAATACCATACTGTCTTGGTGATGACAGCTTTGTAGTAGAGGCTAAAGTCTGGGATGGTGATACCTCCCGTTTTGGTTTTATTTTTCAGTATTACTTTGGCTATTCGGGGTCTTTTGTGGTTCCATACAAATTTTTGGATAGTTTGTTCTAGTTTTGAGAAGTATGCTGGTGCAATTTTGATTGGAATTGCATTGAATGTGTAGAGTGCTTTAGGTAGTAATGACATCTTAACTATATTTATTCTTCCTATCCATGAGCATGGAATGTTTTTCCATTTCTTTGTGTCTCCTTCAATTTCCTTCATACGTTTTGTATTTTTCATCATATAGATCTCTTATATCCTTGGTTAGGTTTATTCTGAGGTATTTTATGTTTTTTTGTGCAATTGTGAATGGGACCAGTTTCTTGATTTCTCTTTCTGTTGCTTCATTGTTGGTGTATCAAAATGCAACCGATTTATGTGTGTTGATTTTGTACCCTGTAACTTTGCTGAATTGTTGAATCAGCTCTAGTAGGCTTCTGGTGGAGTCTGTTGGGTTTCCTATGTAGAGTATCCTGTCTTCTGTGAAAAGTGAACGTTTGACTTCTTCTTTGCCAATTCTGATGCCTTTGATTTCCTTTTGTTGTCTGATGGCTGATGCTAGGACTTCCGGCACTATGTTAAACAACAGTGGTGAGAGTGGACATCCCTGT
>NW_027533103.1:7503-7820 GCF_008692635.1 Crocuta crocuta
TCCCATTGAGTATGATGTTAGCTGAGGTCTTCTCATAGATGGCTTTTATGATGCTTAAGTAAATTCCTTCTATCCCGACTTTCTCGAGGGTCTTTATTAGGAAAGGATGCTATGTTTTGTCAAATGCTTTTTCTGCATCTATGGACAGGATCATATGATTTTTATCTTTTCTTTTGTTAATGTGATGTATCACAGTAATTGATTTGTGAATACTGAAACAGCTCTGTAACCCAGGAATGAATCCCACTTGATCTTGGTGGATAATTCTTTTTATGTGCTGTTGCATTCGATTTGCAAGTATCTTGTTGAGGATTTTT
>NW_027533103.1:8153-12000 GCF_008692635.1 Crocuta crocuta
CCTCCCGTTTTGGTTTTCTTCTTCAATATTACTTTGGCTATTCGGGGTCTTTTGTGGTTCCATACACATTTGAGGATAGTTTGTTCTAGTTTTGAGAAGAATGCTGGTGCCATTTTGATTGGGATTGCATTGAATGTGTAGATTGCTTTGGGTAGTAATGACATTTTAACTATATTTATTCTTCCTATCCATGAGCATGGAATGTTTTTCCATTTCTTTGTGTCTCCTTCAATTTCCTTCATACGTTTTGTATTTTTCATCATATAGATCTCTTATATCCTTGGTTAGGTTTATTCTGAGGTATTTTATGTTTTTTTGTGCAATTGTGAATGGGACCAGTTTCTTGATTTCTCTTTCTGTTGCTTCATTGTTGGTGTATCAAAATGCAACCGATTTATGTGTGTTGATTTTGTACCCTGTAACTTTGCTGAATTGTTGAATCAGTTAGAGAGGGCTTCTGGTGGAGTCTGTCACGTTTTCTATGTAGAGTATNNCTTCTGTGAAAAGTGAACGTTTGACTTCTTCTTTGCCAATTCTGATGCCTTTGATTTCCTTTTGTTGTCTGATGGCTGATGCTAGGACTTCCGGCACTATGTTAAACAACAGTGGTGAGAGTGGACATCCCTGTCGTGTTCCTGATCTCAGGGGGGAAAGTTCTCAGTTTTTCCCCATTGAGGATGATGTTAGCTGAGGGCTTCTCATAGATGGCTTTTATGATGCTTAAGTAAATTCCTTCTATCCCGACTTTCTCGAGGGTCTTTATTAGGAAAGGATGCTATGTTTTGTCAAATGCTTTTTCTGCATCTATGGACAGGATCATATGATTTTTATCTTTTCTTTTGTTAATGTGATGTATCACAGTAATTGATTTGTGAATACTGAAACAGCTCTGTAACCCAGGAATGAATCCCACTTGATCTTGGTGGATAATTCTTTTTATGTGCTGTTGCATTCGATTTGCAAGTATCTTGTTGAGGATTTTTGCATCTNTCTATTTTTGGAATGGCTTAAGAAGAATGGGTATTAATCCTGTTTTAAATGTCAGGTAGAATTCCCCACGGAAGCCATCTGGCCCAGTGCTCTTACTTTTTAGGAGATTTTTGAAAACTGATTTGATTTCCTCACTAGTTATGGGTCTGTTCAGGTTTTCTATCTCTTTCCATGTGAATTTTGGTAGTGCCACACCACAGGGCAGTTTAGCCTTCACCACAAAGACCCACTCTACAAACTAAGTTGCACACATCTGAGATTAGGACCTGTTCTTTCTATCTCTATTAAACAGTTCTCAGGGTCGCCACAATGACATCATATCTCTATAGCAACTGCAGAGCTCAGATAGATCTTCCACCCTAGAAACATCTTCCTTCCTACAGCCATCAGGTGCTGAGTCCTGAGAAGCTGCATCTTCTCAGTCACCCAACACCACAAGTTCAGTTAGCCTTATGAAAAGATCTGCCTTGGGACATAAAAACACATGACTTTGATTTTAAGGGATGCAAGATGGCGAAGAAGTAGGGAGCTCCATACATTTCGCTCGCCCCCATTTCTCAAACAGAGAAGGCCTGAAGCCATAGGACACTGAAACACAGGAGTTTGGGAGGAAAAGAGACAGAGTCCACCTAGAAGACAACCTCATAGGTGCGTGATTGTGAACTGGGAAAGATAAAAACAAGCTGGGACCCGGAGACATGGAGGTAGGGGAGGGAACCCCCTTTGTGGGGAGCCGCGTAGAGTCAAGGGGAAGAGAAAGAGCGGCTGAAACTGCTCATAGAACTGTCCTTCGAAGAGAAAAACCTCAGCTCCGGGTGGAGAGTGGTCCTATTTCTAGCGGTGGTGCTAACTTTGGGCTGGGTGACCCGGTCCCAGGCAGCGCCAGGAGAAACTGCTCCTCTGCTCTCCCGGCTTGATCCCCGGCTGAGAAGCAGCCCAGCTTGAAACTGCTCCTCTGCTCTCCCAGCTCAATTCCGGGCTGGGAATCGGCCCAGCCTTCGGGATTATATTTTGGGCGGTATCAATAAAGTGCGCAGACTAAGACCTGGAAACGAGGCGTGGCTTGAGACAGAACACAGCCCACCTTGGTTACGCCTGCAGCACAGGGTGATCGGACCCAAAAGAGTGATTTGCAACGCTTGGTTCAAGAAGGGACTGAGGCGCTGCCATTTTTCTCCCCACAACCAGTAAGGCGGGACATCAGGGAGTGGCCCACAGGACCTCAGTGGAGGCTAAGTCCTGCCTTCACCAAACCACACCCATCCCCACTAGAGAGCGGCTTTTTTTTTTTTTTTTTTTTTNGCTGGACTGGGCACTCTGCTCATTGGTTTGCTTAAACAGGCACATTTAATCCATTCTCTAGATGTATATTCTACACCTCCACCACTACCTTTCTATCTCTCTCTCTGGAGTAATCAAACTATATAGTTTCTCTGAGTAACATTATCTTCGTTTCTTTCTCCTCGCCTCTTAACATATTCTCCTCTTTCTTTCTCTGAATTTAGCCTTTTGGTCTCTCTGCCTGATCATTGAGCAATTTTGCTTTCTCCCAGCCCTGTCATTTCTCTCTTTGTATATGCTCTACTATCAGTGCTGTATACACTCTGCTCTTTATTTGTAGCTGGGAATTCTGGTTTTATGCTTTTAGACTGTCCTTTGTCTTTGGGTCTTTTTTTTTTCTTTTTCTTTTTTCCTTTTGGTTTGCATGTTTGTTGGATTCGTCTGTGCATTTGTGTGTCTTTGTTCCCTGTGTGTTAGTCTGTCTGTTTTCTTTTCCAGAGCTACCTCAAGAACCAATCCAAAGTACACATGGTGGAGAGTCCCAAATATCACTACAAGTAGGGAAATAAAATAACCAGAGTCTCATCAAGAGAGACCAAGAGACACCATTCAAAGAATACTTCCTGAACGGACAGTCCCTGAACAGTCAAAGAGTCTTCTTTAATACAGCAGTACTCGCAGGTGCAGAGTGCATAACAAGCTTTTAAAAGTAACAAGGGACAGAAATCTAGCCAAAATGACGAAACAGAAGAACTCTCCTCTAAAGAAATTCCAAGAAGAAATGACAGCTAAAGAACTGCTCAAAACAGATATAAGCAACACAACTGAACAAAAATTTAGAACAATAGCTATAAAATTAAATCGTTGATGACAACGAAAATGGTGCAACCACATGAGAAAACAGTTGAGCACTTTCTTACAATGTTTTTTCCTTCCAAATTTTTATTTAAATTCTAGTTCATTAACATATAGTATAATATTGGTATCAGGAGTAGAATTTAGTGATTTGTCACTTACATATAACACCCAGAGCTTGTCATAACAAGGGCCCTCCTTAATACTCATTACCTATTTAGCCCTTCTCCAACCTACCTAACTTATTTTAAACTCCTCTAAGTAAACACACCTAAGTATTAGAGAAAGAAAGCAGACGTCCAAGCAAAACTTTAAACCTAAGTGTTTATAGCAGTTTTATTTACAAGATCCCTAAATTGGAATCAACCCAAAAACCCATTACCTGCTTAATGTAAAGGCCAAATTGTAGTATATACACATAATGGGATGTTAGTCAAAGCTTTTTAAAAGATGGAAATATTCATACATGCAGCAAATACATAAATCTAAAGATAATGAAAGAAGACTGACAAAAAAGAATACACATTGTAGAATTCCATTTACATAAAATTATTTGAAAAAACTTATTCTTAATGATAAAATATCAGTGATTTCCTGAGAATGAGATAGCATGACTAGACAGGGAATTTGGAGATGTAGATTGGGACACTGCAAAGGTGCACTAAGAAGCTTTTTGAGGTGATGGATGTGTTTATTATCTTCACTGTAGCATTGGATTTTC
>NW_027533103.1:12150-15156 GCF_008692635.1 Crocuta crocuta
ATAGGTCACATAACTTAAATATGTAAAGTGTATTTTATGTAAACCACACCTCAATGAAGTATTTGACATATATTTATAAATGTATCATTCTATGATGCATTTCTGAAAAATGGGTGAAAGATTTGCCTAATTATGTTTTTAAAGTATTAACAGACCCATGCTATATCGAATCAAATTGGTCCATAATACATATAACCAAAGTAGAAGTAATCATTTGCAATGAAATCTCCCCAAATATTTAGAGCAAGTTGATGCTCATTTGCTTCAGAAATACAGAAATAACGTATTATGTATTTGTAAAATAATAATACATAATATAACTTTTTTTCTGGAAAAAGAATGCATTTCGTTATCACTGGGCAAAGTGTGGAGTGATAAATATCATTTACCCTATTAATTTTAAAGTAGAAAAGTAGAAACTTTTGTTTATAAACTGAAAAGTAACAGGAACATAAGAATATGGAATATACTCAATAATATGGTAATAATGTTGGATACTGACAGATAATAGCTATACTTGTGAGCATACCATAACATATAGACTTGTGGAATCATTATGTTGTACACTTGAAAATGTATAACATTGTCAACTATACTTCAATTAAAAAATATATATGATATTATAGACACAGAAATGTCAAACTAACTTTTGAAAAATTTCTAGTTCTTCCAAAAACGTATTACATAATGGAAAATAACATGGGCACCAGGAAAGTGTCTATATTATGATGTGAAATTGCAAGGAAGATCTAACAACCACACATCCACACCCATCTATGAGATGCATGGGAATTTCCAATTATTATTTATGTGGCAAGAACAATATAGCTTTATCTAACTCAAATGCATATTTAACACTGACTTCCTCCTCCAACTGGAAAATTTATTGCTTTTTTGAAAGAAAGGCATCTCTAATATGAGCCTCAAANACATGTCAAACTAACTTTTGAAAAATTTCTAGTTCTTCCAAAAAAGTATTACATAATGGAAAATAACATGGGCACCAGGAAAGTGTCTATATTATGATGTGAAATTGCAAGGAAGATCTAACAACCACACATCCACACCCATCTATGAGATGCATGGGAATTTCCAATTATTATTTATGTGGCAAGAACAATATAGCTTTATCTAACTCAAATGCATATTTAACACTGACTTCCTCCTCCAACTGGAAAATTTATTGCTTTTTTGAAAGAAAGGCATCTCTAATATGAGCCTCAAAATCTATTACACAGGCTGTAGCAACTGATGGACTGACATTCCACCTGCTAAACCTTTTAAACAATAATGAGATCAAAGAAGCTTCTTTATTTNNNNCAGAGCTCTGAACTCACTTAAACCAGGATTTATATGCCACCAAGGATGTCAACTTCCTGAGAACTTTTGCTCTTGAATCTGGAGTAGAAGCTTCAGCAGCCATCAGGACACACATCCTCAAAGCTTGCCTCTTTCAGACATCTAATAAGAGCTGAACCACCAGCATGAAGAGCTTTACAGGGAGAGACAGGTCCAGCAATCATGATGCTTTACTGGTGTAACTACGTGCTTGGAACCATGTTAGGCACTAGGTTCATGACAATGGCAATGTTAAAATTAGATTATAATCGTAACCATGTAAAATCTAGGCCAATCTAAACAGTTAACATCTCTGGTAAAAATATAGAAATTGTCTATAATTATGTGACTGAATGATCTAAATACATACACAAAAAATATCATTTAAAACGTCTGAGTATGAACTGCCTGGGTGGCTCAGTCAACTGAGCATCTGACTCTTGATTTCAGCTCAGGTCATGATCCCATGATTGTGGGACTGAGGGCTCTGCACTGAGCATGGAGCCCGCTTAAGATTCTCTCTCTCTCTCTCTCTCTCTCTCTNCGTAAACTATTACAGTCAGTAAGCAGAAACAGTCAGTCGAATCATGCCTTGTTTTTTTTCCTGAGGAATTCCTTCCCTCCATTCCCAATATTTTCTTCCAGGAGTAAGGACAGCCACAACTAAACACATCTAATCTCTATACATTCACTCAGCTGTGAAGGCAATCTCTTACTTGATTAGGGAGGTTGGAAGTACAAATGGGTTGCATGGCTCATGTTTTCTCCCTTCAAAACTCTTGTAGCAAGCTGTCCCTACGGAGCACATGATTTCCACTGCTCTCGGAGGTTGGTCTCAGGTCACACCCACAATTATTCTGCACTTTTCTCTTTCTGGCTCCTGAAATATTCCTATGTTCTTGTTGCATAATATTTTGGTTTTCAAGAGCCCCCCAAAATACACCTGTTTTCCACATCTGAACCAACTAAAAAAGAGGACAAAAGAAAAAGAAAGAAAATGCAATGACTTTAGGTGTATTAAAGGTGATGTTAGAAATGTGGCTTAGATTTGCCATGAGGCTTATAGATTTTGTATTAAATGAATCCCAGAATTGGACAAACCTCTCCTCTCAGCTGTGCTGAACATGAACAGACTGATCATGGACTGGAATGCATATGCACCTGCTGTCTGATGAAGGAATCCTATATGTGTACTCAAGGAAAAAAGCTTCATTGTAAAATCATTCCTGTAGCAGAAGAAAGTACTTCGTGATACCTTTTCTGAGAAATCTCTCAACATGAGTAATATCACTTATTCTGATGGTATATTCACCAAGCCTCCTCCTGAAGAAAAGGCTTTCCATGTGTCTCAGGGAGCAACTTGAAGGAATATCCTTCCATTCCATTAAAGGGCAGTGGATGCTCATCTTGTGGAAGGGAGTTGGAGTTTATGTAAAAATTCCAGGAGTAGGATAAAAATTATACATCACAAAAATTTCTACTGAAATCCCTTCAAGAGACAATTAAGGAAATAGTCAAAATCGATACCCACAAATAAACCAACCTACAGACTATAACCAGGCAACTATACATAAAACATGAAAGAGAATAGAAGGATATAGAAGTGTGTTCAAATATTTATTATAATTTGTGTCTAAAATATTTCATAACAATGTTTTTAAGAGCTTT
>NW_027533103.1:15278-25520 GCF_008692635.1 Crocuta crocuta
AGCTTTAATTCTAATTTTTATTTATTTATTTTTAAAAATTTAAGGTTTTATTTATTTCTGAGAGAGAGAGAGAAACAGCATGAGCAGGGATTGGGAAGTCAGAGAGAGAGGGTGATAAAGAATCTGAAACAGGCTCCAGGCTCTGAGCTACCTGTCAGCACAGAGCCCGACGCAGGGCTCAAACCCACAAACCATGAGATCATGACCTGAGTCGAAGTTGGACGCTTAACCAACTGAGCCACCCAGGCGCCCCTAATTCTGATTTTTAAAAATGATTCATATTTATTTACAAATTGTGGAAAACATAGGCCGACTTTGAAATATATAATTAATCAGCAATCCTACTATTCATTAGTTTTAAAAGGTATCTGTGCATTTCCTATCATTACATTTAGATGCTGGGTTTCTAGGATTCAGGGTTAAGCCTGGGTGGAACGTCCCTGGTATGGAGTCTGAGGTAAAACCTAACAACATCATGAGGTAGACTCCACCAACCATCTGGTGGCCTGTGGACATTTCCAGTTATCCAGTCTGAATGTCAAGTAAAAGATGTGGTTGCAGTTGGAATTGAACATACAATGACATTGCTGGTTATCATGATAATACGGAAAAGACAAGATGGATATTATTTTATAAAATTCTAAACTTTTATAACTGACATAATTAACACATAGAAAATTTTAAGCTGTTAAGAATTTTGCTTATGGAGGGGCGCCTGAGTGGCTCAGTCGGTTAAGTGCCGACTTCGGCCCAGGTCATGATCTCATGGTTCGTGGGTTCAAGCCCCACGTCGGGCTCTGTGCTGATAGCTAGCTCAGAGCCTAGAGCCTGCTTCAGATTCTGCGTCTCCCTCTCTCTCTGACCCTCCCCTGCTCATGTTGTCTCTCTCTCTCTCAAAAATAAATAAAATATTTAAAAAAATTTTTAAACTACCTTAAAAAGAATTTTGTTTATGGAGAGACAAAAGGGAGAGAAAGAAAGAGGGTTGAGACAGTGTGGCATTGGCTTCACATAAGAGGAATAGCTCTCTGGACCATGGACAGAGAGCGATAGGTACTGAGTGTCAGAGGTGTTTCTGCATACTGCCTATGGAGTTCAAACCCTGAGGGTTTGTAAGTGAGAAACTTTCCCCAGAGAGGAGCTGTGGCCCATGCTCCTGGGGAGAAGGAGGGAGCTGGCCCTTGAGTGCAAGCTTGGTGTAGGGAAATCTGGGACACACTGGGAGAGACCATTCCCCTACCTGAAGAACTTTTGTAAGAGGATATATTGCCTCTTTCAGGACAGCAAAAGACCTTTCATCTGCAGGGGACAGAGGCACATGCAGAGGGCAGATAACCTGGTTGCTGCCTTTTGCAGTGCTACACCATAGATTCTGCACAATGCATAGGCGTGGGACTGGTTTTCTAGGACAAAGGACATGAGACATAGTGCAGAGATGCTCTGCTATGGAGGAGATAGATGAATCTGCGTGGCACCAAGTTCTTTTAAGATTTTGAGTTTTGAATCCCAACCACACACGAAAGAAAAATACGCAGGAGAGTTGTGGCACAGGGCAAGGTGATTATCCTCCCTATTCTGTGAGGACTGCCTGAATTGTGGGGCATATCAGTTCTCCTGTCTGGGGACGAGACATTGGGATGGTGCCATTTTACCCACAATGCCAATATGGTATTACACTCTCTTGCAGGATACACATCAAGCTTTCAAAATACACACACACACACACACACACACACACCCACACACACACACACAAAACATAGCCAAAATGACAGGATGGAGACATTTGCCAAAAGTAGGTCAAGAAGAAATCAAAGTCAGGGACTTGCGCAAAACCAATATAAGCAATATAACTGAACAAGAATTTAGAACAACAGCCATAAGACTAATACCTGGGCTTGAAAAAAAGCATAGAAGACCCCAGATAAACCTTGCTGCAGAGATCAAGCACCTACAAACCAGTTTGGCTGAAATAAAAAATGCCATAACCAAGTTGCAAAACTGATGAGAGACAGTCACAATAAGGATGGAAGCAGCAGAGGAGAGAATAGGTGACACACAAGATAAAATGATGGAAAATGATGAAGCTGAAGAGAGAAAAGAAACACCACTAGATCAAGAAGGTAAACTTAGGGAACTCAGTGATTCCATCAAGCAAAACAATATCCGTATCATAGGAGTCCAAGAAAAATTAAGAATGAGAAAAGAGAAGGGTTATTTGAAAAAATTATATCTGAAAACTTCCCTAATCAAGGGAAGGACACAGGCCTTCAATTCCAAGAGTCACAGAAAACTCCCCACAAAATCAGCAAAAACAGCTCAACACCAGAACATATGGTAGTGAAATTTGTCAAATACAAAGAAAAAAGAGAAAATTCTGAAAGCACCTAGGGACAAAAGGTCTTAAATAAACAAGGGTAGACACATAAGGTTAGCAGCAGACCTGTCCACAAAAACTCGGCAGGCCAAAAGGGAGTGTCAGGAAATATTCAATGCGCTGAGTGGGAAAAATATGCAGCTAAGAATTCTTTATCCAGCAAGGCTATCATTAAATAGGAGAGATAAAAGAGTTTCTCATACAAACATAACCTAAAGAAAGGAATTCATTAACACAAAACCATCCCTGCAAGAAATTTTAAGAGGGGAGTCTCTGAGTGAAATAAAAAAAAGACCAAATCATCAAAGACTAGAAAGGAACAGAGAATGTCACCAAAAACCCCAACTCTACAGAAAAAGACACTAAATTCATATATTTCCACAATCATTCTTAATGTAAATGTGCTAAATGCTCCAATCAAAAGTTATAGGGTATCAGAATGGATAAAAATAAAAGAAAACAAGATCTATCTATATGCTGTCCACAAAAAAAAACACTTACACATTTTAGACCTAAAGATATCTGAACAAGGGATGAAGAAGAACATTATATCATAATTAAGTAGTCTATGCATCAAGAAGATCTAAAGATTGTAAATACGTATGCCCCAACTTGATAGCTTCCAGATATATCAATTAATTAATCACAAACCTTAATAAAGAAACCCAATGATACTAATAAAATAATGAGAGGGGATTTTTACACCCCACTTACAGCAATGGAGAGATCATCTAAGCAGAAAAACAAGGAAACAATGGCTTTGAATGGCACACTGGACTGGATGGCCTTAACAGACATATTCAGAACATCTCATCCTAAAGCAGCAGAACACATATTCTTCTTGAGTGCATATGGAAGGTTCTCCAGAATAGATCACATGCTGGCTCACAAATCAGCTCTCAACAAGTACAAAAGATCAAGATCATGCCATGCATATTTTCGGATCACAATGCTATGAAACCTGAAGTCAATCACAAAAAATTTGGAAACTTGATGTCAATCACAACTTCAAATACATGGAGGTGAAAGAACACCCTACTAATAATTAATGGGTTAACCAGGTAATTTAAAAACAAAAATTATGTGGAAGCAAATGAAAATGAAAACATGAAAGTCCAAACACCTTGGGATGCAATAAAGGTTGTCCTTTGAAGAAAGCATATTGCAATTCAGCCTTATTGAAAGAAGCAAGAAAGGTTCCAATTACACAATCTAACTTTACACCTAAAGGAGTTAGAAAAGAACAGCAACTAAAGCCTAAAGCCAGAAAAAAATAGAAATAATAAACATTACAACAGAACAAAATGATAGAGAAAGTAAAACAAACAAGCAAACAAACAAAAAAGAGTAAAATAGATCAACAAAACCAAGAGCTGCTTCTTTGAAAAAATAAACAAAATTGATGAACCACTAGCCAGACTTATCAAAAAGAAAACAGAAAGGACCCAAATAGATAAACTCATGAATGAAAGAGCAGAGATCTCATCAAACATCACAGAAATAAGAGAATACTATTAAAAATTATATGCCAAAAATCTGGGCAATCTGGGAGAAAAGGTCAAATTCCCAGAAACTCGAAAACTACCAAAATTTACACAGGAAGAAATAAAAAGTCCAAACAGTCCCATAATCAGATAAGAAATTGAATTAGTAATTAAAAATATCCTAACAGACAAGTGTCCTGGGCCAGATAGCTTCCCAGGGGAATTTTACCAGACATATAAAGTAGAGTTAATATGTATTTCTCAAACTGTTCCAAGAAATGGGAATGGAAGGAAAGCTTCCAAACTCATTCTACAAAGCCAGCATTATCTTCATTCCAAAACCAGACAAATACCCCACTAAAAAGAAAAATTATAGTTCAATATCCCTGATGAAAAATTTTGGATGCAAAAATTCTCAACCAGGTACTAGCAAATTGAATTCAACAATACATTAAAAGAATTATAGAACTCCCGTATGACCCAGCAATAGCACTGCTAGGAATTTACCCAAGGGATACAGAAATGCTGAGGCATAGGAGCACATGTACCCCAATGTTCATAGCAGCACTCTCCACAATAGCCAAAACATGGAAAGAGCCTAAGTGTCCATCAACAGATGAATGGATCAAGAAGATGTGGTTTATCTATACCATGGAATACTACATGGCAATGAGAAACAATGAAATCTGGCCATGTGTAGCAACATGGATGGACCTTGAGGGGGTTATGCTGAGCGAAATAAGTCAGGCAGAGAAGGACAAATATCATATGTTTGCACGTATAGGAGGATTAGGAGGAACTTGACGGAGGAACAAGGGGGAGAAGAAGGGCGGAAATGGTGGGGGAAAGGGAGAGAAGCAAACCATGAGAGACTCTTGAATGCTGACAAAAACTGAGGACTGATGGATGTGGGGGGAGGGGGGATGGGCATGGAGGAGGACACTTGTGGGGATGAGCACTGAGTGTTATGTGGAAACTAATTTGACAATAAACTATTAAAAAAAAAAAAAAAGAATTATTGACCATGATGAAGTAGGATTTATTCCGGGGCTGCAGGGCTGGTTCAATATTTGCAAATCAAACAATGTGATACACCACATTAAGAAAAGAAAAGAACCATATGAACTTCTCAATAGATGCTGGAAATGGATTTGACAAAATACATCATCCATTCTTGATAAAAACTGTCAACATTGCAGGGATAGATGGAACATACCTCAACATGTGAAAGGCCATGTATGAAAGACCCACAGCTAATATCATCCCCCATGGGAAAAACTGAGAGCCTTTCCTCTGTGGATAGGAACAAGACAAGCATCTCCACTGTCACAATTACTATTTAACATAGCACTGGAAGTCTTAGCCTCAGCAATCTCTCTCTCTCTCTGTCTCTCTGTCTCTCTCTGTCTCTCTCTCTCTCTCACACACACACACATAACAAATACAAATTGGCATGAATAAGTCAAACTTTCACTATTTGCAGATTACATGATACTTTATGTAGAAAACTTTAAAGACTCCACCAAAACAGTGCCAGAACTAATTTAAGAATTCAGCAAAGTCGCAGTGTATAAAATTCACATGCAAAATCTGTTGCATTTCTAAATACCTATAATGAAGCAGCAGAAAAAGAAATCAAGGAATAAATTCCATTTACAATTACACCAAAAACAATAAGATACCTGGGGATAAATATAATCAAAGAAATAACATATCTGTATGCTGAAAACTATAGAACACTTATGAAAGAAATTGAAGAGGACACAAAAAAAATGGAAAAACATTCCATGCTCAATGATTGGAAGAGTAAACATTGTTAAAATGTCTATATTACCCAAAACAATCTACACATTTAATACAATCCCTATCAAAATACCACCAGCATTCTTCACAGACCCAGAACAAACCGTCCTAAAATGTGTATGGAACAATAAAAGACCCTGAGTAGCTAAAACAATCTTGAAAAAGAAAACAAAACTGGAGGTATCTCGATTCCAGATTTCAAGCTATATTATAAAGCTTTCTTCATCAAGACCATATGGTACTGGCACAAAAAAAAAGACACATGCATCAATGGAACAGAATAGAAAAACCAGAAATGGTCCTACAACTGTATGGTCAACTAATCTTTTATGAAGCAGTAAATAATATCCAATGGAAAAAAAAGCAGCGTCTTCAACACATGTTGTTGGGAAAACTGGATGTCGACATGCAGAAAAATGAAACTGGACCACTTTCTTACATCATGCACAAAAATTAGTTCACATGAAAGACCTTAATGTGACACTGTAAACCACCAAAATCCTAGAGGAGAACACAGGCAGCAACCTCTTCTACCTACACCAGAGCAATTTCTTATTAGACACATCACCAAAGGCAGGGGAAACAAAAGGACCCATAAACTATTGGGACTTTGTCAAGATAAAAGGCATCTGCACAGTGAAAGTGACAATCAACAAAATTAAAAGGCAGCCTACAGAATGGGAGTTAATATTTGCAAATGATATATCTGATAAAGGGTTAGTACCCAAAATCTATAAAGAACTTTTCAAACTCAATATCCTAAAAACAAATAACCCAGTGAAGAAATGGGCAGAAGACAGGAATAGACACTTTTCCAAAGATATCCACATGAGGCATGCCTGGGTGGCTCAATTGGTTAAGTGTCCAATTTCAGCTCCAGTCATGATCTTGTGGTTATTGGATTCGAGTCCCGTGTTAGGCTCTGTGCTGACAGCTCAGAGCCTGGATCCAGCTTCGGATTCTGTGTCTCTCTCTCTCTCTGCCACTCCCCAGCTCATGCACTCTCTCTCTCTAAAAAATAACTAAACATTAAAAAAGAAAATATTCACATGGGAAACAGACACATGAAAAGATGTTCAACATCACTCATCAACACGGAAATACAAATAAAAACCGAAATGAGATAATTTCTCACATCTTTCAGAATTGCTAGAATGGACAACTCAGGAAACAACAGATGCTGGTGAGGATGCAGAGAAAGGAGAACACTCTTGTATTGCTGGTGGGAATGCAAACCAGTGCAGTCACTGTGGAGAACAGTATGGGGTTCCTTGAAAAACTAAAACCAGATATACCGTAGGATCCTATACTTGCACTACTAGTATTTACCCAAATGATACAAAAATACAAATTTAAAAGAATATTCCAAGACATTACAATGTTTATTGCAATGTTATCAATAATAGACAAACTGTGGAGAGAGACTAAATGCCCATTGTCTGATGGATAGATAAGGAAGATATGACATGCAATGGAATATTACTCAGCCATCAAAAATAATGAAACCTTGCCATTTGCAGTGATGTAGATGGAGCTAGAATGTATTATGCTGAGGAAAACAAGTCAATCAGAGAAAGACAAATACCATACGATTTCACTCATATGTGGAATTTAAGAAACAAAACAGGACTTTATGGGAATAGGAGGAAACAGAGAAGAGAGGGAAACAAAGCACAAGACATTCTTAATGATAGAGAATAAACTGAGGATTGAAGGAAGGAGGTGAGTGGGAGATGACCTAGATGGTGGTGGGTATTAAGGAGGGCACTTGTTCACATGTATCCCAATGTTCATAGCAGCACTCTCAACAATAGTCAAAACATGAAAAGAGCCTAAGTGTCCATCAATTGAGGAATGGATTAAGAAGATGTGGTTTATCTATACAATGGAATACTACATGGNGTGGGGTGGAAGGGAAGGGGAGTGATTGACATGGAGGAAGGCACTTGTGGGGATGAGCACTGGGTGTTATATGGAAACCAACTTGACAATAAACTATTTTAAAAATGAAAAAAAAAAAGAATGGCAGTGTTAAATGGTGGGGGTTTGTGATAATGGAGTGAATCCAGGATCAACCCTTGACTCCTTGTTTAGTCAGACTCAGAAACAGTGGTTCTGTTTTCTGACATAGGTTGTTCCAAGTGCTTTTGAGACATTCCGCTGAAAATTAGTTCAGATCCAAAGGTGATTATAGTGACATTGATTTAAAATGTTCATCAATGGGGTGCCTGGGTGGCTCAGTCTGTTAAGCATCCAACTCTTGAGTTAAGCTCAGGTCATGATCTCATGGTTCGTAAGACTGACCCTGGATTGGGCTCTGTGCTGACAGCCAGACCCTGCTTGGGATTCCTTTCTCTATCTTTCTGCTTCTTTCCTCCACTTACTGTCTCTCAAGATAAGTAAATAAACATTAAGAGACAGAAAGCATTTTAAATGAAATGCCCATCAATGGGGAACAGGAAGATGATGGCAGAGTAGGAGACTACTAGGCTCATCTCACCCCACGAACACAACTATATAATCATCCAAATACCTCAGAAATTGATCTGAAAACTGACAAAAAAAAACTCCACAACTAAAGGAAGAAAAGAAGCCCCATCAAAGAAGGTAGGAAGTGTGGAGACATGGTTTAGGAGAGAAATGGATAACAGTTTCTGAAGACAGGGAGAGGGCCATGGTCACAGAGAAGGGTGAAAGAGAGAGGAGCACACAAGGGAACACACAAAGAGAAGGTTAACCCAAAGCCATAGGCTTGGAAAAGGGGAGGGGCCGAATTTCATGAGTTCTTGCAACCAGTGGGACTTGAAGGCTGGAGTTTTCAAAGGTCAGCAGCCTTAGCTGGGAAAGAGCCCAGAAGGCACTGCTCTGGTCCTAAGGAGAAGGCAGGCAAAAAGTAAACTGGTGGTAGACAGTGTGGAAACAGTGATCTGAACAGTGCCTGGGACACAGAACAGAGATTATTTGCTTTTCTTGGAGTGTACCCCTGAGAGGTGGTGTTCACCAGAGATGCCTCTCCAGGAACAAAGGAGTGGCTAGTGCCATTTCTCTCCCTCCACCCTCAGCATAAAAACAGGGCCACCTGTGGGAAGCAGCACAGCACTGATATTGGCTGCCTCACTTGATTATGTCAAGTCCAAAACCCTGTCCTCTGATGGAACTGCCCTTTGTCATGCTTGCCTTAGCCCCAGTGTGGCAGGCCCCTCCACCAGAAGACCAGCACAAATTCCTGTACAACAACATTTGTCCCAGTCAGAGAGTTTTTGTAGGACCCCAGTGCTGGTGGAGGTGCTCATTTCATAAGCAGACCAGAGCACACCTAAATAAAACTCAACATAATCAAGACAGAGACCAAACACTACCCACTGCAGACAAGGAGAGCCTCTGCAGACAACTGGCCTGAAAGATAAAACAGTCAGAAAACAACAGCAGAGCGCATTCACCACACACCAGAGACCTTCCTTGAAGCACCAGGCCCTGGGCACTACATGACCTCTTCTTCATAAGAACATGCTTTCAGGAGTAGGAAACATAACAAGCTTTTTAAACACACAGTAGAAGGCAGCTATTTAGACAAAATGTGAAGATGGAAGAATTTATCCAAAATGAAAGAATAAGATAGTCTATGGCCAAGATCGAAGTGAAACAGATATAAGTAATCTGCCTGATGGAGAATTTAAAGTAATGATCATAAGGATACTCACTGCATTTGAGAAAGGAATAGAAGACATCACTGAGATCCTTACCGCAGAAAAACCTTACCACAAGAGAAGAGTTAATAAAGAATCAATCAGAGATTAAAAATGCAATAAACGAGATTACAAACATGCTTGATGCAATGAATAGCAGGTTGAAAGAAGCAGAGAAATAAATTAATGACCTAGAAGACAAAGTAAAGGTATGCCATTAAGCTGAACAAAAAGAGAAAAAAATAATGCAAAATAAAAATAGCCTTAAGGAACTCAGTGACTCTATCAAATGTAACAACAATCATATTATAGGAGTCACATAAGAGGAAGAGAAAGAAAAAGGGGGCAGAAAACTTATCAGAAGAAATAATAGTGGAAAATTTGCGTAATGTAGATAAGGAAGCAGAAATACAGATCCAGGAGTCAAAGAGAATTCCGATCAAAATCATCAAAAGCAGACCAACACCAAGACATATTTTAATTAAATTTGCAAAATATAGTTATTAAAAATCTTAAAAGCAGCAAGACCAAAAATCACAGAAAATTACAATGAAAACCCATAAAGCTAATAGGAGATTTTTCAACAGAAATGGCAAGCCAGAAGGGAGTGACATGATATATGCAAAGTGCTGAAAGGGAAAAGTCTTCAGCCAAGAATGCTATATCCAGCAAGGCTGTCTTTAGAACGGAAGAAAAGATAGAGTTTCCTAGAAACAGAAACTAATGGATTTTATGATCACTAAACAAGCCCTGCAAGAAATATTAAAGGGGACTCTTTTAGTGAAAAGGTCAGACCAAAAGTGACAGCAGAAAGGCAGGAAACATAAAGAACTGAAAGTGAGTATTTACACAAAATCAGTAAAAAAAAAAAAAAAAAAAAAAAAAAAAACCA
>NW_027533103.1:25551-29326 GCF_008692635.1 Crocuta crocuta
AAAAAAAAAAAAAAAAACAAAAAAAAAACACCACACCATAGAATACTATAAAATATCAAAAAGCATACAATTAAAACATGGGGATTAGAGGAGAAAACAATTGGTTCAATCTTCAAGGACCATCAATTTAATATAGACTGCTATTTGCAGAAGAGGCTATATATAAACCTTAGTAGCCATATATCCAAAAACACTAATAAACATGCAAAGAATAAAGAGAAAGAAATCCAAATATATCACTAATGAAAATCAGCAAAACATAAAAGAGAGAAAGGCAAGAAGCGATCTGGGAAAATCTCCAGAAACAACAAGAAAACAAGTAATAAAATGGCAATAAATACATGTCTATCAATAATTACTTTGATTACAAATGGACTTAATGATTCAATCAAAAGAGAGAGTGTCAGAATGAATTAAAAGAAAACAAGACCCATCCATATGCTGGCTATAAGAGATCCATTCGATACCTAAAGACACCAACAGATTGAAAGTGAAGGGATGGAGAAAAATTTGTCACACAAAAGGTGTCAAAAGAAAGCTGTAGTACCAATACTTATATTGGACAAATGAGAATTTATTTTCTAAAATTTTATTTAAATCATAGTTAACATATAGCGTAATACTGGTTTCAGGAATAGAACTTAGTGATTCATCACTTACATATAACACCCAGCACTCATCACAGGTGCTGTCCTTAATATGCATCACTCATTTAATCCATCCCCTACACACCTCCCTCCATCAACTCTCAGTTTGTTCTCTATTGATAAAAGCTTCTTATGGTTTGCTTTGTTTTCTCTTTTTTCCCCTACCCATAGGTTCATCTCTTTATTTTCCTAAACGCCACATGAGTGAAATTATATGGTATTTGTCTTTCTCTGACTGACATATTTTGCATAGCAAAATACACTTTTGCTTCATGTCATTGCAAATGGCAAGATTTCATTCTTTATGATGGCTAACTAATATCCCATAGACTGTAACAAGAAAAAGAAGGTCACTATATCATAATAAAGGGGACATTCGTACAATAAGATAAAACATTGTAAATTTTATGCATTCAATGGGAGCATCTAAATATACAAAACAATTCATAATAAACATAAAGAAACAAATTGATAACAAAACAATAATACTAGGGAACATTAACAACCCAGTTATATCAATAAATAGATCATCTAAGCAGAAAATAAAACAGGAAAAAAAGCCCTTGAAGGACATACTTCACAAGATGGATATAACAGATACATTCAGAACAGTCCACCCTGAAACAGCAGAATACACATTGTTTTCTTTTTTTTTTTTAATAATTTATTGTCAGTTAGTAACACACAATGCTCATCCCAACAAGTGTTGTCCTCCATGCCCATCATCCCCCTTCCTCTCTCTCCCACTCCCATCAGCCCTCAGTTTGTTCTCAGTATTCAGAAATCTCGCATGATTTGCCTCCCTCCCCAGTTATTTTTCTGCTTCTCCTCCCCCATGGTCCACTGTTAAGTTTCTCCTATTCCACTTATGAGTGGGAATGTAAACTGGTGGGAATTAGAAGCAGAGCAGCAAGAACACCTCAAACCCAGCCAAAGAGCAAAAATAATAAAGATCAGGGCAGAAATGAACAATATAGAACCCAAAAATATAGTTGGATAGATCAATGAAACCAAGAGTTGGCTTTGATGAAATAAACAAAATTGATAAACCTCTAGCCAGGCTTCTCAAAAAGAAAAGAGAGAGCACCCAAATAGACAAAATCACGAATACAAATGGATTTATTACAACCAATCCCTCAGAAACGCAAGCAATTATCAGGGAATAATATGGAAATTTATGTGCCAACAAATTGGACAATCTGGTAGAAATGGACAAATTCCTAAACACACACACAAACTACCAAAATTCACATGGGAAGAGATAGAAAATCTGAACAGACCCATAACTAATGAGGACATCGAATCAGTTATCAAAAATCTCCCAACAAATAAGAGCCCTGGGCCACATGGCTTCCCTGGGGAATTCTACCAGACATTTAAAACAGAATTAATACTCATTCTTCTCAAGTTATTCCAAAACATAGAAATCAAAGGAAAACTTCCAGACTCATTTTATGAAGCCAGCATCACTTTGATTCCCCAGCCAGACAGAGACCCAGCAAAAAAAGAGAACTACAGGCCAATATCCTTGATGAATAGAGATGCAAAAATCCTCAACAAGATCCTTGCAAGTTGAATTCAACAGCACATAAAAAGAATTATCCACCAAGATCAAGTGAGATTCCTTCCTGGGTTCCAGGGCTGGTTCAGTATTCACAAATCAATCAATGTGATACATCACATCAACAAAAGAAAAGATAAAAACCATATGATCCTGTCCATAGATGGAGAAAAAGCATTTGACGAAATACAGCATCCCTTTTAATTAAGACCCTCGAGAAAGTTGGAACAGAAGGAACTTACTTAAACATCATAAAAGCCATCTATGAGAAGCCCTCAGCTAACATCATCCTCAATGGGGAAAAACTGAGAGCTTTCCTCCTGAGATCAGGAACACGACAGGGATGTCCACTCTCACCACAGTTGTTTAACATAGCGCTGGAGGTCCTAGCATCAGCCATCAGACAACAAATGGAAATAAAAGGCACCAGAATTGGCAAAGAAGAAGTCAAACGTTCACTTTTCGCAGACGACACGATACTCTACATAGAAAACCCGACAGACTCCACCAGAAGCCTACTAGAACTGATCCATGAATTCAGCAAAGTTGCAGAGTACAAAATCAACGTACAGAACCGCAGCAATTTCTTAGTGGACACATCCCCAAAGGCAAGGGAATCAAGAGCAAAATGAACTTTTGGGACCTGATCAAGATAAAAAGCTTCTGTACGGCAAAGGAAACAATCTATAAAAGTAATAAGGAACTGACGGAATGGGAAAAGAGTTGCAAATGACANGTCAGGCATAGAAGGACAGCTACCATATGTTTGCACGTATAGTTGGATTAGGAGGAACTTAACGGGGAACCATGGGTGAGAAGAAGGGGGGAAATGGGGGGGAAAGGGAGGGAGGTAAACCACGAGAGACTCTTGAATGTTTAGAACAAACTGAGGACTGATGGGTATGGAAGGGAGGGGAAGTGGGATGATTGGCATGGAGGAGGGCACTTGTGGGGATGAGCACTGGGTGTTATATGGAAACCAGTTTGACAATAAACTATTTGTAAAAAAAAAGGAAGGTGTGGTTTTTCTATATAATGGAATACTACATGACAATGAAAGAATGAAATCTGGCCATGTGTAGCAACACGGATGGAACTTGAGGGTGTTATGCTGAGAGAAATTAAGTCAGGCAGAGGACAGATACCATATGTTTGCACGTATAGGAGTATTAGGAGGAACTTAACGGAGGACCATGGGGGAGAAGAAGGGGAAAAATAGTTGGGGAGTGGGAGGGATGCAAACTATGAGAGACTCTTGAATGCCGAGAACAAACTGAGGACTGATGGGGGTGGCGGGAAGGGGAAGGGGGCTGATGGGAATGGAGGACGGCACTTGTGGGGATGACCACTGGGTGTTTTATGGAAACCAGCTTGACAAAAACTATTATAAAATTGATAAAATTGATAAACATCAAGCCAGACTCGTAATGAGAAAGGATGTAAATAAGTACAATCACAAATGAGAGTGCAGAAATCACAATCAACGTCAAAGAAATACAAGTATAAAAGTATATTATGAAAGACTTTATAACAAAAATTACACAACCTACAAGAAATGGATAAGTTA
>NW_027533103.1:29392-56535 GCF_008692635.1 Crocuta crocuta
AATCTGAATAGACCTATAACCAGTGAAGAAATTGAATCAGTAGTCAAAAAAAAAAAGAAAAGAAAAGAAAAGAAAAACAACCCCAATAAACAAAAGTCCAGGACCAGACGGGTTCACAGTCAAATTCTACCAAACATATAAAGAGGAGTGAATACCCATTCTTCTCAAACTATTCCAAAAAGAAAAGGAAAGAATTCTTCCAAATTCATTCTATGAGACCAATATCACCGTGACAGCAAAACCGGATAAAGACTCAATTAAAAAAAAGAACTATAGGACAATATCCCTGATTAATATGGATGCAAAAGTCCTCAGTAAAATACTAGCAAATCAAATCCAACAGTACCTTCAAAAATCATTCACCATGATAAAGTCGGATTTATTCCTGGGCTGCAAGTGTGGTTCAATATTCACAAATCAATCAACATGATAAACCACATTAATTAAACAAACAATAAGAATCATATGATCCTTTCAATAGATGAAGAAAAAGCATTTAAACTGTACCACATCCATTCATGAAAAAAACCCTCAACAAAGTAAGGTTAGAGAAAATAAAACTCTACATATAATTAAGTCCATATATGAAAAACCCACAGCTAATATCATCCCCAATGTGGAAAAACCAGTATCTCTTCCTCTTCAGTTAGGAACAAGACATGGATGTCCACTCTTGCCACTGGTATTTAACATAATGCTGTAAGCCCTAGCCACAGCAATCAGCAGGAAAAAGAAAAATATGGCACTCAAATCAGCAAGGAGGAAGTAAAACTTTTACTCGGCAGATGACATGATACTCTATATAGAAAATCTGAAAGACTGCATTAAAGAATTGCTAGACCTGATACACAATTTCAGTAAAGTCATGGGATACAAAATCGATGTATAGAAATCTATTTCACTTCTATATATCAGTAGTGAAGCAGCAGAAAGTGAAATTAAGGAATAGTTCGATTTACAATTGCACTAGAAACCACAAGATACTTAGGAATTAACCTAACCACAGAGGTAAAAGATCTGTACTCTGAAAACTAAAACAATGATGAAAGAATTTAAAGATGACACAAAGAAATGGAAAAACATTCCATGCTCATTGTATGGTAGAACAAATATTGTTAAAATGTCTATATTACCCAAAGCAATTTAAACGTTTATTGCAATCCCTATAAAAATACCTCCATCTTTTCCCACAGAGCTAGAACAATCCTAAAATTTGTATGAAACCACAAAAGCTCCCAAATAGCCAAAGCAATCTTGAAAAAGAAAAGCAAAGTGCTGGAGGCATCATAATTCTGGACTTCAAGTTATATTACAAAGCTGTAGTCATCAAGACAGTATGGTACTAGCACAAAAACAGACACACAGATCAATAGAATAAGATAGAAAATCCAGAAATAAACCCAGAACAAGATAGCCAATTAATCTTTGACAAAGCAGGAAAAAATATCCAATGGTATACAGTCTCATCAACAAATGGTGCTGAGAAAACTGGACATCAAAATGCAAAATAATGAAACTGGTCCACTTTCTTACCCAAAAACAAATTCATAATGGATAAAAGACCTAAAAGTGAGACAAGAAGCCATTAAATTCTAGAGGACAGCATAGGCACTAACCTCTTTGACATCGACTGTGACAACCTCTTACTAGATATTTTTATTGAGGCAACGGAAATAGATAAAAATAAGCTACTGGGACTTCATCAACAAATAACTTTCTGCACAATGAAGAAAACCAAGGGCAACTTACAGAATGGGGTGTCTTTTTCCAAAGAAGACATAGAGATCGCCAGCTGACACATGAAAACATGCTCAACATCACTGGTCATCAGGGAAATGCAAATCAAAAGTACAATGAAGATACCACTTCATACCAGTCTGAATAGCTAAAATTAACAAAGAACACCACAGGTGTTGGCGAGGATGCGGAGAAAGGGGTACCCTCTTACACTGTTTATAGGTATCCAAACTGGTGGAGCCACTCTGGAAAACAGTATGGAAGTTCCTCAAAAAGCTAAAAATGGAAATATCCTATGATCCAGAATTTCACATGTACGTTTTTACTGAAAGGATACAAAAATGCACCAGTTTACATTCCCTCCAACAGTGTAGCATGGTGCCCATTTCTCCACCTCCTCACCAGCATCTATGGTCTCCTGATTTGTTCATTTTAGCCACTCTGACCAGCCTGAGGTGGGATCTCAGTGTGGTTTTTATTTGTGTTTCCCTGATGATGAGGGACGCTGAGTATTGTTTCATGTGTCTTTTGGCCATCTGGATGTCCTCTTTGGAGAAGTGTCTGTTCATATATTCTGCCCATTTCTTCACTGTATTGTTTGATTTTTGGGTTTGGAGTTTGGTGAGTTCCTTATAGATTTTGGAGACTAGCCCTTTATCTGATATGTCATTTGCATCTATCTTTTTCCATTCCGTAGGTTGCCCATTAGTTTTATGGATTGTTTCCTTTGCTGTGCAGAAGCTTTTAATCTTGGTGAGGTCCCAATAGTTCATTTTTGCTCTTGATTCCCTTGCCTTTGAGGATGTGTCAAGTAAGAAATTGTTGCACAATTTTGAGATTAAGGCTGTTGAGACCAAGGAGGTTGTTTCCTACTTTCTCCTCTAGAGTTTTGATGGTTTCCTGTCTCACATTCAGGTCATTTATCCATTTTGAGTTTATTTTTGTGTATGGTGTGGGAAAATGATCTAGTTTCATTCTTCTGCATGTTGCTGTCTCCCAGCACCATCTATTTAAGAGGCTGTCTTTTTTTCCATTGGAAACTCGTTCCTGCTTTGTCAAAGATTTGTTGGCTGTACATTTTTGGATCCAAGTCTGAGTTCTCTATTCTATTCCATTGGTGTATGTGTCAATACCATACTGTCTTGATGATAACAGAAATGCTTCCCATCTTGCAGCCATCCGCTGCTGGGTCTTGAGAAACTGCATCCTTTCAACCACCCAACACCCTGGCTTTAGACAGCTGCATGAACAGCTCTGCCCTGGGACTTAAAAATCCAAGACTTTCAAGGGCATTTTTGAAACCTCCTGTATCCATCCATTCATCCAGTTAACAGGCATTAAGACCAAACTCTACACCATCCCTTGGTGAAGTTTTAGGCTTCTCCAAAATAGAAAGATTGACGAAGAGTATGGATAGGGTGGTGCAGTAAATTCAGATGTTAAATCTAAGAAGAGATTATTCTTTCCCATGAAAGAAACTTAATTCCAACCTTTTCAATTTTTTTATAATTGATCATTTAAAAATATGTTTTAGGTGGGCCTGGGCGGCTCCATTGGTTAAGTATCCAAGTGTCCAACTCTTGATCTCAGCTCAGGTCTTGATCTCAGGGTCGTGAGTTCAAGAACAGCATTGGGATTTGGCCTGGAAGTGAAGCCTAGTCAAAAAAAGAAATTAAATCAATAAAAATATGCTTTTAAACCCTGCAATTCTCTCCACATGTCTAATTTCTGTCCTCTTTACCTATATTCTTGCCTTTGCACAAAAATACGGATAATCCTGGATACTACCTATATTCTCACATTTGCACAAAAACACTAAGAATTCTGGATACTAAATTCACATCTCCCTGTGCTTCCCCTCCTACTCAGTCTTCATCCTTCATCTAAGAAGGTCATTTTTCCCCATGCTTCAGTGAAAAATAAATTTCCAACTCAACAACTTCTGTGTCACATGTACAGATCAGAAATGCTGAAATTATTGTTCAAATGAAGACAAATAAAAAAAGAATTCCCTACCCCTGAAAATAATGTAATTGCTTGAGAACAGATAAGAGGTGCACTGCAGTGAGACAAATACATAAAAGCTAGAATTTTAAAATACCTCCCATACAGTCAGAGTCACATAACTGGAAGGCTGTGCTTTAGACAATGGATTCTCAAGAGAAGCACACATTTTCTCTGACATATCTCATGCTTTTGCTTCACTGAAAAGGTTTTGCAAATATGTTTTGTTCAGGTTAGCAATAATTTTTTTTTATTGTCACTCTAGGAATAGCTGTCTTATCTGTCTATTGTTGTATGCTTGTTTGTTTCTCAAGGGATTAGCAAGTATGGAATAAAATCATGTAAAATTGTAATGTTCCAAACTCTGTTACGTTTAAATATATTATCTAAATGCATATTCTAGGGCTGCCTGGGTGCTTAGTTGTTTGAGCATCCAACTTCATGAGTTTTTATTCCTGTGTCAGGCTCCACACTGGCAGCTTGGAGCCTGGGGCCTGCTTCGGATTCTGTGTCTCCCTCTCTCTATGCTCCTCTCTTGCTGCTTCTACCCATCTCACAATCTGTCCCCCTCTCTCTTTCTCGAAAATAAAAACATTTAAAAATTTTTAAAAATAAATGCATTTTCTAATATACCATATTTAGACAACACAGTGATGGTGATATGTAATTGGGGAGATAGATGACTCTTGGAGTTTTCTGTTCATTTATAATTATTTTTCTGCATCATAAAAACATGATGCTAGACTTTCTTGTGGTATGTGACTATGAAAAAGAAAATCTAGAAAACACTATGCATGCATTTAAATATATAAATAAATATAAATGTAAAAAATGCTTGAATTAATAAAAATTTGTGATAAGATAGTCTTTATCAAATAATTCCAAATGTACATACCATACCTCTGTGGGGTGAACCTTAATTCTACCTCCCACACTTGAGCCCAGGGCTGACAGTATTTCACTTCTAAAAAATAGAATAGGTGAATGGGTGATGGTTACTTTATATTGGAAAAAGTAAACAAACACCGCCTTAACCTTTAAATGAGAGTCAATAGCTCCAGTGATAAAGTGAGGTCTTGTGGGTATCATGGCCTCTCACCCTCTCAGATGTGAGGTGATGAGAAGGGCACTTCAACCTTTTTTCTTTCTCAATGTCCACAACCACTATCTAATAAGGAGAAAAGTAACAGGCTATGCATGTACTACTCAACACACAGGGTCATGACAACATTCTGGCACTCCCACAAACACTATACAAGAGTTACAATAGGAAACCACAATCCCGTTCCTAGGTACACAGCCAAGAGAAATGGCAACAAATGTACACATAAAACCTTGTATACTAATGTACATAGCACCATTACTGATAATAGTCCAAATTGGAAACAGCTTGAATGTCCACTAATTAATAAAACAAAAAAAAAACAAAATTTGGTACATTATTTGACAATAAAAGAAAGGAAGTACTTATATGTGCTACAATATGAATGAAACTTGAAAATGTTAAGCTCAATGAAAGCTGAAAATGAAAAAGACCACATATTACATGATTTCATTTATATAAAATGTCCAGGGAATGTTCACCCAAATGCTTTACCCAACATTTTCAATCCTGATTCTAGAAAGCTCTGTCACAGAGCTCTAGAAAGTTTCTGTCACAGACTCTCCCTCCCATTTTCCTGTTCCATATTGTCACAGCAGCAATTCAGGTTTTTCTCACCAGATGGCACCAAATAATCACCATATTGTTCAAGCAGCTGGTCAGGTTTTTGCCACCAGATGGCACCAGAGGGTACCCAGAGTCTTCTAGCAGCTGTTGAGGTTTTTGCCACCAAATGGCACCAAAGGATCACCATTTTGTTTAAGCACCAGTTCAGAATTTTGCCACCAGATGGCACCAGAGGATCACGACATTGTTCAAGCAGCAGTTCAGGTTTTAGCCACCAGATGGCACCAAGGGATCACCATTTTGTTTAAGCACCAGTTCAGAATTTTGCCACCAGATGGCACCAGAGGATCACGACATTGTTCAAGCAGCAGTTCAGGTTTTAGCCACCAGATGGCACCAAGGGATCACCATATTGTTCCAGTAACTGTTCAGGTTTTCACCACCAGATGGCACCAAATATCACTATATTATTCAAGCAGCTGTTCAGGTTTCTGCCACCAGATGGCAGAAAACTCACCATACTGTTCAAGAAACCGTTCAGGTTTTTGTGTCACCAGATGGCACCAAAGGATCACCATATGTTCAAGCAGCAGTTCAAGTTTTTGTCACCAGATAGCACCAAAGCTCACCATAGTGGTCAAGCAGTGGTTCAGATTTTTGCCGCCAGATAGCAACAAAGGATCACTATATTGTCGAATCACCTGTTCAGGATTTTGCCACCATATGGCACCATAGGAACACCAGATTCTTCTAGCAGCTGTTGAGGTTTTTGCCACCAGAACACACCAAAGGATCACATTATTGTTCAAGGAGCTGTTCAGGTTTTTGCTACCAGATGACAGCAAAGAATAATCATATTGATGAAGGAGCTATTCATGTTTTTGGCACCAGACGGAAGCAAAGAATTACCAAATTATTCAAGTAGCTCTTCAGGTTTTGGCAACAGATGGAACCAAAGGATCACCATATTGCTCAAGTAGCTGTTTAGGTTTTTATCACCAGATGGCACCAAAGTATCACCGTATTTTTAAGCAGCTGTTCAGGTTTTTGCGACCAGATGGCACCAAAGAATCACAATATCATTCAAGCAGCTGTTCAGATTTTTGCCACCAGAAGGCAGGAAAGGATAACCATATTATTTGAGCAGATGTTCATGATTTTGCCACCAGATGGCACCAAAGAATCACAATATCATTCAAGCAGCTGTTCAGATTTTTGCCACCAGAAGGCAGGAAAGGATAACCATATTATTTGAGCAGATGTTCATGATTTTGCCACCAGATGGCACCAAAGAATCACAATATCATTCAAGCAGCTGTTCAGATTTTTGCCACCAGAAGGCAGGAAAGGATAACCATATTATTTGAGCAGATGTTCATGATTTTGCCACCAGATGGCACCAAAGGATCTCCATATTGTTCAAGCAGCTGTTCAGGTTTTTGCCACCAGATGGCACCAAAGAATAACCATATTGATGAAGTAGCTATTCATGTTTTTGGCACCAGATGGCAGCAAAGAATCACCAAATTATTCAAGCAGCTCTTCAAGTCTTTGCCACCAGACGGCACCAAACGATCACCATATTGTTCCAGTAACTGTTCAGGTTTTCGCCACCAGATGGCACCAAAGAATAACCATATTGATGAAGGCGCTATTCATGTTTTTGGCACATGATGGCAGCAAAGAATCACCATATTGTTCAAGCAGCTGTTCATGTTTTTGCCACCAGATGGCACCAACGGATCACCATATTGTTCCAGTAACTGTTCAGGTTTTCACCACCAGATGGCACCAAAGTATCCCCATGTTATTCAAGCGGCTGTACAGGTTTTTGCCACCAGATGGTACCAAAGAATCACTATATTGTTTAGGCCGTTTTTCAGATTTTTGCCACCAGATGGCATCAATCACCAAATTATTCAAGCAGCTGTTCAGGTTTTTGCCACCGGATGGCACCAAAGAATCACTATATCGTTTAGGCCGTTTTTCAGATTTTTGCCACCAGATGGCATCAATCACCAAATTATTCAAGCAGCTGTTCAGGTTTTTGCCACCGGATGGCACCAAAGAATCACTATATCGTTTAGGCCGTTTTTCAGATTTTTGCCACCAGATGGCATCAATCACCAAATTATTCAAGCAGCTGTGCAGGTTTTTGCCACCAGATGGCACTAATGGATCACAACACTGTTCGAGCAGCTGTTCAGGTTTTTGCCACCAGATGTCACCAAAAGATCACCTTATAGTTCAAGAAGTTGTTCAGGGTTTTGTCACCAGATAACACCAAAGGATCACTATATTGTTCAAGTAGCTATTCATGTTTTTGTCATCAGATGTCACCAAATGATCACCATATTATTCAAGCAGCTGTTCAGAGTTGTCCCACCAGATGGCACAAAAGGATCATATTATTCCAGCAGCTGTTCAGGATTTTGCCACCAGATGGCACCAAAGAATCACTATATTGTTTAGGCCGTTTTTCAGATTTTTGCCACCAGATGGCATCAAACAATCACCAAATTATTCAAGCAGCTTTTCAGGTTTTAGCCACCGGATGGCACCAAAGAATCACTATATCGTTTAGGCCTTCTTTCAGATTTTTGCCACCAGATGGCATCATCAATCCCCAAAATATTCCAGCATCTGTTCAGGATTTTGCCACCAGATGGCACCAAAGAATCACTATATTGTTTAGGCCGTTGTTCAGATTTTTGCCCACCAGATGGCATCAAACAATCACCAAATTATTCCAGCAGCTTTTCAGGTTTTTGTCACCGGATGGTACCAAAGAATCACTATGTTGTTTAGGCCGTTTTTCAGATTTTTGCCCACCAGATGGCATCAAACAATCACCAAATTATTCCAGCAGCTTTTCAGGTTTTTGTCACCGGATGGTACCAAAGAATCACTATGTTGTTTAGGCCGTTTTTCAGATTTTTGCCACCACATGGCATCAATCAATCACCAAATTATTCCAGCAGCTGTACAGGATTTTGCCACCAGATGGTACCAAAGAATCACTATATTGTTTAGGACGTTTTTCAGATTTTTGCCACTAGATGGCATCAAACAATCACCAAATTATTCCAGCAGCTGTTCAGGATTTTGTCACCGTATGGCACCAAAGAATCACTATATTCTTTAGGCCGTTTTTCAGATTTTTGCCACCAGATGGCATCAAACAATCACCAAATTATTCAAGCAGCTTTTCAGGTTTTTGCCACCAGATGGCACTAATGGATCACAACACTGTTCGAGCAGCTGTTCAGGTTTTTGCCACCAGATGTCACCAAAAGATCACCTTATAGTTCAAGAAGTTGTTCAGGGTTTTGTCACCAGATAACACCAAAGGATCACTATATTGTTCAAGTAGCTATTCATGTTTTTGTCATCAGATGTCACCAAATGATCACCATATTATTCAAGCAGCTGTTCAGAGTTGTCCCACCAGATGGCACAAAAGGATCATATTATTCCAGCAGCTGTTCAGGATTTTGCCACCAGATGGCAGTAAAATCACCATATTGTTCCTGTAGCTCTTTATGTTTTTCCCAGGAGATGGCACCAAAGGATCTCTATATTGTTTTAGCAGCTTTTCAGGTTTTTGCCACCAGATGGCACCAAAAGATCACCGTATTGTTCAAGAAGCTTTTCAGGGTTTTGTCACCAGATGACTCCGAAATACCACGTTGTTCAAGCAGCTATTCAGTTTTTTGCCACCGGATGGCACCAAAGAATAACCGTATTATTCAAGCAGCTGTTTAGGTTTTTGCCATCAGATGGCACCAAAGTATCACTATAGTGTTCAAGCAGCCTTTCAGGTTTTTGTTAACAGATGGCACCAATGTGTCACTATCATTAACTCTGCTCCAAAAATTGAATTGTTTGCAAGGAGGAATGAAAAGAAGAAGGAGGAGGAGGAGGAGGAAGAGAAGGAGGAGAAGGAAGAAGAGGAAGGAAGGAAGGAGGAGGAGGAGGAGGAGGAGGAGGAGAAGAAGAAGAAGAAGAAGAAGAAGAAGAAGAAGAAGAAGAAGAAGCAGCAGCAGCAGCAGCAGCAGCAGCAGGAGAAGCAGTAGGGAAGAAGAAGAAGAAGAAGAAGCAGCAGCAGCAGCAGCAGCAGCAGCAGGAGAAGCAGTAGGAGGAGGGAGGGGAAGGAGAAAAGAACCAAACTCCCTTAAAATCCAGGATTTGTATGTACAGAAATTGATTCTAATACTGTATGAAGGAACTATTTGGTGTAAAAAGCATTGTGAATACATACACTCTAGGCCCTGCAGACATGAAACACGAGGTAGCAGTGTGGTTCCTTGGCATTCAGTCACAGGTTTGTGAAGGTAGTACATGTCAGAACGGGATAAATGAACTGAAATAGGATGGGCCATCAAGCAGGATCTGGGCAGCTGTGTCCTGTGTATGCACAAGGGATGACAGAAGGTGTGTGAGGACTTGTGGGCAGCTTACACAAGGGTCGGGTGATCAAGAATGAATGCCTTGTTCTCTGGTAGAAACCCTCTGTATTGTCCATATGGCACATTAGCTGACAGTGGTGAGGGGAGAGAGAAATCAATAAGCATGAAGTTTGGGGCCAATATCTAATGGAACTGCTTTAATACATATATGAAGTTCTAAGCAGACTAGGTATCACAGTAAACCGACCTTTTTTTTTACTCTTTGTAACATGGTACCTTAGGGGAAATGTTCTCAGTTTTTCACCATTGGTATAATGTTAGCTGTGTGTTTTTCATATATGGTTTTTATGATACTGAGGTATGTTCCTTCTAATCCAAATTTGTTGAGGGTCTTTATCATGAATGGATGCTATACTGTGTCAAATACTTTTTGTGCATCTAGTGAAATGATCCACATAGTATTTATCCTTCCTTTTACTGATATTTTTGATCACATTGATTTTCCTTTTGTCATAAATTTGCACTGAACATCACTTGTGTAGAATGTTACCTTTTACCTATGTACAGGGGAGAAAACTAGTATGTATATTGTAATTGATTACATTTCTTTCTCTTTTTTAATAAAAGTTTTTATTATTTTTGAGACAGAGAGGCAGAGTGCGAGTGGGGGAGAGGCAGAGAGAGACACAGAACCCAAAGCAAGCCCACAGGGGGCTCAAACCCACAAACCACAAGATCATGACCTGAGTCAAAGTCAGATGCTTAACTGACTGAGCCACCCAGGTGCCCCTGTAATTATATTTTTTAATTTGAAGTTTAAAACAGAAATTGATGGAAGGAGATGATGTATATTCTCCTAAAAATTATAATACATACTTACAGGCTTCATGCACTGAACAGCACAAGAAACAATGAACAACCCAGTGGCAACGAGCAACTCTAGTTGTCTTGGGACAGATTACCTTACTGTTGCTGACAAGAAAATTCCTGACTGATAAGTTGAAATGACATTTCTAGGGGGGTTTGAAGCTGTCACTAAGTTAGTTATTAAGCCCAGTTCTGTGACTTGGGATAGCATAAATGACTCTATTTTGGGCCTGTAGTTTTCTTTTCGACACCATCAAGATATGGCTCCAACCTAATGTCATTCACCATAAGCTGACAGAGTCCTATGATTCTTCCTTTTTTAAAAAAAATATATTTTTAGAAATTCATTTATTTTGAAAGAGAGAGCGAGAGGGGGATTGTCAGAGAAAGAGTGAGAGAGAGAATCCCAAGCAGGCTCCATTCTGTCAGCTCAGAACCTGACGGTGAGGTCGACTCCATGAACTACGAGATCATGAGATCATGACCTGAGCTGAAATCAAGAGTTGGATGATTAACCAACTGAGCCACCCAAGCAGTCTTATTCTTCTTCCTAAGTGTACTGGTTATAACTGTGTGCTCTGGGAACAGACTAGGATTAAACCCTAGTTCTCCATTTACAAACAGCATAAGCTTGACTTTTGTTTCATCTCATAGTTACTCAATTCCCATATTTGCAAAATTGCAATTAGATGTTTCTGAGTGTAGAAAAAAATTGAAAACAAAAATGTATATGATCTTCTGTATCCTATACTGTGCTGTTGATTCCTTGTGATGTATTTTTTTTCACTTATTGAATCTTTCATCTCTGACTGATTCTTTTTGTGTTTGTATATCTTTGTTGAAGTTCTGACTGAGCTCATCCACACTTTTGTCGAGTCCAGTTGGTATCTTTATGACCATTACTCTGAAATCTTTATGGGGCATATTATCTATCTCCATTTAATTTAGCTCATTTGCTGTGATTTTTCTGTTGTTTCTATATTTGAGATATAGTCCTGTCTTTCCATTTAGTCTAACTCTCTGTTTATTTCTTTGCTTTAGGGAGGTCAGCTACATCTCCTGATCTTGAAGGTAGTGGCCTCCTGTAGAAGAGTTCCTGTGGTACCCTGTACCACAATCCTCCCAGCCACTAGAACCAGGCACTCCAGGGGTACTTCTTATGTGATCTGCATGTGCCCTACTTTTTTGCCTGAGCCTCATACCACATTTGCTTTCAGCCCAGCTGCTGCAATGACCCACTTTGCCTGCTGTGGGTGCACTGGAAAATTTTGTGCCCTATGTAGTTGACTAGCCTGTCTGTGGTTGCTACTGGCAGGTAGGTGGGTAGGGCAGCAGTCAGGCTAGCTGTCCGCAATTACACCCTCTACCATAGTTTCTGGTTCACTGAATAGCAGGTCTTGCTTGTTGCATGGCCAAATGAGTCTTTCATTGGTGGGTGGGGCCAGCAGTCAGAATAGGTGTTTGCAATCTGTCTCTCTGGCACAGCTATGGGTGCACCCCATGTTTATCAATAAGAAAGTCACACAGACAGAAAATTCATGAGGACACAAGTAGCTTTTAATGACACAATACACCAGATTGAACTAACAGATATATACAGAACATACCATTCAAAAACAGCAGAATACACATACTTTTCAAGTGCACATGGAATATTTTCCAGGATAGATCACGTTAGGCCACAGAACAAGTTCCAATAAATTTAAGAAAATTGAGATCATATCACACATCATTTCCAAGCACAACAGTATGAAACTAGAAGTAAATTACAGGAAATATCTGGGAAGAAAACAAATACATGGAAGCTAAACAAAGTGCTATTAAACAATGGATCGCCCAACCCAAAAATTGGAGCCAATATTTAAAAAAAAACAAACCTGGAAACAAATGAAAATGAAACCACAGCAATCCAAAATCTTTAGTATGCAGCAAAACCTGTTCTAAGAAGGACGTTTGCAGTGATACAGGCTTACCTCAAAAACCAAGAAAAACCTCTAGGAAACAACCTAACCCTACACCTAAAGTAACTAGAAAAAGAACAAAGTCTAAAGCTAGTAGAAGAAAAGAAATAGTAAAGATTAGAGTGTAAATAAGTGAAATAAAGACTAAAAATAAACAAATTTAAAAAGCAGTAGAAAAATTTGATAAAACCAGGAGTTGATTTTATTAAAAATAACACTGCAAGCCTCAGCCAGACTCAACAAGAAAGAAAGAGAAAGGATTCAAAGAAATAAAAGCAGAAATGAAGGAGGAGAAACAACTGAAACCAAAGAAATACAAAGGATCATAGAGTATATTATGAAAAATTATACGGCAACAAATTGGACAATCTAGAAGAAATTGATGAATTCCTAGAAACATATAGTCTTCTAGAAATGAACCAAGAAGAAACAGAAAGTTGAACAGACCTATTAATTGTCATGAAATTGAATCAGAAATTGAAAAACTCCCAACAAAAAAAAAGTCCAGGACTAGATGGCTTCACAGGTAAATTCTACTAATACTTAATGAAAAATTAATAACTATTCTTTTCAAAATATTCCAAGAAAAAAAACAGAAGGTAATGGGAAATGTCCATATTCATTCTAAAAGACCAGCATTACCCTGATACCCAAAGCAGAAAAAGATACTACAGGACACCTGGGTGACTAAGTCAGTTAAGCATCTGATGCTTGATTTCAGCTCAGGTCATGATCTCACTTTTTGTGAGTTCGAGCCTCACGTTGGTGATGGAGGTTGGCGCAGGGAGGGAGTAAGCATGAAGCATGCCTGAGATTCTCTTTCTCTCTCTCTCTCTGTTTCCCTCGCACTTTCTCTTTCAAAATAAATAAATACACTTTAAAAATACACTGGGAAAACTGTGAAAGCAAGAGCAAGAAATAGACAAATTACCAGCAAATCTATCTGGTGAGCTTAGATGCAAAAATCCTCAACAACAAAATATTAGTAAACCAAACTCAATAGTGCATTAAAAAAGTCATTCACCATTATTAAGTAGGATTTATTCCAGGAATGCAAGTGTGGTACAATATTTGCAAATCATTCCATGTTAATCAATACATCACATTAAAAATAGAAAGGATTAGAAGTATGTGTTACTCTCAATATAAGCAGAAAAATCATTTGATAACATACAGCATCCATTCATGATAAAAAGTTTCAACAAAGGGGGTGGGTGTAGAGAGGACATAGCTCAACATAATTAAGGCCACAGCTAACACTATGGTCAATGTAGAAAACTCAAAGCTTTTCCTCTAAGATTGGAACAAGACCAAGCTCACTATTTTTATTCAATCTAGTACTGGAAATTCTAGCTACAGCATTCAGACAAGAAAAAAACAAAAAAGACATCCAAATTGGTAAGGAAGACGTTAACATTTCAGTTTTTGAAGATGACATGGTACTATTTATAGAATATCCTAAAGACTCCACCTGGAAACTCTTCAAACTGATAAGCGAATGCAGTATATTTGCAGGCTACAAAATCAATATACGAAAATATGTTGTATTTCTACATGCTAATAGCAACGTATCAAAAAAATAAAATGCCTAGGAATAAATTTAACCAATATTTTATCAATCTTTCAAAACTGAACCCGGAAGAAATAGGAAGTTTGAACAGACTAATAATAATGAAATTGAATCAGTAATAAAAAAAACTCCTAACAAACAATATACATATATATGTGTATATATACATATATATACATACATAGCTATACATATGTATATAACTGTGTGTGTCTTTGTGTGTGTGTGTGTAGTTACTCAGTCACGAAAAACAATGAGATCTTGTCATTTGGTCCACCTGGATGGAACTAGAGGGTTTTATGCTAAGTGAAATATCAGAGAAAGGAAGACAAATAGCATATGATTTCACTTACACCTGGAATCTGAAACAGAACAAAACATATGAACAAAAACACATATTATTTTTTTTAATATGGAAAGATCTCCAAGATCCATTTATTTATTTGTTTGATTGTTTATAATTTACATTTTAGTTAAATTACAGTGCAATGGTAGTTTCAAAAGCAGAATTCAGTGATTCATCACTTACCTACAACACCTAGTGCTTGTCACAAGTGCCATCCTTTTTTTTTTTACAAGTGACATCCTTAACAAACCCATCATCCATCTAGCCCATCACCCACCTCCTTCCATCAACCCTCAGTTTGTTCTTTATCATTAACAGTCCCTTGTGGTTTGTTTCTCTCTCTCCTCTCCCCTTCCCATATGTTTATCTGTTTTGTTTCTTAAATTCCACATATGAGTGAAATCATATGATATTTTTCTTTCTCTGATTGATTTATTTCACTCAGCATAATACATTCTAGCTCAATATACGTTGGAGCAGATGGCAAGATTTCCTTCTTTTTGATGGTTGAGTAATATTCCACTGCATATATAGAACACATCTTTATTCATTCATCATTTGATGGACTTTGGGATACTATCCATAGTTTGGTTGATAATGCTGCTGTAGACACTGGGGTGCATGTAACCCTTAGAATCTGTATTTTTGTATCCTTAGGGTAAACAATTAGTAGTGCAATTGCTGGATCATAAGGTAGTTCTACTTTTAACTTTTTGAGAAACCTCTATACTCTTTTCAGATTGGTTTCACAAGTTTGCATCCCCTCCAACAGTGCAAGAGGTTTCCCCTTTCTTTGCATCCTCACCAACAACTTTTGTTTCTTTGTTTTCTTAATTTTACTTAATCTGACAGGTGTGAGTTGCAAAAATACAAAGTTGCTGATAAATACAGAAAATAAAGTGGTTGTCAGAGGGGAAGTGGGTGGGGGAATGCGTGAAAGATTAAAAATATAGTATAGGAAATATAGTTAAGAATATTTTAATAATGTATGCTGACAGTGACTAATGGTATTTAGTAATTCATAGAGTTGGAGACAATATGTTGTACATCAAAAACTAATATAACATAGCATGTTAATTTTATTTATATAACTGTAACTATATAACAAATTATATGTATAACTATATATAATAATATACAAATATAATATATAGTGATACAAAAATAGTGATACATATCTTTGTCTTCTGGGTTTTACAAGGACACATGGTCAGGAATCATGTCATTTTAGAAATTCTACTGCAGAAATGTTATGAATGGCTTTTTCTGAACTTTGGGAAAATGAAAGAACTTCTCTATGCCTGTTTCCTCCTCTGTAAATGAGGAAAACAATCAGCCACTCCTACTGGGTTGTTTTGAGAACTGAGTTAGTGAATATATGACAACACATGGAACAGTGCAAGGCACATAGTAATAGCTTAATAAAACCTAGAAGTCTTTATACATATATGCAAGTTCATATTCTAATACTGTTGATAGTTTTAGAAAATGTTTCCATGGGGTGCCTGAGTGGTTCAGTCTGTGAAATATCTGACTCTTGATTTTGGCTCAGGTTTGTGAATTCGAGTCCTGCATCGGGTTCTGCACTGATGACGCAGAAGGTGTTTGGGATTCTCTGTCTCCCTCTATCTACCCCTCACCTACTCTCTCTCTCTCAAAAAAATAAATAAATAAATAAAGGAAAGAAAGAAAAAGAAAACCTTTCCATGCATCTTTATTAAAGTTTGATAACCTTAACAATTATGTAGTTGAATTCTACTCATCAACTGTTTTGTCTTTTAAATCACTAACTTTAATTATATTCACCATTAGATACTTATCATGAGAATGACTCAAAACTGGTTGGAATAACAGATCTTAGGAAATAGCACCACCATTTTTGCACATGGTGGTACAAAAAGCGAAGGGCTCATCTAGGATCCTGTCTTACCCACACACACCCCACACACATCGAATGTACTGCCTGATTGTCCAACATGCCCATGTCCAGGACCACCCCTGTCCCCTGCACACTGCTGCAGCACTGGCACAATCCCTATTCTGCACGATTCTCTTAATGGTTATCCCCACAGCTATCCTGTACCTGTCCAATCCATTCTCCTCACAGTGGCCAGTCACTACTGAGCATATGAATCAGGTCATATCACTCTCATACTATAATCCTCCAAATAGAATAAATTCAAATCTCAATCCCCAAATGATATGGCTCCTGTCTGCCCTTGGAACTCATCTCCAACCATCTGTACATTGTCTACCAGGCTCCAGCCACTTGAGTTCATCATTTGCTCTTGGAAGTACTGGTTTACTTCCACATGCAAAACGGTCAGCCCAGGCTTAGTTTCCTCTTGTTGTTCAGGACTCAGCTTAAATGTCACTTTCTGAGAATGAGCTAGACTGACAACCCCACCTATAATAATCCTTGTTCTCATCATTTCCTACTAAAAGGATTCATTTATTGTCTTTGGATTACTCATTCCCATATACAATTGTCTTGTTTGTTGATTTGCTTACCTGCTTATTGACAGTTTTCTCAAAGTAGAATAAAAGCACTGGGGACATTGCCTTGTCTTGTTCACTGTGTTGAATCCCCAGGGATGATTTCAGTGGCTATTGTAGGTTAAATTGCATCATCCCCAAAAAGATATATTGAAGTCTTAATACTTAGTGCCTCAAATGTAACCTTATCTGGAAGTATGGGTGTCAAAGATATAATTAGTTATGATGTCATAATAAAGTATGTTACTGTTGTCCTAATAAGGAGATGGCCATATAAAGACAGAAAAGGGACAGTGACATGTGATGATGATGATGGCAGAGTTAGATATCAGACATCTTCAAGTTGAAGGAATGCATACATTTCCAGGAAAACACCAGAAGTTCCAAAGAAGTATGGTGGATATCCCATAAGTTTTTTGCTTTGCATACAGTAAACATGATATCCACCGTTTTAATATGCACACCCTGATGTTTTTGATGAGGTGTTTTCTCTGCACTTGGGAGAAATCTTGACCTAAACACCTGACATTTTGTACCATAAATGTCATGTCCACTATGAAGATTTCTGTGATTTCAAGGGTTTCTCCATTAATATGATTAGTCAAATGTGTAGTGGTCCTTCCCTCCCACCTATGTTCACAGTTTGCATTCTATCATGGAATTACACTTAAAGTCCACAATAATTCTGGGTGGTTGGGAGCACTGGGTATTGTTATCTTGTTGTTTAGAAAACACTGGAAGAAGGGCAATGACTTAACTAAAGTGTCCCAATGATAGGGCCATCATCTTTTCATTCTGGCTACAACAAATCGTCTAGCACATTGGAGAGAATATTGGTTCTTCTCTGTGAGTTCCTGTTTCTGGGGATCGAGTCCATATCCTTCTTGGCTATCCCAACAGAAGGGAGAGTCAGGGGTTCATACAGTGCATGGAATAAAGAGAAAAGAGAGTAAGGCAAAGCACATAATCGCAAGGAGAGTGGTTGAAAATGTGCTTCTCTGTCCGCACTTAGGTCACTGGAAACTGCAATTGCACTGTTCCTCTTCCCCAGATCTATCTCACACAACGCAGTGACACTGAAGCTGTCACATCATGGAAATGTGGGATCATCCCTGCTTGCTATTCCATGTCTAAGTATTCTCTCTGGTAGTCATACTATGATGGTCATGTCAGAGACATCACTTTGACAGAATGAAGAAAGGAAAGCTGGAATAATCAGCTAACAAGTGGAAGGATTTCCAGATGCCACACAGTGTAGACTGCTGTTTTTTGGCTTTTCTTTTGAAATCCTCAAATCATTCTTCTGAAGTTGACAATATTACTTACTTTCTCCACATTCGGAGATACGCAGGCTCACAGAGCAAAGTCCACACTCAAAGAATTCTAAGGGGGTAACAAATGGACCCAGGAATTACTTAAAAGGGACTTACACTGGCCAATTCTGTGACAATGCCAGCATCAAAATACACACTTGTAATGTCAAATTATAATCCTTTGAGCAAAGCAGGAATCCATAAATCATATTCATAAAATATATACATGAAAAAATAAGTGATAGAAGAGAAGGCAGAAGCTCTACCCAACATTTTAATGTCACTTTATACATCTAGAAAGTGACAGAATCATAAAAACAACACTTAACAACTATTAGACTTGAATGATTCAGGTAAGAATCATAAATAGATTTCAGTTTCTACCAAGTCCTAAAAGAGGCTCTGAGTCACCATGGTAACCATGTTGGCCAAGGAAAGCCGGGGGAAAAAAGAAACAACCACCATCCTGATTTGTCTCCTAATGTGCTTAGAACTGAGGACTGACTTAACAGTAATTTCCTTCACATATTCCTCACAATAAATATTCCTCCTGGTTTCATCCACCCCCCAACATAAACACATTCACATACGCCTTCTTTCTCTTATTCTTGAATGAATAAACACTTCAGGGTGAGTTTGTTTAAGGATAAAGAAGAGGGGCACTAGGGTGCTACAGTCGTTTAAGTATCTGACTCTTGGTTTTGGTTCAAGTCATGATCTCACAGTTCATGATTTCAAGCCCTACATTGGGCTCTGTGCAGACAGCTCAGGAGCCAGCTTGCGATTCTCTGTCTACCTCTCTCTCTTCCCCTCTGCCACTTGCTCTCTCTAAACAAACAAACAAACAAACAAATAATAAGGAGGGGCACCTGGGTGTCTCAGTCAGTTAAGTGGCCAGCTCTTGGTTTCAGCTAAGGTTATAGTCTCAAGGTTCATGAGTTTGAGCCCTGTGTTGGTCTCCATGCTGACAGTGTGGAGCCTGATCAGGATTCTTTCTCCCTCTCTCTCTGCCCCTCCCTAGCTCTCTTTATTTCTTTTTAAAAATTTTTATTTATTTCTGAGAGAGAGAGACAGCGTGAGCAGGGGAGGGTCAGAGAGAGAGAGGGAGACACAGAATCTGAAACAAATTCCAGGCTTTGAGTTAGCTGTCAGCACAGAGACCGACGTGGGGCTCGAACCCACAAACCGTGAGATCATGACCTGAGTCGAAGTCGGACGCTTAACTGACNAGAATGTATATATATATATATATACATATATATATTTTTAAAATATTACTCAGCCATAAGATAGAATGAAATCTTGCCATTGCAGCAATGTGGATGGAGCTAGAGAGTGTTACGCTAAGAAAATATGTCAGTCAGAGAAAGATAAATAGCATATGATTTCACTCATATATAAAATTTAAGAAAAAAAATGAGCAAAGGGAAAAAAGAGAGACAGGAAAACCCAGAAAAAGGTTTTTAACTAGAGAACTGATGGTTACCAGTGGGGAGATGGTAGGGATTAAGGAGTGCAATTGTGATGAGCACCAGGTGATGAATAGAAGTCTTGAATCAGTATACTGCATACCAAAACCAATACTACACTGTATGTTAACTAACTGGAATTTAAATTAAAACTCAGAAAAACCCTTTATTTATATATCAATATCCTATTGTTTCCCTTTGTCTGGAAAACCTTAATATATGTGTTAAGTGACAAGTACCTTCTCTGTCCTAGAGTAACTTGGGTTTTCAAACAAAAAGTTTCCCTGGCAACATTCAGTTACTGGTAGTGCAGTGAAATATAATTCCTGGAAATTGTAATAAAAAATACTGTCATTACAATAGTGTCAAAATACATGAATGCCCATAATATATGTAGTATATCTATGTCTACAGATGTGCATGGCTTGCATTGAGAAAAGTGCAAAATATTGCTAAGAGAAATTAAGGAAGCCCTAAATAAATGGAGACACAGTGTATTTAGGGGTCAGAAGACTCAACATTGTTAAGATGTATATTTTTTCCAGACTTAACTATAGATACCTTACAATACCAATAGAAATACTATCATACATATTTAAAAGAAGTTTACCAAAAAAGTCATGTAAAATGTAACGGGCTTAGGGGCGCCTGGGTGGCTCAGTCGGTTAAGCATCCGACTTTGGCTCAGGTCATGATCTCGAGGTTTGTGGGTTCGAGCCCTACACCGGGCTCTGTGCTGACAGCTAGCTCAGAGCCTGGAGCCTGTTTCAGGTCCCGTGTCTCCCTCTCTCTCTGACACTCCCCTGCTCACTCTGTCTCTCTCTCTCTCAGAAATAAATAAAACACTAAAAAAAATGTAACAGGCTTAGACTATGAAAATAACTTTGAAAAATAGGGTTTAAGTTGAAGAATAAGCACTACCTCACTTCAAAAGTCATTATAACTTCAGATTAATCAAGGCAGTTGGTATTAGGATGAAGGTAGAAATGTTCAATGGAACAAAATGAAGACTCCACAAATAGAGCCAAACATATATAGACAATTGAGTTTTGCAAAAGCTACAAGGGTAGCTTAATGGAGAAAACACATTCTTTTCAACAAATGGTGCTTGGGCAAGTGGGTATCCATATACACAAACATCAACTGTGATCCATGTATCACACCGTTTGCAAAAGTCAACTCAAAATGAATACTATAAAAGTATTAGCCATACTATAAAAGCTAAAAGTTTACAACATTCAGAGGGAAATATAAGAAAATAATCCTCTAGTCCTATGTTAGCCAGAGATTTTTTTAGCTATGACATCAAAGCCAAAATCAAAACCATGAATGAACAAATTGCAAAACTAAATTTCCTCAAAATGAAAACTTTTTTTTCCCCAAAGACGCCGTTGAGCTGATAAAAAGAGAAGTCATCGAGTAGGAGAAAATATTTGCAAGTCATACATCTGATAAAAGATTTGTATCCAGATGAGAAATCTCAGAAAGGAGAAGAAGAGAAGCAGACATTTCAGTGAACCAGTGGGCAACATATTGAAAAGATACTACCCCAAAAGAGATATACAAATTTCATAAGAAGCTATGAAAAGATGCTGAACATCATTAGCCATTGGGGAAATGTAATCACGCTACACATCTCTGAAACAGACTATAATAAAAACGCTGGCCATACCAAGTCCTGGCAATGTTGCAGAGAACGGAACCCTCATACACTGTTGATGGCAGTGAGAAACGGTGTGACCACTATGAAAAACAGTTTAGCACTTTCTTACAATGTTAATTTTATTATTCCTGTAAGTAAATACACCTAAGTATTAGAAAAAGGAACCATATATCCAAGCAAAAACTTACACCTAAATGTTCACCNCGAACCCACGAACAGCGAGATCATGACCTAAGCGAAAGTCGGACGCTTAACCGACTAAGCCACCCAGGCGCCCCAAGAGGGAAATATTCATACATGCAACAAATGCATACATCTAAAAATAATTAGTTTGAACAAAACACTGAAATTAGGATTCCATTCACATAAAGTTATAGGAACAGAAAACTTATCCATAGTCACAGATGATAGGTGGTTGCTTGGGAATGAGGTAGGGTGATGTGGACAGGGAGGTTGGAGAGAGGTATATAGAAACATCACAAAGGGATCAAAGAAGCTTTTTGAGGCGATGAATATGTTCATTATCTTTCTTAAATAGTTTATTGTCAAGTGATTTCCATATAACACCCAGTGCTCATCCCAACAAATGCCCTCCCCGATGGCCATCACCTCCCTTCCCCTCTCCTCCACCCCCATCAGCCCTCAGTTTGTTCTCAACATTCAAGAGTCTCTCATGGGTTGCCTTCCTCCCTCTCCCAAACTATTTTTCCCCTTCTTCTGCACCACGGACCTCCATTAAGTTCCTCCTAATCCACCAATATGTGCAAACATATGCTATCTGTCCTTCTCTGCCTGACTTATTTCGCTCAGCATAACACCCTCACGTTCCATCCATGTTGCTACAAATGGCCAGATTTCATTCTTTCTCATTGCCATGTAGTATTCCATTGTATAAATGAACCACATCTTCTTGATCCATTCTTCACTTGATGGACACTTAGGCTCTTTCCATGTTTTGGCTATTGTGGGAGTGCTGCTATGAACATTGGGGTACATGTGCCCCTATGCATCAGCACTCCTGTACCCTTGGGTAAATTCCTAGCAGTGCTACAGCTTGGTCATAGGGGAGTTCTATTGTTAATTTTTTCAGGAACCTCCATACTGTTTTCCAAAGGGCTGCACGAGTTTACATTCCCACCAACAGTGTAGGAGGGTGCCTGTTTCTCAACATCCTCGCAATCATCTATATTCTCCTGAATTTTNTTGGTTTTGTTATCCATTCTGCTACCCTATGTCTTTTGATTGGGGCATTTAGTCCACTTACATTCAGTGTTATTATTGAAAAATATGGGTTTAGGGACATTGTGTTCTTTGTAGGGTTCATGCTTGTGTTGGCATCTCTGGTACCTTGTGTTCCTTGCAACATTTCCCTCATAGAGTCCCCCTCGGGATTTCTTGTAGGGCTGGTTTATTGGTGACGAATTCTTTCAATTTTTGTTTATTTGGAAAGACTTTTATCTCTCCTTCTATTCTGAATGACAGGCTTGCTGGATAGAGGATTCTTGGCTGCATATTTTTTCTGTTCATCACATTGAAGATTTCCTGCCATTCCTTTCTGGCCTGCCAAGTTTCAGTAGATAGGTCTGTCACCACTCTGATAGGTTTCCCTTTGTATGTTTAGGATCTTTTTTTTCCTATCTGCTTTCAGAATTCTCTCTTTGTCCTTATTGTTTTTGCTAGTTTCACTATGGTATGTTGTGCAGAAGATCGATTCAAGTTACGTCTGAGGGGAGTTCTCCGTGCTTCTTGGATTTCAATGTCTGTTTCCTTCCGCAGATTGGGGAAGTTCTCTGCTATAATTTGTTCATGGACTCCTTCAGCGCCTTTCACTCTCTCTTCCTCTTTTGGAATTCCTATGATACGGATATTGTTCCATTTGATTGTATCGCTGAGCTCTAGAACTCTCCTTTCGTGTTCCTGGATCAGTTTATCTCTCTTTTCTCAGCTTCCTCTGTGTCTCGAATTTTGTCTTCTAATTCATCTATTCTCCTCTCTGCCTCTTCAATCCGTGCATTGGACCCCTTCATTTTATTATGCATCTCATTTATACCATGTTTTAATTCATCAAAACTATTTTTAAGCTTCATAGTGTTTGTAGCAATAGTTTCTCTAATGTCTTCCATGCCTTTTTCAAGCCCAGCAATTAATTTTATGACTGTTGTTATAAATTCTTGTTCAGTTATGTTGCTTATATCGGTTTTGAGCAGTTCTTTAGCTGTCATTTCTTCCTGGAATTTCTTTGGAGGAAAGTTCTTCCGTTTCATCATTTTGGTTAGCTTTCTATCTATTGTTAGTTTTAAAAGCTTGTTATGCACTCTGCACCTGCACTTACTGCACTATTAAAGAAGGCTCTTTGACTGTCCAGGGTCTGTCTGTTCAGGAGGTGTTCTTTGATTGGTGTCTCTTTCTCTTGTTGAGACTTTGGTTATTTTATTTCCCTATTCGTAGTGGTATTTGGCACTCTCCACTCTGTATACTTTGCCTTGTTTCTTGAGGTAGCCCTGGAAAAGAAAACAGACAAACATAGGGAACAAAAGCACACAAACACACAGACAAATCCAACAAACACACAAACCTAAAGGGAAAAAGGAAAAGAAAAAAAAAACGAAGGGACAAAAAAAAAAGAGGAAGGAGGGAAGACAAATAATAAAAATAAAGAAAAGAAACAAAAAAAACCCCAAAAGACAAAGGACAGTCTAAGAGCATAAAACAGGACAGTCTAAGAGCATAAAACAGGACAGTCTAAGAGCATAAAACCAGGATTCCCAGGTTCAAATAAAAACCAGTCGTATGAAGTGCTGATGGTAGAACATATACAAAGAGAGAAATTGCAGGGTGGGGAGGAAGCGAAATTGGAAATGAAATGATCAGGCAGAGAGACCAAGAGGCTTGATTCAGAGGGAGAAAGAGGAGAATATGGTTAGAGGCGAGGAGAAAGAAACAAAGATAATGTTACTCAGAGAAACTCTATAGTCTGATTACTCCAGAGAAAGAGAGATAAAAAGGTGGAGTTGTAGAATGTACATCTAGAGAATGGATTAAATGTGACTGTTTAAGCAAACCAGTGACCAGAGTGACCAGTCCAGCAGAGTGGAGTGTTACAAATGAGACAAGGGAGAATATATCTGAATAGAAAGAATTGATCTAGAATTAATCACAGCAGTGCATCCATGTTTGTCTTGCCCTGGGCTTCAGTTAAAAAAAAAAAAAGTAGCTCTCTAGGGGGAATGGGCGTGGTTTGGTGTAGGCAGGTCTTAGCCTCTACTGCCTCCCATGGGCTGCTCCCTGAGGTCCCGCCTTTGTAGTTGTGGGGAGAAAANGGCATGGTTTGGCGTAGGTAGGTCTTAGCATCCACTGCGGTCCTCTGGTAGCTCTCTGAGGCCCTGTCTTGGTGGTTGTGGGGAGAAAAAACGTAGCACCCTAGTCCCTTCTTGAACAAGGCATTGCAAATCACTCTTTTCGGTCCGATCTCCCTGTGTAATAGGCGTAGCCAAGGTTGGCTGTTTTCTATGTCCCAAGTCCCGTCTCCTTTCCAGATCCCAGTCCATGCACTTTATTGATCTCACCGGAAATCAAACCACAGTCCAACAGGTCGCTGCTTCCCCGCTGCTGGGGATAGAGCTGTGGGGGGGGGGCAGAGGAGGGACAGTGCAGCCTTGGATCCACCTCGCGATACCAGGGGGCCAAGGCGGGGTGCGGTGGCACAGCCTTGGGTCCACGGACTCCGAGCCTCCAGGGGTCAAGCCGGGTGCTCGGTGGCGCAGCCTCGGGCTCACCACCTCTGCGTCCCGGATGGTGCCAGGAGCGCAGCAGAGCAGTTTTTGCTTGTGCCATCTGGGACCCGGGGCACCCAGTTCAAAGTCAGCACCCCAGCTAGAACTAAAAACACTCTCCTTCCAAGCCGAGGTTTTCTCTTCTCCAGGGACAATTCTATGAGTAGTTTCAGCCCCTTTTTCTTTTCCCCTCGAATCACTGCGGCTCCCTGCGAGGGGGGCTCCCTCCCCTCCTTCCGTGTCTCTGGTCCCGGCCTGCTTTTATCTTCCCCAGTTCGCACTCACGCATTTATTAGGTTGCCTTCCCAGTGTACTCTGTCTCTTTCTCTTCCCAAACTCTTGTGGCTCAGTGTCCTATGGCTTCAGGCCTTCTTGGATTAGAAAGAGATGGCAGTCTTTTAGACATTGTATACACCTTTTCAGGGGATTCATGGATGTTCTAACTCTTGCTGATTTTACTAAGTTCTTTTCCTGCTCCTCACATTCCATTTTTCTTCCAAAAAAAGAAAGCGAGGGAGCTGAATATGTTCATTATCTTGACAGTAGTACCAAATTCACAGATATACATCAAAGCTTAAAGCATGTACTTTAAATAGATGCAATATATTGCATGTCAGCCATACCTCAATGAAGTATTTCACATATATTTATATATTCTTAATTCTCTGAGGCAATTAAATAAATCAGGTGAAATATTCTCATGATTATAGAATGAAGAGACACACGTTATATATAATCAAACTAGTTCACATTACCAATCACCAAAGTTGAAATCATTATTTGTAAGGAAATTTATGTAAACATTTAGAGATAGTTGATGTCTATTTCCTTCTGAAGTACAGAAATAAAATTGTACATATTAGAAAAATAATCATTACATGTTAAATAACTGGTAATTATATCAAAATAGGCTGAATATCTTTATAGTTGGGCAAATTCAAGGATAATAAATATTTAAAAAAATTAAATTTTACAGGGGAGTAGGAAGTACAGGTTTCCAGTTATGGAATGCATATGTCATGGGGATGAAAGAGACAGTATAGGGAATATAGTCAATGGTGCAGTTATAGCACTGTATGGTGGCAGATGGTAGCTATAATTCGAGGTGAACGTATCATAATTTATAGATTGGTAGAATTACTATGTTGTAAACCCAAAACAAATGTAACATTGTGAATCATCTGTACTTTAATTAAAAATAGATCATGAAATCTACTGAGATTTCAAAATAAAAATTAGAAAATTATTGGCTCATAAAAAAAACAAAACAAAACATGTGGGGTGCCTAGATGGCTCAGTCAGTTAAGCATCCGACTTCGGCTCAGGTCATGATCTCACAGCTCGTGGGTTCGAGCCCTGCATCGGGCTCTATGCTGACAGCTCAGAGCCTGGAGCCTCCTTCCGATTCAGTGTCTGTCTGTCTGTCTGTCTGTCTCTCTCTCTCTGGCCTTCTCCCACTCGTGATCTCTTTCTCTCAAATATAAATAAAATATAAAAAATTTTAAAAAATGTAACATGTGATGGAGAAAGAACCATGGGCACCAGGGAAGAATCTAGTTCACAATACGAAATTTGTAGGAAGATCTAACACCTGCACAACCACACCCATATATGAGAGGCATGAGAATTGCAGATTATTATTATTTCGGTGAGAAAAACTTAGGTTTATTTATTGCAAACACATAGTAAAGATAAATTTTTGGACAATTTGTTGTTTCTCTTTAAAAAATCATCTCTATGGGGCACCTGGGTGGTGGCTCAGTTGGTTAAGCATCCGACTTGGCTGAGGTCATGATCTCCCGGTTCATGGGTTCAAGCCCCGAGTCGGGCTCTGTGCTGACAGCTAGCTCAGAGCCTGGAGCGTGT
>NW_027533103.1:56565-66121 GCF_008692635.1 Crocuta crocuta
TGTCTTCGGACTCTGTGTCTCCCTCTCTCTCTGGCCCTCCCCTGTTCACGCTGTCTATCTCTCTCAAAAATAAATAAAACATTAAAAAAATAAAATCATCTCTAAGATGGGCTCATGTGCTAATACAGAGGCTGTAGCTGCTAATGGAATGACATTCCACCTGCTAAATCCATGATGAGATCAAAATAGCTTCTCTACTTTTATGCCAGTTTGTGAACCCTACAGGAGCTATTCCACATGTTTCTGTTTAGATATATAAAGTCACTTGAGCCAAGCATTGATTCCACTAGGCATGAGAAGGGATGGAATTCCCTCAGGACTGCTGCTCTTGAATCTGGAGTAAAAGCTTCAACTGCCATCAGGACACAGATCCTCAGAACCTGCCTCCTTCAGGCACCTGATATGAGCTGAGCCGCCAACATGAAGAGCTGTGCAAGAAATATCAAGCAATCACTATGCTTTACTGGTGTAATTATGTCTTCAGTGCCATGCCAGGCACTTGATTTGTGACAATAACAATGATACATCTGGGTCATGATCATAACAACCACATGTATAATGGACTTCTCCCAGGTCCCTTTTCTTCTCTTTTCCTAACCTAACCCCCAATAAAAAAGAAGAAAGGGAATAAGAAGTAGCCTGAATTCAGATAGGCATTCATGATCCCGCAGAAACCACAAGGCTTGCTCATGTGTAGTGGTCAGAAATCCTGTGGGTGAAGCATTCTCATCCCCATTCTAGATCAAGGGAAGCTCAGGCTCAGAGCCCGTACCTGACCTCCCTCCCATGCCCCTGCTTTTAAAGGAAAGCAGCTCCAGGACACCCCTGGAGCTGGACCCCACTCTTACAAGCACCTAATCAGACTCCAATAGCTTTACCTCTGAAACAGTCTGGGTAAAGTGCCTCAAAGCATGAAAAGAGCTGACTAGAATCTGGATCCCTTTGTATCCCACACCCCAGATGGTTCAGCCTTTGCCACGGAGACCCGCACTCTCAGCTGAATCTCAAACAACTGAAGGCGGGGCCCTACAATCCCCACCACAGCCATGCGTGTTTTCATAAAAAGTTCTCACAATTGCCATGATGGTGTCAGGTCTATGGCAACCAGTATGTGTAAGGTGGTCCTCCACACGTAAATGCTTCTGCACACTCAACCAGCCCCTGACTTTTGCTGAAAGTGGATATCTTTGCTCTTCAGGTAACCATGTGAGAAAGCATAGTAATTAAAGATACTAGCCTGGGATTCGAGCATTTGGCAGAGCTCTGCCCACGTTGATGGGACAAAGAATGTCCCTGTCCTCAGGAACTTTGTTTCAAAGAGACAGGGGAGTATTATCAGTATCCAGAGCCCCAAGGTGGTAGCCTAGGTTTCGTAGAGATAAGCTAGTCCTTGGAAGGTGACCATGTGAAATCAAGGCCATGCTAAGCAGTTACTCATCTGTGCCAGAAAACAAAGACACTGTCTATAATCACATGTCTGAATCATCTAGATACATATACATACACAAAAATGTAATTTAAGAAGTCTCAGAGTAAGTTTAGAGAGGAAAGCCTAAACAATTATAGCCANCCCAGTCAACTGAGCCAGCCATACATTGGGATCTCCTGGTGAATTCTTATCCTCTATTTTCTTCCTGGTGTAGGAACATCCATGATCAAACACATCTAATCTCTCTGTACACTTACTCTTCTATCAAGAGAATCACTTGTCTGATTAGAAAGGTTGGAATGACAAATGAGTTTTATTTAAATTCTTGTTAAAATTGTTAAATTCTTGTAAGATACAGCGTAGTATTGGTTTCAGGAATAGAATTTAGTGATTCCTCACTTACATATGACACCCAGTGCTCATCAACATAAGTGCCCTCCTTAATACTCATCACTCATTTAGCCCAATCACCTTCACCTCCCCTCCATCAATGCTCAGTTTGTTCTCTATAGGTAAGAGTCTCTTATGGTTTGTCTCCTGTTCTCTTTTATTCCCCTTTCCCTATTTTCATCTGTTTTATTTCTTATATTCCACATGTGAGTGAAATCATATAGAACTTGCCATTTTCTGATTAACTTATTTCACTTAATATGATGCATTCTAACTCCATTCATGTCATTACAAAAAGCAAGATTTCATTCTATTATGTGTCTGAGTANTATAAGCATTGGGGTGCATGTATCCCTTTGAATCAATACTTTTGTAACCTTTGGGTAAATACCTAGTAGTGCCATTACTGGGTCGTAGGCTAGTTCTAACTTTTTGAGGAGCCTCCATACTGTTTTACAGAGTGGTTGGACCAGTTTCCAATCCCACCAACAGTGGGAAGCGTACCCTTTTCTCTGCATCATCACTAACATCTATTATTTCCATAGTTGTTAATTTTAGCCATTCTGACAGGTGTGAGATGGTATCTCTTACTTTTTATTTGTATTTTCCTGATGGTGAGTGATGGTGGGCATCTTTTCATCTGTCTGTTAGACATCTAGATGTCTTCTTTGGAAACATGTCTATTCATGTCTTCTGCCCATTTCCTATAATTTGGGGGTTTTGTTGGGGGGGGAGGTGTTGTTTAAGTTCTTTGTAGATTTTGGATACTAACCCTTTATCAGATATGTCATTTGCAAATATCTTCTTCATTATGAATGTTGCCTTTTAGTTTTGTTGACTGTTTCCTTTGATGAGTAGAAGCATTTACCTTGATGAAGTTCCAATAGCTCATTTCTGCTTTTGTTTCCTTGCCTCCAGGGAAGTGTCTAGTAAGATGCTGCTAAGGCTGAGGTTAAAGAGGTTGCTGCCCGTGTTCTCCTCTAGAGGTTTGGAGGTTTGTCTTACAGTTAAATCTTTCATCTATTTTGAATTTATTTTTGCATATGGTGTAAGAAGTGGTCGAGTTTCATTCTTATGCATACTGCTGTCCAGTTTACCCAACACCATTTGTTGGAAAGACTGTCTTTTACCATTGGATAGTCTTTCCACTTTGTTGATTAGTGGGTCCATTTCTGGGTTTTGTATTCTGTTCCTTTGAACTATATGTCTGTTTTCGTGCCAGTAATGATGACTAAAGCTTTGTAATATAACTTGAAGTCTGGAATCGTGATGTCTCCAGCTTTGCTTTATTTTATCAAGATTGCTTTGGCTATTTAGCATCTTATGTCATTCCAATGAAATTTTAGGATTTTTGGTTCTAACTCTGTGAAAAAAGTTGGTGGTATTTTGATAGCGATTGCAATAAATGTGTAGGTTGCTTTCAGTAGTATAAACATTTTACAATGTTTGTTTTTCTTGTCCATGAGCATGGAATGTTTTTCCATTTTTTGTGTCATCTTCAATTCCTTACATAAGTGTCTTATAGTTTTCAGAGTAAAGTTCTTTTACCTCTTTGGTTAGGTATATTCCTAGGTATCATGTTTCTTTTGGTGCAACGATAAATGGGATTGAATACTTGATTTCTCTTTCTGCTGCTACATATTCATATATAGAAACGTAACATATTTCTGTACATTGATTTTGTATCCTCCAACTTTACTGAATTCATATGTCCGTTCTAACAATGTTTAGTGGAGTCTTTTAGATTTTCTACGTAGAGTATCATGTCATCTGCAAATAGTGAAAGTTTAACTTCTTCCTTGTCAATTTAGACGCCTTTTAGTTCAGTGTTTTCTGATTGCTGTGGCTAGGATTTCCAGTATTTTGTTAAATATCAGTGGTGAGAGTGGAAATCCCTGTCTTGTTCCTGACAGTAAAGGAAAAGCTTTCAGTTGTTCCCATTGGGGATGATGTTAGCTATGGGTATTTTATATATGCCCTTATGATGCTGAGGTATGTTTCCTCTATCCCTCCTTAGTTGAGCGTTTTTATCAAGAATGGATGCTGTACTTTGTCAAATGCATTTCCTGCATCTTTTATTATTGTGGTGTATCATGTTGATTGATTTGCAAATACTGAACCATTTTGCAGCCCAGGAATAAATCCCACTTGATCATGGCGAATGGTTCTTTTAATGTACTGTTGGATTCGATTTGCCAGTATTTCATTGAGGATTTTTGCATTCATGCTCATCTGAGATATTGGCCTGTGGTTCTCTTTTTCAGTGGAGTCTTTGTCTGGTTTTAGAATCAGTGTAATGCTGGCTTTTTAGAACGAGTTTGGAAGTTGTCCTTCCATTTTTATTTTTTGGGATAGTTTGAGAAAAATAGCTATTAAGTCTTCATTAAATGTTTGGTAGAATTCACTTGAGAAGCCATGGGACCCTAGACATACATTTGTTGGGAGATTTTTTTATTATGTATTCAATTTTGTTCTTAGTTAGCAATGTGTTCAATTTTCATATTCCTTGCTGTTTCAGATTTGTTAGTTTATATGTTTCTAGGAATTTATCCATTTCTTTCAGATTGGGCAATTTGTTGACATATAATGTTTCATAATATTCTCTTATAATTTTTTTTTGTATTTCTGTGATGTTTGTTGTGATTTTTCCTCTCTCATTCGTGATTCTATTTATTTGAGCCCTTTCTCTTTTCTTTTTGATAAGTCTGGCTGGGGTTGATCAGTTTTATTAATTTTTCAAAGAACCAGCTCCTAGTTTCATTGATCTGTTATACTGGGTTTTCTTTGTTTCTATATGAATTATTTCTTCGTTAATCATTATTACTTCTCTTATTCTGCTGGCTTTAGGCTTCATTTGTTGTTCTTTTTCTAGCTCCTATAAGTGTAAGCCTAGTATGTGTATTTGAGAATTTTTTCTTGCTTCTTGAGGTAAGCCTGTATTGCTATATTCTTCCCTCTTTTGACCACTTTCACTGCATCCCAATGGTTTGAACTGTCATTTTCTATTTTTCATTTTGTTTCCATGTTTTTTTAAAAAAATTTTAACTTCCTGGCTGACTCATTGATTGTTTCTTAGGATGATCTTTAGCCTCTATGTATTTGTGGTCTTTCCAATTTTTTTCTTCTGATTGACTTCAAATTTCATAGTGCTGTGATTGGAAAGTATGCATGATATCTTCCAATATTTTTGTACTGTTTAAGCCTAATTTGTGACCTAGTATGTGCTCTTCTCTAGAGACTGTTCCATGTGCACTTGAAAGAATGTTCATTCTTCTGTTTTAGGATGACATGTTCTGAATATATCTCTTAAACTCTTCTGGTACAGAGTGTCATTTAAAGCCATTGTTTCCTTGTTGATAGGTCCATTGCTGTAATTGGGGTCTTAAAGTCCCCTATTATTATTGTATTGTTATTGAGTTTGTTTATGTTTGTTATGAATTGATTTATATATTTTTGTAATTCCACGTTGTGGAAATAAATACTTACAATTGTTAGATCTGCTTCTTAGAATGTCTTCTTAGAAGATCTTGTTATGATGTAGTGCCCTTCTTCATCTCTGGTTACCTTCTTTGGTTTAAAATTCAGTTTGTCTGAAAAAGTATTGCTACTCTACCTTTCTTTTGACATCAATTTGCATAGTAGTATTTCTACATCCCCCAGTATCTATAGGTGTCTTTAGGTCTAAAATGAGTCTCTTGTAGGTGGCATATCAATGGGTCTTGTGTTTTTTTAAAAATCCATTCTGACACTATATGTCTTTTTATTCAAGTACTCATTCCATTTACATTTGGAGTAATTATTGATAGGTGTGAATTTAGTACCATTTTATTACTTGTTTTGTCATTGTTTATGGAGATTTTTCTCTGATCCTTCCTAGTCATTGTAGCTACTGGTATTTCTTTTCCACTGAAAGAGCCCCCTTTAGTATTTCTTGTTTAATAGTTCTTGTTTGTCTGGGAAACTTTTTATCTCTCCTTCTATTCTAAATGACAAACTTTCTGGATAGAATATTCCTGGCTGTAGTTTTTCTTTTTCCATTTAGTACAGTGAATATAACATGTCACTCCCTCTGGCCTGCCAAATTTATGTGGAGAGATCTGCTGCTAAGGTCAATTGTCTTCCTTTGTAAGTTTAGAGACTTCTTTGTCTTGCCGCTTTTAGGATTTTTTCTGTATCTCCATATTTGCAAATTTACCTACAATAAGTCTCAGTATTGGCTTACTTTTGTTGATGTTGTTGGGAGTTCTCTGTGCCTCCTGGATTTGGTTGTCTGTTTCCTTACCCAGATTAGGGAAGTTCCCAGCCATTATTTCTTCAAATAAATTTTTTGCTTCCTTTTCCCTGTCTTCTTCTGGGACTTCTAGGATAAAAATGTTATTACACTTCATAGAGTCACTGAGTTACCTAAGTTTATATTTGTGATCCAATATTTTTCTTTCCCTTTTATTTTCAGTCTCATTATTTTCCATAATTTATCTTCTATATCACTTATTATTTCCTCTGCTTCTTCCATCCTTTTAGTAATTTTTTGCGGTTGGTTTCAAATCTCAGTAATTGCAATTTACATTATGGCATTATTAGTTTGTTGGTCTTTTATCTCTTCCAGTAAGGGACTCCCTGATGTTTTCTATGATTTTCCCAAGCCAAACTAGTATCCTCACGACTGTTGCTTTAAATTCTGGATCATGGTTATTATATCAGTTTCAGGTAGATCTCTGGTTGTGACCTTTTCTTGTTCTTTCTTTTGGGATAAATTCCTCCATGTTGGCTTTTTGTCTTGGTCTGAATCTTCTGTGTGTTAGGAAAATCTGTTATGTTTCTTGCTCCTGAGAGTAATGGCTTTATTATGAAGAGGTCATGTACAGTCCAGGGCCTGAGTCTTCAAAAAGTGTCTCCGGTGTATGCTGTGTGCACTCTGCTGGCGTGTTTTGGTTGCTCTTTCCCTCAAGTCATTTCCCTGCAAAGTTTCTTTGTGCCTGCCTTGGGGAGTGTTTTGACCTTGTCCAGAGTGTGGCGAATTTTAAATAGGTGTGCTCTGGTCTGCTTGTTGAAAGAGACCTGATGTTACTTTCATTAGGGCTGAAGCTTTGCAGCACTATGGTCAGTCGATGTGATGCTTGTGGGGATGAGGATTTTGTGCTTCTCTTCTGGAGGAGAGGTACACTTCGCTAGTTCTCAGGCACCCTTGTCCAATAAAAGAAGCACCAGCAGAGAGCAGGGGGTGGGGTTTGGTGTGCACTGTTTAGGCCGATAGTGTTGGCATTGTGCTGCTTTCTGAAGTTAGCTTATGCTGAGGGGTGGAATAGGAAAAATTGGGCCAACAAGCCCCCTAGTGCATAGTGAGGGAATTTTGTACCCACCGCTGTCCAGACACCCCTCCCTGAAGAGCAAATAATCTCTCTTTGGTCATCCCAGGTATCCTTCAGATCATTGCCTTCACCCTGTCTGTGTCCAGGCCACCTGCCAGCCCAGCAGCTCAATGCATCTTCGGCTCTATCTTAGGCAGGCTGGCTGAGTTTTAAAATACCAAACTTTAGGTACCTGGCATGGTGAAGACCCATGATGGTCCTTTGAAAGAAGGTTTTGCCATGCTAGGACTGATAAAGATTGGTCTTAGAAAGAAAGTCACACCTAAGCGCAGGGATGTGGATTTTGGAGTAAAGCACAGCAAAGAGCAGTGTGCAGATTAGCTGCCTCAGCATGTGTTCCTACACCTTTGTTGAGCATCAGGGGAGGGAAATTGTGCCTGCTCAACTCCTTTGTCCCCAGAGAGTCAAAGCCACCTCTTTCCAATTTACTCCAAGATGGGGAATTGTCTCTCCCAGTGAGTCTCAGATGATCCACAAATCATGTCTTCTGACCCCTGGGTTGCCTGCTTGTCTTTTCTACAGGAACACTGCAGTTCCCTCAGGGCTTTAGCCCAGCCATACCCTGGATCTCTAAACTCCAGTTTTTGAGCTCTGCTAGTTGCAAATATTCACAAAAATCAGCCCCTCTCATTTTCCAAATCAATGGGTTTGGGGAAGTGTTTTCCTTGGATGATGCTCTGATGCCCTGTGTGCTTCTCTCTCTCTCTCTCACCTCTCTCTTCAATCAGGGCCCTTTCCCCTCCACAGTACCTGTGATCATTTTCTCTGACAAACCATGACAAACCATGTTTATGCACCTCCTGCCTTTCATGATGTGGCCATTTCTGCCTCTCTAGTTGTGCATTTTTTTCTGTCAGTACTCAGATCAATGTCTTGGGTATTCAGAATGATTTGATATTTATCTAGCTTTTTATGAGAAACAAGGCAAGCTTCGAGTCTTTCTACTATGCCATCTTAACCCTTCTATAGAATGGTATTCAATAGCTCCTCACAGAGCTGTATCTTTTTCATTAGAAAAAAATAACCTATAGGAAACAAAAAAGGTGACTCTACATAGATTTCTGTGACCTTGTAGTGAGTCATCCGTAAAGAGGGTAACCCATTTTATATAATTATATAATTTTTAGAAATAGAAACAAAAGTTTTCTTCAAACCAGATTATGAAATAATGAAATAATAACTTCTGTGTGACCCCCATGAGAACATATATATAGTTTCACATTTTACTTATGCCTACATCTACATCTCATGGTTAGTAACTGTGAATTAGATATCTCTTGTGTGGCAGAACTGTCAACCCAATTCCAAGTCTGCATCCACATCTTTCTTTCCTTAATATCTATACTGGACAACCGGAAATATCTACAGGCAGCTGGATGGGTGTCAGTGTTAACCCCATAGAGTTGTGCAGTTTGACCTCAAACAGACTCCATTCTTAACAACTGTCATCCATGCTTGACCCTCCATCCTGGGAATCTGGCATCTAAACAGGAAATAATGCAATTGAGGGAGTAAAAGTTCACCCACCACAGGAAACTGTTAACTTGTTCTCTATATGTATGAGCTGATTTTTTCTTTTCTTTTTTCTTTTTCTTTCATAGTTTATTGTCAAGTTGGATTCCATAGAACACCCAGTGCTCATCCCAAAAAGTGCCCCCCTCCGTGCCAATCACCCACCTTCTCCTCTCTCCTTCCCCATCATGGGCTAATTTTTTCTTATTTATTTTTTCTTTCTTTAGATTTTACATACAAGTGAGATCGTCTAGTATTTGTCTTTCTCTGTCTGACTTGTTTCATTTAGCACAATACCCTCAAAGTCCATCCAATCATCATAAATGGCAAGACTTCTGGGGTTTTTTTTTTTGTATCTGAATATTAGTCATTTATGTCTGAATTAGAAACTGTTAAACTGTTCTCTATATGTATGAGCTCATTTTTCTCTTCCTTCTTAATTTTTTTTTAGCTTGCACACACAGGTGAGATTACACAGTATTTGTCTTTCTTCCTGACTTATTTCATTTGACACAACATCTTCAAAGTCTGTCCAGTCATCACAAAAGACAAGAGTTCCATCTTTTTTTGTTTCTGAATAATAGTCCTGAAAAATATATATATATATTTTTTTCTTTATTCATTCATCCTTCAATGGACACAGGTTGTTTTCATATCATAGCTATTGTAAATAAAGCTGCAGTTAACATAGGGGTGCATATATTTTCTTAAGTTAGCATTTTCATTTTCTTCAGATAAATAGCCAGAAGTGGAATTGTTGGAACATATGGTAGTTTTGCATTTAATTATATGAATAAATTTTATAATTTTTTTCATAGTTTCTGAAAAATTTACATTTCTACCAACAGTGTTCAAG
>NW_027533103.1:66140-68110 GCF_008692635.1 Crocuta crocuta
GTTGAAGGGTCTTCTTTTTTCCACAATGTTGCCAAAGCTTGTTATTTCTATTCTTTTTGATGATCCCCATTCTAACATGTGTGAGGTGATTTATTACTGTGCATTTTAATGTCTTTTGATGTGCATTTTAATGATGATTAGCAACCATCTTTTCATATATTGTTTCTTATCTGTATGACTTCTTTAGAAAAATATCTGGTCAGATATACTATCTTATTTCAAATAGGAGTTTTTCTTTTTGCTATTTATTGAGTTGTGTGAGTTGTTTTTTTTTATATTTTGGATGTTCACCTTTTTAAAGATGCCATTACTTTTTATTTGATGTGGTTTCTATCTTTTTTACACTTCATTTTGACATTGGAATAGTGGCCTCCCATTCATGCTCAGAAAGGAAACAGTAGAAAATAACAAAGTACAAAGATGGGTCTGCATAAAATGGACTGGAAACAGGAGACTTAAACCCAAGCACAAGATTAGTCTTTTAAAAAATTAACTAGTGATGGAATTAGAGATTAATTTTTTCTGGGTTTGACTATAGTTCACTTTCTATTAATTATTATGGATGATGTTTCAAAACTGGAATAAAGCTCATAGAAACCGTGGTGGTTTTGAGATGTTATAGACATACAGAAGTTATAAAATATAGTATATTAGCCTTCTGTGTACTGATATTTATACATAAAACATACATAGAGAGGTAACAATTATTTTGCACTTTTCTGTAATTTCCCAGTAATGACCACTATCAAGAGTAGGGATTCATACAATTGAAATATTTATGCATAGTTTCTCCTTAAGTGAAATAGAGTATTGTTTTGTTACTGCTTTTATTCATAGATGCCTGGCTACCTAATGCAAAAAAAGGAAGAAAGAAATATAATCTGCATTCACCTCTCAATAGGGGTCTGTCATTTCTGCCATCTTGCAAAGTGTATTCTCTTTCAAAGCTTCATGGAAGGAGACACCCATTTTCTCATTTTACATGCCTTAGGGAAGACTTATAGAATCAGCAGATATTACATTCAGTCACTTATTTTGTCAGCTGTGCTAGTCTTAGAGTTCCCAGGATCCAGCTGATCCAATACAGTGCCTCAGTGTCTCCTGAATATGAAATATCTTCCCTTTATCCAGGCCTAATTTTCTGACTTTCATTCACACTCTTACTCATCTAAGCCTGTCCATCTGGAACCTAATCTGTGCCATCCTGGTGAGAGACAACAGTGATTGCAGAGCTTTCTTTTTTCTGTGTCCAGACTAGCACCCAAATCTCTAGATTGGTTTAGGAGTTCATCCCATTTTGATCTTGGAGTTGATTTGTATTAAAAGTGCTGGGCACATATATATTTTCCTTTCCTTTTACTATTTTAGTTGCACAGGGAAGATAACTCAAAACTCTTAATCCATGTGTTGGATAGCCCTGAGGAAGCCTGTGACTAAAGCTCCCCTTGAGTCCCATTGTTGAAGCATCTCTCCTCTGGGAGCCCTGGGCTGAGTGCTGGGCAATCTCATGCACTTTCACCCTTTCTATCCCCTGGGGGTCCCTAGTCAGCTAACTGGGAGGTCAAACCCTTGAGCCTTCATTCAAGGGTATTATTTGGAGACAACAGAAAGAGGCATGTTGTGAAAGTACATTCCCCTCGTGACCTTCACAAAATCCTGGGAAGTGGAGATGTGATAGGACTGCCAATGTAAGGTTTGTTTGAGATACATAATGCCCATGTATAGACATCTATAATGTTTTCAAGATGTCAAATTGGGATTTTCATGTGGTAAGTTCAAAAATTAATGCTGTGACCACCTCATTATCTTCTTCACTAGCTTTAGGAATATTCTATATCTGACTCTTAATCACTTTCTTATGGTAACTTCTGGGGATACTTATTTTTTTCTCACATTTTTTCACTTCTAAACCCAAGCACTTTTGTTATCAATAAAAATGGAAAAAACAGGGAAGGAAAAAAATCATTAGA
>NW_027533103.1:68146-78223 GCF_008692635.1 Crocuta crocuta
AGCTTTGTAAACTACATTTTAGGTTAAGGATAAATATCATTATCAAGGTCCATCAATGCCATGTAATATAAATGCGCATAATAAAAATGGCAAAGAAACGTTCATGGTTCATTCTGATCTGGTACTAATGAGAGCAATGATCAATATTTATTGTTGCTATTCTCTTGCCCAATACTGATATGAGGGCTAAAGTTATACTTACTTATTAATTCTCACCACAATTTATGAGGAGGAGCTTTTGTTGTCTGAATTTCAACATTGGGGAACTGAGGCACAGTGAAGGCAGGGCTAGTAAGTTTCAGGGCTTGGATTTGAAAACAAGCTGTGTGCCTCCTGAGCAAATACATATAATCAATATGTACTACTGGTCCTCATATCATAAGATACAGTTTTACTGTTAATCACCACAAAGCAACACAACGACAAGGAAAGAAACAGAACTGAGGTATTCTATTAGTTTCCTAGCACTGCTGTAATAAAGTACCACAAACTAGTGGCTTAAAACAACAGAAATTGATTCTTTCACAGTTCTAGATGCTGAAATTCTAAAATGAAGGTACCAGTAGGGCCTTGCATATTGAGACTAGGGAGAATACTCTTGGCCTCTTTCTAGACTCTGGTTGTGACCATCAATCCTTGATGTTCTTTGCTTGTGGCAATGTCACTCCAGTCTCTGCCTCTGTCATCACGTGCTCTCTCTACACGTCCCTATCTTTATGTCATTTTCACCTTCCTCTATTGTCATAATTCATATTGGATTAGAGTTGGCCCTAATGACCTCATCTTAACTTTATTACATCTGTAAAGGCCTTATTTCCAAATAAGGTTCCATTCATAAATATATAGGGTTAGAAACTCAGCATTCTTTTGAGAATGTAGTAGGTATGATAATTTTTTTATTTAACTAGACAGAAAATATTACTTCAACATCCCAGAGAATGGATATTTTAGAAAAAAACTAAAAGAAAATGGTGTCTATTTCTCCTATGACTTATCCCACTATGCTCACAGATATAATGAGAGGCAATTTAACAAATGTCTTCCGTATGATTCTTATTGGTAAATGGGTCAATATTTTCAAGGTTTGTCACAAGCAAGGTTTTGTCTCCACTGTTCCTCACTTTTCAGCCTATGCTACGGCAAGGACCTGAACTACTTACACTAATGCTTCTCAGGTGAGTTCTGCATCTTGGTATTTTCGCACTGTATTTGGGCTTCATAAAATTAACTCTGATTCTGGGCCATGAGAACGGGGCTACCAATCATGAATGATGCAGGAGCTGGTGTCTGGAATCACCAGGACTGTGCTGGCAGATACCAACAAAACTTTTAAGTCTGAGATGAAAGCTTTGGAGCTGACAGATCACCAGTGGATACAAGATTATGTGAAAGAAGAGCTCATGTTCAAAGACTTCCACTTCAAGATATGCTCACAAAAGGAATTACAGACCTCCATCTTATGAAAGGACAGACTTGGCCAACCTTCTCTATTTCTTAGCACTACCAAATAAAAAGCAGTGACCTTGGCACAGTCCTGGGTTCTTAAGTGTCTTTAGGATCATAAAAGACCATTTACATAATGCCAAATATTGATTTGGAGTTCAAAACATATCAAAACCATTGACAAATAAGTGGTGTTCTACTGCATATAGCTACTCAGTTGAAGAAATGACTTCATTTTTTAGTTATTCTGGATAAAGAGAGTTTACATATCTGTGTAAGAAGGGAGGGATGACAGTTGCTGGAAGACATAGTTAAGAGTCTCCCAGGAATAATTCCAACAGGATCAAGGTCTTAAGGAAGTGGCAGTGTGCCTTTTACATAAAATGAGGTGAATGTTATTTGCATGTTGAATGCTGTGATCAAGAACAACTTTTGCCTCTGCAAATTGAACCATGAAGCTTTTTCTCAAAAATGTGAATTGGCTCTGTGTGCATGTTTTTATGTCCCCTCCAGCTCTACCAACTGGAATACACACTCATAGTGGATACTTTACTCTCACATCAAACTAGAGGTGGACTTCTAATCTCAGATTTAGATATCATAAAACATGAGTTTTTAAAATATTTTTGAAAAGCGGTGCACACAGAAGGATTGCTCCAGTTAAGTAAAATCCAGAAAACTGGCCATTCACATAAAGTGAATCTCCCCATCTCCATCCTCTGTCAGCCTTGTAGAGTCTTCAGGACTGAGACTCTTATAGCTCACATCCTGGATCTGACCATCAGATGACATCACATTTATCTCCATTTTTCTTGTTCTTGTTATTTTGTTTTCAAGGAATATTCTTTGTATGGGTTTTTTGTTTTGTTTTGTTTTACAAATAGTTTATTGTCAGGTTGGTTTCCATATAACACCTGGTGCTCATTTTCTTGTTCTTTTTAAAGGGCAAGGAATACACATTACAAAGAGTAAAAATAAAAATCATTAAATGGTTGGTTTATTATGATGCCAATTATGTGTGAAATTTCTTAATTATGTGTGAAATTTCTTATGTATGTTAAAGCAGTTTCATTTATGATTGACCCTCCAATACATTGTGTTCACACATGCATGTATCTCCTCTCCCATTACTGTCAACTGATGTACATTGGACTATAGAGTGTCACTACTAGGGACTGAACTTTTAGCGTCTATTATCCCAACCTTGTACAGACTGCCCAGAACTTCTCCCACTCTCTGTCTGTTTTCCTATATCCATGACACAGGACACAGCCACTCAGACCTTGTTCTGATGCCCCATCCTCTCTCTCACCTACCCCTTGTTCTGCCCTGTACGTCCTTTGCCAACAGGTCGCTTACTGCTAAGGTGCACCACTGCCACCTGGTGTTTCATCGTTAGCAGGTCCTGCAGAATAGGTTTTAATAATTTTTTTACATCAGTTTTTCTCAGACAGAATTACAAGCATAAGTTCAAAGCCATGGTTTTAGGGAAGCTATTATTTTTTTACTTCTTTAAGGTACTTTATAGAAGAATTCTTGATGATGGCACGTCAGTGTCACCTTGTGAAAAAGCCTAACTGCAATGTGAACACTTCTGAACAGGAAAGTAGGGAGGAAGGGCTATGACCTAAACCCACTCTACAGAGCTTGTTGGAAGTCAGCATGTATCAGTACTTAATTTCTTTTATTGTCAAATAATATACCACATTTATAAAAATCCATTTATTAGTTGGTGGACATTTTGTTTCCATTTTTGTCTGATATGAATGTAATGATATATACGTTCATATACTAGTTTTTTACATACACAGAGGTTGCCATTTATTCTGGCTGTGTACCTCACAGTGGAATTTCTGGGTGCTATGGCAACTCTCTGTTGATCTTTTTGAGGAACTCCAAGCTGATTTCATGACCCTAAGTTTGAGAAATGCAGATGTTGTCTGTTATTTTTCTCATCATTACAATGTGGTTTTGGAATTTGAGAAAGAATACCACAGTGTCCTTCTGGTCACCTCATATTTAGGAGGACATGATACCCAGGTGATATCACTGGGTCACACTGCAGATGCTGATCATCATCACAGAGTTAAGAAGGTGGTGTGTGTCTAGTTTCTCCAGTGTAAAATAATGATCTTTCATTCACCTAATGTATTCACTACCTAATGTAGTGAGTCACTAACTCAGCCCTGTTCTCATGGGGAGGGGGTAAAAATTACAGTTTATCTCACTGAGTAAGGTTATCTACATACATTATTTAAATTGTTTGATAAAGATAGTCAATCTCTTGTCACCCAATTTTTATTAAGTCAAGCACTTATTTATATCAGTTTTGATTCATGTATACATATTTTGTAGATTACTTTTAATGGATCTTTCCCAAAAGAAATTCTAGCATCATGATTTCCATGGTACAGAAAAACTCTTCATTGCACATTAGAGAAAGTGTAAAAGAGTTCCTCTATGATTCCACCATTATATATCACCAACATTGCATTTTATAAATATGGCATATTAGACAATGTTTTTAGACAATATATTTAAACATGGCATAGGTTTAAACAGTATAATTTCACACAATTTTATTTTACACGCTTGGTTTCCTTTAAAAAGAAGTAAAAATGAGAGGTGCCTGGGTGGTTCAGTCGGTTAAGGGTCTGACTTTGGCTCAGGTCATGACTCACGGTTTATGAGTTTGAGCCCTGCATCGGTCTCTGTGCTGACAGCTCAGAGCCTGGAGCCTATTTCGGATTCTGTGTCTCCTTCTCTCTCTGCTCCTCACCAACATGTGCTCTGTCTCTGTCTCTCAAAAATAAATAAATATAAAAAATTTTTTTAAAAATAAATAAAAAGAAGTAAAAATGAGAATATATCAGTAACTGAAATCATGATTAAAAATACTGCTAATATGCACAAAATATTTTTGCAAAATCCTTTTCTGTGAAGCAAAAGTATGAGATATGTTGGAGCAAGTGTGCCCTTCATTTGAAAGCACATTTTCTAAATTACAGCTTTGTCATTATCTAACTCTGACTCTGTAGGAGGTAATTTACAACTCCACCTTTTATATAACTGATTTCATTGCTAAACAGTGAAATCTATACCCAAGCAATTGAATTCTGTCCTATCACAAGAAAACATTTTCTTCTTGGGGAAATATTTGTTTCTCTCCACTTGAACCATCATTTCAACATTACTGATCTGTGCATGTGACAAAGAGGTGGATGTAAAATTGGCTAGTGTAACTTTCATGGAAGCATGGATATTATAATGACCCAGCAATTCCGCTCTTAGGTACACAAGTGACATACTTGTCCTCTCTCCAGATCCCTTGCCTTTAGAGAAAACCAGCCCCAGAACACCTTTGCAGCAGTACCCACACTCAATTGGGACTGGGCTGGACCCCATTGGCTTTTCCTATTAGACAACCTGGAACTGTCTCCAAAAGAGAGAGATGAGACTTGGATCTGGGATCTCGTTGCCTTCACACACCCAAGGCTGTTAAGACTGCACCGTGGAGACCAATACTGTCAACTGAGTCCCAAACACTTGAAAAAGGGACCTGCTTTTCTGTTCAGTCCAGGACTCTGTCTCTATTAAAAAGTGGGCAAGCCAGTCANCTTGCAGTCCCAGTGGCTGAGTGTTGAGAAACTGCATTTTCCTTTCCCTTTTTTTTCTTTTTTACATTTATTTATTTTTGAGAGACAGAGTGAGACAGAGTGTGAACAGAGGAAGGGAAGAGAGAGAAGGAGGCATGAAATCCGAAGCAGACTCCAGGCTCTGAGCAAACGTTCAACACAGAACCTGATGCAGGGCTCGAACCCATGAACCATGAAATCATCACCTGAGCTGAAGTTGGACCCTTAACCGACTGAGCCACCCAGGCGCCCCAAGAAGCTGCATTTTCTCAGCCAGCCAACACCACAGGTCCATCAGCTTCATGAAGACCTCTGTTCTGGAACATAAAAATCTGTGGTTTCCCAGCATATGCTTGACACCTCTTGCACCCATCTAACCATCTGGTTAGTGGGCATTAAGATCAAACACTATACCTTCACTTTTCTTAAATTTCACCCTTCTCCAGAATGGAAACAGAGAAATACCATGCAGAAACAGTGAGGTGGTAAACCCAGAAGGTAATCTAAGAATAGATATCTCTTTCCTATTAAGATTTCAACTTCATCAAGTCTCTTTCTAGAGATGATTTAAAAATAATGCCTTGAGCCCCTGTTCACATCTCTAGTTACCCTTTACATTCATTCTCACCTTAGCACCAAAATTCTAAGAATTTTTGGTAACAAATCATGCTCCAACTTTGCCATGGTTAAATATATTGTCTAAAAACATTTTAAAACATACTATATTTAGACAATAAATGGTCATTATGTGTAATTGTGGAGAAGTTTCCTGAATATTTAGTACCATAGATATCATGTTGCTAGAATTACTTTTGGGGAGGATTCATCACCAAAAGAAAGTTTGACAAAATAAGTAATCACAATTCATGAGACATAAAATAAATGTTTAAATTAATAAAACAGGGAACACAGGAGAGAAACTATGTTAATCAACTAATTTAAAATAATACATGTAAATATCTGTCATAGACTCTGGGTCTAAAGTTCTTTCTTGTCTAATAAGAAAGCAGACATAGGATTAAAATGCAAGATATGGCTAATGTCCTCAAAAAGACAAGAGCCCCGAATAAGGGTCCTTACTTCGTATTTATTAAGATCAGAAGGCTTATAAACGTGGTGGGCGTGCACAAAGAGACAATGAATCTGTGAATATTAACTCATGAGGGAAAGGGGGTTTTGAAGATATATGGTGTTAGGAGTTTGGGTCAATATAAACCAAAATTCTGGCGCCCAGCAGATGGATGTTAACAGCTGACATAAGATGCTGCATCTGTTTATCTTAGCCAGCCTAGGGGATAAGATAGAGCATGTAACCTCAGGGTCAACAACTCACTTTTCTTTTGCTAATTAGCTCCACTCTGGGCAACTTCACCTGCAGCGGCCTATAGCCTTATTTACCTGTTTACCTAATTTGGTCCTTCCTTGTGAAAACAGCTTTCTGCTATAGTATTAAATTGAGGAGCATTTTCTCCCTGAACACCTAATCTTGCTTACCTCATATGCCTTTGTGTTGGGGCTTTTGCCCCAATTATGGGGACCTTTGCCCCCCCTCTATCCTGGGGGCCTTTGCCCCACCCTCTCTAACCTGGGGGCTTTGGGCTTGCCCTCTCTATACTGGGGTCTTTGCTCCGCCCTCTCTATGCTTATTTACCTACACTTGTTTACGCACACTTGGGTGTAAGCATCCTATGGCTTTGTATTACTTTTTGCCTTGTTAACCAATCAGTGCAGGCTCAGGGAATTCCCAAGCTTATTTCCCACAGATACCTTGCCTTCATGAGGTGAATGTTATTTCTGCCTCCCACCCTGAGGTCAAAACAGAAGGAGTGACTCATTTCTGAAGAATACAATAGGTGAATGGAAAAAAAATTACTGTGCATTGGACATATTAAACTAATACCAACAGAACCCTGTGATGAGCGTCAACATCTTTAATGACCCAGAGATATCAGATGGGTCTTATGCCCTCTTACATATGAAGTGATGAGAAGAGGACCATAACTTTGTGGCATTCTTTCTCAAAGCTTATAATAACAGTCTAATCAGAAGAAAAATCACCACTAAGCCTGTACTTCTCAGGACTGTGGGGTCATAAAAACAGTCTGGCAGTTCCTCAAACATTTCAACACAGTTACCATATGACTTCACAATTCCACTCTTAAGTACACATCCATGAAAATGACATATGTTTATATAAAAACTAGTGTACTAATGTACATAGATAGCATCATTATTCTTCATAGCCAAAAGTGGAAACAACCCAAATCTCAAGCATTAAAGAAGTGGATAACGATGGCACTTGTGGGGATGAGCACTGAATGTTATATGGAAACCAACTTGACAATAAACTATTAAAAAATAATTTTTAAATGTGGTATATGGCAATAAAAATAATGTACTAATGCATGATACTATGTGGACGAACCTTGAAAACATTAAGCCAAGTTAAAGAAGCCATATGTGTGAAGACCACATATTGTATGATTTCATTTATATGAAACATTGAGAGACAGAGGCCATCAATATAGCTGTGTCCAAGGAATTCCCTCTTTTCCATTCTGACTTCCAGAAAGGTGGGCTTGGTGGGGTTGGGTCACAGCCCCTCTTCCCTCTTTGCTGTTCCACAGTGTTCAAGCTGCAGTTCAGACTTTTGTCACAAGGTGATACCAGTGTACCACAATCATAAATTTCTCTGTTAAAGAGTGTCTGTAAGGAGTAAAAAAATAAATTCCCTGGGGCACCTGGGTGGCTCAGTCTCTTAAGAGGCTAAGTCTTGATTCTGGCTCAGGTCATGATCTTATGGTCATGAGATGGAGCCCCTTGTCAGGCTCTAGACTGGGCCTGGAATTTGCTTGTGACTCTATCTTCAACTCTCCCTATACCTCTCTCCATCTCAAGCATTCTCGCTCTCTCAAATACATAAATAAGTAAGAAATAAGTAAGTAATAAATAACCTCCCTTAAAACCCAGGCTTTGAACCGATACAGAATGCTTTGATTCTGTCTGAAAAAAAAAAAAAAAAAAAACTGGTAGATATAAAAGATGACTGTAAAAGATGATAGATATAAAGGTAGCTCCTTCTGGGCCTGCAGATGATGAAACATTAAGTGGCAGAGACACACCTTGGCAGTCAGTGGTAGGTGTGTGAATGGCCATGCAGACCTGAACAGGGGTTAGGTGACTGAAAGAGGTTGGGGTGTCAGAGCACTGTGTGGGAAGCTGTGTCCTCTATCATGGATAGGGAATGACAGACAAGGGCTGTGAGAAGGTCTGAGCAGCAGGTACAAGAGTAGGGTAATGGAAGATGAACACCTTGTTCTCTGGTAAGAACACTGTACAGTCCACACAGCACATCAGCTGACAGAGATGATGGAAGAGATAAATTAATGGATGTGATGCTGAGTCTACAGCAAATGGAACAGGTTTAATTTACATGTGAATTTTCTGAAAAGAATTGTTAAACTAGGAAACCACTTTATGATTTTTCTTTTATGTTTTGCAGTATGTACTCTTTTTGTTAAAAAAGAACAAAAAGAAAATAGATAAAATGTGATGCCATGTGTTGTTCAGATCTAGAACGGCAGCTCTGAGAGTCTGAAAACTGGGGGTTCCACAAGGGGGGTGAGGATGGAGGCTCAGAGCTTGACTTTATGGTATCAGACTGCTTTTTGGGTTTACATTTAACTGGAACAATCCATCTGTATCCATCATTTTTCTAGGATTATAAGGGTCTCATTTTCTGTAGTATCTAAATCTGAGACAGGAGATCCAGTTGTGGTCTGAACTGAGAATATAATATATACTTGAAACTGTGAGTGAATAGAGGTGCTAGAGCAACTGTCAGTGCATATGGAGGTGCTAGAGGAAGAGGGGGCACAGAAACAAAAAGTCAAATTAAATTTTTTACAAGTCAGGAAAAGTATTCAACAGGAAGATAACATTCATTACTTGGTACATAAATGGCACCCTGCTGCTTACTTGGGACAATTAATCCAGACAGATCTATTCTTGGGTAACCCTTAACTATGTGTCTGCCAGCAATTACCCTCTCTTCCTTCATACATAGATATGTAAATTCTGTTATCCAGAATAACTTGGAAATTAGGTCTGTTCTTTAACTGAATATTCATATACAGCAGAGCACCACTGATTTGACCATAGATTTAATATGTTCTGAAATCCCAAACAGGACCTCACATTAAACTGTCTTTTATGATTCCAAAGGCACTTGAGAACCTAGAACTATCCTAGGATCACTGCTTTTCACAGGACAGTATTAAGAAATATGGAAAGTTGGGAAAAAGTTAATCTGATTAAGGTTTTGAAACATTTTCACTAACTGTGAGTCTGCAGGTTCAAAATGAACAACAAAGGGAGCTTCACTTTGCTCATCCATGGCTCCTACATTTTTGCTAATGAAATGCATTTTTTTGTATAAAGCAAGGAATAAAAACATTAAGGAACAGTTAAAAGTAAAATGCAGGGAGCCTAAGTGTCCATCAACAGACGAATGGATCAAGAAGATGTGGTTTATCTATAGGATGGAATACTACATGGCAATGAGAAAGAATGAAATCTGGCCAATGTGTAGCAACATGGATGGACCTTGAGGGTGTTATGCTGAGCGAAATAAGTCAGGCAGAGAAAGACAAATACCATATGATTGCACGTATAGGAGGATTAGGAGGAACTTAACGGAGGACCAAGGGGGGGAAGAAGGTGGGAAATAGTGGGGGAGGGGGAGACAGGCAAACCATGAAAGACTCTTGAATGCTGAGAACAAGCTGAGGACTGATGGGTGTGGAGGGGAGAGGGGGAGATGTACATGGAGGAGGGCACTTGTGGGGATGAGCACTGGGTGTAGTATGGAAACCAACTTGACAATAAACTATTTGTTTAAAAAAAGAGAGTAACATCTAAAATTAAAAAATAAATAAATAAATAAATAAATAAATAAATAAATAAATAAAAGTAAAAGGCAGGGGATTGGAGAGGACAG
>NW_027533103.1:78288-78888 GCF_008692635.1 Crocuta crocuta
GAGGACAAAATATTTTAGAAGTAGGGAGATCTTTACTTTCCGAGTCTCTCAAACAAAGAAGGGCTGAAGTCGATGGACTTTGAACCGCAAGAGTCTGGGAGGAAAAGAGATGGAGTCGACCAGGAAGAAAATGAGAAAACTTGACAGCCCCATAGGTGCATGACTGCAAACTGGGGGAGATAAAACAGGCTGTGGAAGCACGGAGGGGAGGAACCCCTTTTGCAGAGAGACAAAGGGAAGAGAAAAAGTGGCTGGGGAAGCATAGGACTGTATCTGAACAANGAGGGGAGTCAACTTCGGGTTTGGTGGTAGGTCAAGGGCTCAGTCTACACCAGGAAAGGCCGGTCCCCTCCCCCGAAGTGCAGTGGCACAACCCGTGGACCATGCACAAGGTGAGGGAGTTTGGATCCCAGCTAAGTGCAGGACACAAGAGAAGGTGAAGCTAGACAGACCGTTGCACCTGTGCTCGTGGCACAATGAGGACGGATCCAAAGGAACAATTTGGGAAACCTGGTCCGTGGAGAAGAGACAGGAGGTTCACATTTTTTTCCCCACAACCAACAAGGCGGGACCTCAGGGAGTGGCTGGGGGAATGTAGTG
>NW_027533103.1:79942-81210 GCF_008692635.1 Crocuta crocuta
CCACGCCCATCTCTGCTTGAGAGCTACTTTTATTTATTTATTTTTTTTTTTTTACCGGAGCCCAGGGCAAGACCAACATGGATGCACTGCTGTGATTAATTCTAGATCAATTCTTTCTATTCAGATATATTTTCCCCTGTCTCATTCCTATCTCTTCTTGGACTGGGCTGGACTGGGAGCTCTGGTCATTGGTTTGCTCAGTCACATTTAATCCATTCTCTAGCTGTATATTCTACACCTCCACCGCTACCTTGCTATCTCTCTCTTTGGAGTAAATAGACTATAGAGTTTCTCTGAGTAACACTATCTTTGTTTCTTTCTCATCGCCTCCTACCATATTCTACTCCTTTTCTGTCTGAATTAAGCCTCTTAGTCTCTCTGCTTAGTCACTGTCCAATTTCGTTTTCTCCCCGCCCTGACATTTCTCTCTGTGTATATGCCCTTCCATCATCACTGCATACACCCTGCTCTCTATTTGTAGCTGGGTATTCTGGCTATATACTTTAGACTTAGACTGTCCTTTGTCTTTTTTTTTTTCCTTTCTTTTTTTCTTCTTCCCTCTTCTTTTTCTTATTTTCTTTTTCTTTTTCCCTTTCGGTTTGCTCATTTGTTGTATTTGTGTGTTTGCATGCTTTTGTTCACTGTGTGTTTGTCTGTCTGTTTTCTCTTCCAGGGCTACCTCAAGAAAAAAGCCAAAGTACCATGGTGGAGAGTTCCAAATACCACTACAAGTAGGGAAATAAAATAATCAAACAACAAGAAAGAACAACAGACAACATTAAAAGAACACTTCTTGAATGGAGAGGCCCTAGACAGTCAATGAGTCTTCCTTAATATAGCAGTACTTGCAGGTGTAGAGTGCATAACAAGCTTTTAAAACTAACAAGAGACAGAAAGCTACCCAAAGTGATGAAACGGAAGAACATTCTTCTAAAGAAATTCCAGGAAGAAATGACAGCTGAAGAGCTATGAAACAAAGATANAAATAAAATAATCAAACAACAAGAAAGAACAACAGACAACATTAAAAGAACACTTCTTGAATGGAGAGGCCCTAGACAGTCAATGAGTCTTCCTTAATATAGCAGTACTTGCAGGTGTAGAGTGCATAACAAGCTTTTAAAACTAACAAGAGACAGAAAGCTACCCAAAGTGATGAAACGGAAGAACATTCTTCTAAAGAAATTCCAGGAAGAAATGACAGCTGAAGAGCTATGAAACAAAGATATAAGCAACATAACTGAGCAAGAATTTAGAACAATAGTCAT
>NW_027533104.1:0-17062 GCF_008692635.1 Crocuta crocuta
GGGTCAAACGTTGGAGCACGTGAACGAACGCCGGACAAACCATTCATCCCTCCTGAGTGCTGAGAGCATAGCACGGACTGTCACCCAGAGACTGAGACGTGCGTGGACTTACGACTGTAAGGGCAGAGAGTCATCAGACTCTGTAGCAGACCCAGTCGTGCATGGATCCTCCCGACCACCTCAGAGGGCCCCACCCCTGGGTGCTCCCTCCAGCGTCTCACACGCAGCCCCTTGTCTGTCCAGGTGTAGACTGTGTGGGTGTAGACAGAGGGCCATCCCAGCCAGTACTGGGGGTTCCCAGCAAGGAGCCCGGGAGAGGCAGGTGTTGGGGGAGGAGGGTGAGGGCCGAGTGAGGCAGAGCAGGGGGCAGAGCGTGCCCCTAAATTAGGCCACTGACACTGTGTACCGCTGGGCCGCCACCACCTGAGTCCATGGGGCCGTCTACACTGGTCTCTCCAGAAAGGCGCCGGGAGCCCTGCAAGCATGAGGGAGTCCGCATCTGGGGAGGCGGGGGTTCGCTCCGTGAATGCTCCCACATTCTTCTTTCCGTGGACAGTTTCTGGGGCCTCCCAGGCAGCTGAGGCCGAGAGCTTGCTCAGGAGCACTGACTGCAGGCAGCAGCTGCCCTGTGACAAAGGGGTCCCTCGGGCAGGTGACCAGTGGCCCCAATCCGGGGGGAGGAGTCAGGAGCACACCTGCCTGTCCGCTTACACCTGAGAGAGAAACAGCCACAGCGGGTGGCGGCCTCGCCCCATCCCGGCTCATGTGGATGTGCTTGGTCTTGGGGAATTCTGTACACTTGGCTCTATCTGTCCCAAGGGCCCAGCGAGGGACTTGCTGTGTATGTCACTGCCCGGGATGGCTCTGACTTAGGAAATCTTTTGTCCCCAAACCGCTGCCTCCTCCACTTCAGAAGAGCGTGAAGATCGGGGGGTACAACCCTTGGGTCAAGGAGAAACCAATTCCAAAGCTGCTGTGAGAATGAACGTAAGAAGAGGTGGTTTCCCAAAGCACAGTGAGGAGGAAACGGACGACAGACGCCCAACGGCAGACGCGCAGTCACCGTGCAAACGCCGCCTCCGTCTTTCTGCTGATGGACCTTGAGCACAGGTCCCCCAGGAGGAACGCACCTGCTCCCAGGTGTCCCCGGTGACAGCTCCTTAGAACACAACTCTGACTCTGGTCCTACCCAGCCTGGCTGTGGTCTGCACTGTTCCACATGTGACACGGAGGTGCTCCCTCGCTGCGAGGCCCCTGTGCTAAATCACAGATGAATCAAGACATGGACGTGCCCGCAGGCGTCCTGAGGATAAGGAGGAATAAAGATCAAACCGTCCGCATCAGGTGGAGGAATTAATTCTGATGTGTCACCGCACACTGTTAGGAGGACTCATCAAAGCTGAATGAGAACCCAAAGGGCACCGCCGGGAGGGCCACAGAGGACCGCGTGCAGAAGGGGCAGGCGCAGGTGAGCCCGCACCCCAGAGCTGTAGCTACCAGCTGAGCTGGGAGGGGATCCGCGTCCAGGGAGGAGCCGACAGCCTTAGCTGGGAGCTCTGCCCTGCTGGGGACACTCCAGGCCATTCCATCTGTGCCCCTCCCCCCCCAACCCCCCGACTCGGTTATCTCTTGCTGCAGGACAAACCATCCAAAAGGGCTGTGGCTTCAAACGCCAGTGGTTCCTGACTCCCCACAGTTCTGGGGTCACATTTCAGGTAGGGCCCAGCTGGTGGCTCTCTGCTCCACCTGGCCTGGCTGGGTCACTCCCTCAGCTGCCTCCAGCTGCTGATAGAGACAGATGGAAGATTCTGGAAGGCAATTCTGCACCTGCTACATTCTTTCAGCACTACTTAAAAGAGCCCAGGTAATCCACCCTCAAGGTGTCAGTGTTTCCATGGAGATGCATTTCCTTATCCAGAGGGGAATCCTGCAGAAGAATCTGTCAGGGGGGTGAAGGCTGTCAGGTGTGGATTCCTTCACCTCTGAGGGTGGTTCTGATTCTCCGGGCTTGGGGCCATTTCTGTAGACAGCCAGGACCTCAAGCGATGGGTCACTCTGACCTTGAACTTGACACTCCCCAACCTTGTTAAATCTCGAGCCCTGGCTCCCTCCGCCTTCCCTGGCCCTGCTCTCAGCCGGGAAGGGAGACTCTAGACAGTCTGAGGCACACCGTGTCGGATTCACTAATTCCCCAGAAGAGCCAGAAGGGACCCTGGGCATCTGGGCTCTACTGCCTGCTCTCCCTGTGGCCGGCCTCCTGCCCACCTGTACGGAAACCCGGAAAGGGCAGCGTCCTCCTGGCCCCCCTGCCTGGGCAGGAACCTGCAGGGAGGGCGCCCTTGGAATTCCCTCCCAGATGCACCCTCACCCCTGCCGGGTCTTGGTGCAGGGAAGCTTTCCTCATCCAGGACACTGACATTCTGTGCACACAGACAAGTCTGTGGAAACAGTAAAGATGACGGATGGCGCTTGAAGGTCTTTTCCATCAGCAATTTTTTCCTGCATTTCTCATTTCTGTTTCATTTGGCCTCAAACAGGAAGAGTCAAGACAATGAGGCACCATGGCAGAGGTGGCCCTGGAAGGTCTGGGGTCAGCAGGTGCGACACCAGACTGTAGGCGTTCCCTCCCCTGGTTACCAGGGCAGGTGGGCGAGGAGGGAGCCTCAGTTTCCCCTTCTGTGTAACAGGCCCTGGGTCTCCCGTCCTAACCTGCACTGAAGGTGCCCACCCTTACCGTCTGCACGGCTGCGCCTTCCCAGCCACCCTCACCTTTGCCGGGTCAACCGCATTCCGTCTCCTGGGCTCCTGCCTCCGCCCCCGCCCTGCCCTCTAACGTCGGCAGTCATCGCCTCGCTTCTGTGGTCTCCCTGTGGCCCAAGCTTCAGGTGCAGGGACACCAGCATCCAGACAGAAAAGTGGGACTCGGTCACGCTGCCGGGGGCAGAGCTGGAAGGGCAAAGCATGACCGAGGCCCACGCAGAGACGAGCAGCTGCAGGGGGAGGCCCAGGAGAGGGAGCGAGGGGGTAAGCGGAGCGGGGCGCGCTGGGCAGGATCACAGCCAGCTGTCCTCAGCAGAGGGACCCTGTGTGGGGTAGGACCGTGGGGACAGGGCACCTGGCCAGGGGTGGGACTCCCAGGGGGGGTCTCTGCAGGGACCTGGGGAGCTGGAGGGACATGCTCTTTCAGAGGCCCCTGCCCCCTGGGGTCCCCACCAGCACCCCTGTTCTCAGGACCTGGCAGGTCCTCCTCTGGGAGCCCAGGAGCATGTTTTACAGAGCAGAGGAGGGCGGGGGCTCTGGATCAGCAGGAAGCCCTCACCCCCTGCGCCCCCACACTCAGAGGCTGACAGGGCCCTGGGCCCCCACCCTAGGATGCATCTCCCCACCTTCCTCAGAGCTGGCTGTGTTCCAGACTCATGGACCTGCCAGTCCCCAGATCACCAGGCCCCTCCCCTAAGGGCCGTGGCCTCCTACTCCTCTGCCTGCAAGTCCTCCCTGCCCTGGTTGGTGTCTGGTCACCAGTCTCTACACCACTCCCTCTCCAGGGAATAGCTCCTGTCCCCATGACCCCCAGTCAACTCAAATAGCTCTGCCCACCCACACAGAGCAGGATGTTTAAGGACAGATGGCAGCATCAGGTGGGCACCTTGAGCTCTGCCCCTATCCTGCTCAGACCTGGCAGGAGGGGATTTAGAGGTCCTCCCTCCCATCCATGCTCTTGTTTCTCTGACAAAGGAAGGAAGAAAGGAAAGAAAAGGAAGGAAGGGGGAGGGAAGGAAGAAAGGAAGGAAGGAAGGAAGGAAGGAAGGAGGAAGGAGGAAGGAAGGAAGGAAGGAAGGAAAAGAGAGACAGAAAAGACCAGACCTTCCTAGATACCAAACCCCAGAGAAAAGAATGTTTAAGAAATTTGTGACTGTTATTTTTCCCCATGACTTTGATCTAGTTCGCAGAGTACCTAAGCAGTGGCAAAAGCAGGCACCAAAACCTGGCAAGCTCCCGCTGACAATGGAGAGCTCAGACCTCACGTGATGCTTGGAGCCGCCTTCTCCGTATCAGCCAAAATAGACGCAGAGCAACCAGCCACTAACCGGCCACTGTTAAAAGAAGGCTTTATTGATGCACTGCCCACTTCCATATTCCATAAACGTATCCAGTACAAAGCAAACAAACAAGTAATGGGCTTTTGGTCAGTTGTTCTTGGTGTTCTGTGGCCCCAGGAGAGAGAGGCTGCCCGCCCAGGGAGAACGAGCTGGAGGAATCTGCGTCAGTGAGCTCCTGCTGGGTAACAACCACCCACTGAACACAAAGATTTCTCTCTGTGGCTCTGCAGTAGCAGGGAGAGCTCAGCTCAGAGGGCTTGCTTGGCCTCCACGGGGCGGCTACCGGTCGGTGGATCCTGACGAGGCTCTGGGCGGCCGCACACCAGCCTGAAGGTCGGTGGTCAGCCCCGCTCCACGTCTCTTGTCCTGGACCAGCAGGCTCTTCTCAGGGTGACGGCAGAGGAACAGGGAGCGAGTCTGACTGGATGGCCCTTTCAAGCCTGTGGTGGCATCTGTCCACGAATATCTCCTTGCCCAAAGCACCTCAGATGACCAAGCCCAAAGTTCAAAATAAACCAGTGTATTCCATCCATGGAGGTGGGTGTGGGAGGGGAATATACCTGAAAAGTCCTGTGACGTCCCCCGGAACACAGTGTGTGTGGGCCCGGGGCCACCAGGCAGCTCCCCCAGCCCAGACCTGCCTGTGTCCTCGGCTGGTGGGGGGTCCTCACTGCCCCACTTCGGGGACCTGATGACGTGATAACGTGGCGGGCTGTGTTGCTGCCCTCCCAGGACGACTGGAAAAGCATGAAGTATTCTCGCCAGGTCTGTACCACCTGCCACAGGCCCCGCAGCCTCGGGGTCCCCACGTCAGTCCGGCGCTGGTGATGAGGGTTAGGAGTCTCTTCCCCGGGAACGCGACAGCTTCTCACACGTCTGACGTGGTACAGCTTGGTCGTCCACCCCACTGGGGAGGGCGTTCGGGGAGAGTCCCGCGTCTGAACATAACTGCTCCTTGCACTCTGATCCCTGCTGCGGGGAAACACTTGGCACGTCACCATCCAGGAGGAGTTTGAGGAGGGACAACTCTCCTTTCTTAGAGCCCTGTGATCAAAGACGTAGTCCTCACGCTGCACTCAAAATATCCACACGTGGTCACTTCGCATTTGAGAGCAGCTGTAACTTGCCTGTGAAGTGTGTGAGAGCATTTCAGGCTCCAAGCCTGTAGTCTTCAGAGAATTGATGCGGAACGCTCTCCAGCGCCCTTCAGGACTCTGATGCCCGGCGCGGCGCGGAGCTCAGAGCCTAGAGGCTTGCCGTCACTCCCTGCCACTCCCCTGGTCGCGGTCTGTCACAGGCTCAAACCCGAAGTGAAGGATGGGGGCTCCCACAGGAAGGGGTGAAGAACTGGGGCCCACAGGTCAGTCAAGCCCCTCCCTTAGGGGGGACTGTCTTACACGTGGGACAGAGAGGCGGGGGCCCTCCCCATGGGCTGTGCAGGTCAGGTAGGAGGGGATGATCCAGCAAACCCCCGGGGGGACCACGATCTAACCCTGGGGACAGTCGCACTTTTCAGCACAGGGTCAGATTAAAAATAACATGAGAGGAGGCTGCTGTACGCAGGGATGCTGGATGGGAAGTTGCAGACACTTTGTAAAGAGAGAAAATAAAGGAGAGATGGAGCCTGGGAGCTAATCCTGCTGGAGTTTCTCAGGGACACAAACACAGGGATGAGCAGGCTGAGAAGCAAGGTCTGAAATACAGCGAGTCATAGGGAGTAAGGAAAGGATACCTTGGTGTCGTACTGAGTGATGTTTGCATGATCTCTTACCCAAAGAGGAAATACCAAAACCAAACAGAGCTACAAGTTGTCTATTAACAGCCTATAAGCCAGGAGACAATGACTGGAATCCATAATTACAATTTACAAAGCAGCAAAACATACTAAGGAATTCAGAGGACCAGGAACCACACACGCGGTAAGAGCGCAGGCCACCCACAGAAGAGACACAGAACGCTTGCCTACAGGTTTCTCCAGAACATAAGGTGCTGGAACTTGTGAACAGCACTCACACAAGTGCATTTCTCGAAGTGCCTAACATGTCTCTAGAAGGTTCACAGAAAACTGACTTGCCTCCGGAGAGAACCCGTACATCCGCTCTGAGTACACGGTGCGGGAGAGCCGTGTCTGAGAGGAGCCGTCGCGTGGTCTCCTCGGTGACGGTGATGCAGCATCCACGGCTGGGACAGTCACGGGTTTAGAGACAGCTGGGGGACACACAGCACGCCGGGAGGTGCCCTGGACACAGACCTGCTGGTGTCTATATATGGCGTCGGGAGGGAGCAGGAAAGACTGACCCCAGGAGGGGCGCCGCCTTCAGGGACGGAGGTGCCAGGACTCGGGGCCAGCGCCACGTCATGGGCCTGCTCTGCTTCTGGAATACTGCTCCCTCTGGACCAGTTTTTAAATAGCTGGACTCTCACTGGACAGAAAAGAAAGGGCTCCAGGGGTCCAGGGCTTTAAACAGAGAGAGACCCAGAAGGGGGTGGAGACAACAGACATGAGGGTGAGAAGGAGCCTGCCCAGGCACTGCCAGGAAAGGAGGCGGGCAGAGCTCTGTCACCACCAAGTCAGAGCGGGAAGGAGCAGGTCCATCCTGGGGCTGGCAGAGCGTGGGACAGTTCGACCCCAGGGTCACACCTGTGAGGGGGCAGGTGGCCTCAGCACAAATGGTCGTCACGGGGCCATGTCTGTGGCAGAACGCAGCCTCCTCCCACCTGAGCCACCCCTTCCATCCCGGGAGCCACTGCCGTCCTCCACCCCTGGGCCCTGAAAAGGAAACTCGCCTTCGTAAAACTACAGACGCCCACACTGGCAGCAGAGCGCACTCCAGTCGCCTGTGAAATTCTGCTTCTCAGGCGTCTCCCGAGGCCCAGCAATTTCTAGTACCGAAACCAGCAGCAAATCCACTCAAACCAGCGTGTATGGGATGTGGCAGGTGTGGTTTGCGGTTGTTAATCCTAAGTACACAGACCCGAGCCCACAGGGCAGTTCAGCCACCTCCACCTGCCGCATGAAGGCCCCTCTGGCACAGGCCTCCTTCTCAGCAAGCGCTTCCCCAGGACGTCCCGTTCCGCCCCACCCCTGCCTGCCCCGGACACACGCACGTCCCCCGGAGCAGGACCCAAGGACAGATACCGCCCAGGTGCGAATATACTGACTGCACTGACCTCCAGGAAGGAGGGCCCCGCGGGGGAGGGTGGACGGAAACGGGACCGCACGGGGTCAGAGGGAGCTCCCGCTGGGGACACAGGCCTCCTTCAGGACCACGTCCCACGGCAGGAGGAGACGGTTCCTGAGGGACGAGCCTCCTGCCTGATGGGACTCCAGGTGGGTCCGCAGCTGAGCAAATGCTACCCTGCAGGCCTGGCCCTTTCTGACCTCAGGGGACATCCCAGCAGCCAGTGCCCGATTTCACCCAGGATCGTAGAGACCAACGAAATCTGAAAACCGGTGATGACCTCTGTTTCCCTCCTGTGTCCCTGTGAGGCCAGCTCCCCGGCGACGATCTCCAGGCGGGTCGCACCACACGCCGGCTCATCACACAAGGGGAGCTGACGGGAGCCAGACTGGTTCCCACTGCGAAGCACGATGAGCCGGAGTCACCAGCCCCTGGGACACGCGGGGACCTTGCAGGGACTTCAGGCTGGACCAGGAGGCAAGGGCTGGAGGGACTCCACCACGGAAGTGACCGGCTCTGAGACCAGGCAGCCAGGAGTGACGTGGGCAGCCAGTGGGCGGCCACCACTCAACACGTACTTCCTGGGGCCCCGTGTGGACCCGGCCCCGTGGGAGGAGCAGGACACAGATGCTGGGCCCACACGCTCAGCGGACCCGTGTTCTGTGGGTGGGTAGGGCCAGACGGTGAGCTGCGCTGGAAAACATTCTGCAGTGATCGAGGGAGGGAGTGACAGAAGACGGCACACTCTCTGCCAGTCACGGAACCAACGTCACCCCAGGTAAGGAACAGTCTCCTGTGGACGACGGCAGGCTGCCTCCGTGCCTCCACCTTAGACGGTAACTTCCAGCTGACGCCCGGACCCCTTCCTAGTCCGCCATCCTGGGGGAATGGCAGTGGTCGGTCGCACAGGCGAGTGTGGGCACCGTGTCCTCATAAAGCTAAAGCTTAACTACCGCGGCTCTGACGACGTCCCCAGACGATCCATGCCTCGCACGGCCCGTCACCTGCACCGTCAGGGAGGCCTGCTGACGCGCGCTGTGCCCTCCCACACAGGCCCCCACAGACGCATGTGGCACGCGGGGAACACACAGCTGAGACCAGTGTCCCGGACGCCTGGTCCAGGACGACCACCCCTTTCCTTCCACCTGACCAGGCCTCGCTGTCAGTTCCCAAGAGGTGGCGTCATGCTACGCTTTCCCCAGACGCCACCGCTGGGGAAGCTGGGTAACCGGCGCCAGATCTCTCTGCGTTACAACAGCACAAGCCTCCAACGGGCTGGACTCAAAACCACCACCGACACACACACGGCCTCTTTCCTGTTGTCTCAACTCTGGGCCCGGGCTCTTTGGGCCTGTGTCTCAGGCACACGGTGCGCAATGCTGCGCGTGCCTGGTTAACAAGCCTGGCTTCAAGGATGGACACGTGACTCGCGCCAGACCACAGGGAGACCAGGATCCCGGATTCTGAAACTCTCGTGGACCCGGTGGACAAGCCAGGCACCCGCGCCGGGGTTCCCGAGAGCCACGGTACACGCCTCACGACCTCCGAAGGTTCTCGACACCACAGTGAAGGGCGTCTGTCTGAGAACACAGCGAACACGGAGGCAAGCTGAGCACCCAGGAGAGAGAATTCCCAGAGGTCCTGATGGGTCTCCCAGATCCATCCGTGCCTGAAGCTAATCGCCCACGGACAGACCAGTTATCTGCATCGACAAACATTTCTGTGTTTGAGCCGATTCTAGTCAGGCTTTCTGTCACTTGTAACTGGAAGTAAGTTCTCGTTCCACTGTGGCACCCCCAGCACCCACATGGGGGAAAGCCGACCCAAGAGGGGTAAAGACACAGCGTTCTGATGCTGGAAGCTGATCTTCCAGATCAAGCTGTGCCTGAAGCTAACAAAACTGTGAGTCAACACAATTTCTGTCTAGAGCCAGTCTGGGGTGTGATTTCCGCACTCAGCTGAGGAAGGCCTGACTGTCCTGCTTCAGTGCAGCTGTGAACACAGGTCACCACCAATGAAAACCTGGGGGAAATGATGAAAACAAGAATGAAAGTGAACATGCGTGACAATCCCACCACATCCTCCTGCTGAGCACCCAGGGGGGCCAAAGAGGGCTCTGGGAGGACCCAGCACATCTCATCACCCCACCTGGGAGACTCAAGACTGGTGACTTGTGAAGGCGGCACCTGGGCTGGGACTTAAAAGATGGGCGAGGTTTGCAGGGAGGCCTCCTGACAACGGGCAGCATGAGCAAAGGTCCTGGGGCCTCCTGTGGGTGAGGAGTGTCTATAGGGGTGGAGGTGGAGGAGGAGGGTGTCGAGGCCTGAGTCCTGCTGAGGAGCATGTACACCAGGGTCCGTCAGGTAACAGGAATCACTGCAGGTGCTCCAGCCCAGGAAGGGTCAATGCAAGGGTCAACGTTGAAAAACTGAGAAGGGAAAGCTCAGACAGCCCAGCAACCTGCCACCAAGCGCCGGGGATAGAGAGACCAGGAGAGGGGGGTTCCCAGTGCTTGGGGCCACAGGGGGCGCCGGCCTGGCGGACACGGAGTCACTGCAGGAACAGGTGCAGGCAAAGGGGATACTCCGGGTTCCCCGCCCTGACCCTGCACCACTACCTCTCATGACTAAACCAGGCAGACAGCAGCCCCGCCCGCGGCCTGGGAAATGCAGGGGAAAGGAAGGGGTCTGAGGCCAAAGGGGCCCAGAAAGACACCCCAGGCCAAAGCTGAGCCTCGAGGGATTTCTAGAAGCCCCCAAGGGTGCTGCTCTGAAAACATCACTCTTAATGGATGAGGCAGACAGCTTTTAGAAAAACAGCCATCCTCCTAAGAGCACCAGGAAATGTAGTTAAATAATCAAAATTCAATTCCTTTTAGTCTAGACATAATGAGATTTCATAGAATTATAATTTCAAATGCAATACACTACATAATGACTCTCTCTCAAATGTGATTTTCTTCCCCAGAAATGGATTACCGGCAGAGACCTGGCCCGGCTGCAGACGGCGCTCACAGCTGATCGGGAACAGGTGGCGTCCACCCCTCTCTGTGCCCAGGCCCCCGCTGATGCACAAACGCACACGCCGCGTCACCTCCGGGGTCCCAGCCCGCTCTGCCCCTTGCAGGGCAACGGCGCCCATGTCCCCCGCAACTGCCCGTCCTGGATAATAACCTATGAGGGCCTGATCCTCACCGACGTGCGGCCTGCGCAGCGGAGCCCAGCGGCCCTCCCAGAGGCAGCAGCTGGGACATCCCGCCGGCCGGGGCTGCGCCGCTCCTGCGCCGCCTCCTCCCGCACCGGCCCCCGCGGACCTGCGGGCGCTCGGCGTCCGCGGGAAGGTCGGAGGAGGGAGACGAGGGGCCGAAGGCCCGCAGGCTCGGTCCATTTCTGCAGTTCCCGGGGCACGACGAGCGGCGCCGCGTGGAGCCAGTCACCTGTGAGTGTGGCTGCGCGCGTGTCCACGGGGACGCTTCTGCGTCCACACCTGTTGGCGTGTGTGCCCGGTGTGCCCGCACAGGCCGGGTGTGACCTGGCCGCCCGGCCTCCCCGCCGCCCTCGGGGTCCAGCGGCAGGGGGGACACAGAGGACACACCGGGTCCCGCTCTCGGGGGGGGCGGGGGGGCCCGCCCCCGGCTCCCACGTCATCAGGGTCTTACCTGTACCCACAGCAGCGCGGACGGCGGGGTCGGGCACAGGGCAGGGAAGGTGCTCCCCGAGGTCAAGGCGACACGCGGCCTGGGACGCAGGGGGGCCGGGCGGGTCTGCGCCCGCGCGTTTCAACTCGCTCCGGGGGAGGCCGGCCCTGGGCGGCTGCTGGGAACGTCAGGACGCTCCGGGCCCCTCGGGGGCAGAGACTCGGGCTCGGCGGCGTGGAAGTCCCCTCGACCGACCCCACGCTGCCGCCGGGTCCCCGCCTGCCGGGGAACACCGTCCCCTCAGGCTACGCCGCCTCACAGGTCCCGACGCCGTCTTCCGCCCAGGAGCGCTTACTGAGCAGAGGCTCACGGGAGGCTCCTGATTGGCGGGCGCAGGTCACGTGAGGGCGGGTGGCTGCAAGGGAGGCCGGGAAGGCGGCGTGGTTTCCACCCTGGGCGGGACTCGTGATCCGGGAAGAGTTCGCGTGTGGAGAGCGGGAGACAGGCGGCTGGGCCATGTCCACGCGGGCTTCTGGAGCCCGAGCTCGGGGGCAGAACCTGCGGGCCACTCTCTGCACCGACAATGCACGGTCCCTTCCCCGCCATAGCCCTAGCGCAACAGGCCTACCGCACCTGCGTTTCTGGAACTTTCTTCCCACAGCCCCATCCAGGCCTAGCTCCGTGCCGCCCCCTCAGAGAGGCTCCCGCAGGTGCTGTGGTGGCCCCTCCCCCCCACCGCTGCGGGAAACCACACGAGGCCCTGAGCGCTGACCACGCTGCACACCGTGTCACCACGCCCTCCCTCTTCCAGCACGGGATCCGGACAGGACACTCCTCGCTCACGCAGACGCCAGGACCCCAGCAGAGCCCAACACGGATGCCCCGGGGCGTCTTCCAGACAGACGAGGGCTCCTCCCAGCCGGTGACTGGAGATGCACCGACCCAGTCTGCTCACCGATCTGCGGTGTGGGGACCCCTGGGTGTGCGGCTCCTTCAGCGGGTGTGGATGAAATGTCTTTTGCTCAGGGCCGGTCGCACTTTTTGACCCCAGCACCTGAGGGTGCAATGCTGACACCCGAGTGCCATCGCTAAAGGGCCTGACCCCCAGCCAGCACTGATGATGATGATGGACGCCGAAGGAGGTCTCAGGGTCAGGCTCTGTCTGTCTGTGTCGGGTTAGACACCGAGAATGTGGACTGTGTTCTGGATGAATCCAGGGAGAGGCCGGCAGGAGATGAGGGAAAAGCCATCCTGCATTTCACCAGCAGCTTGTGTCCCCAGGCTCCTGCCCAGAGCCCAGCCATGCAGGGAGGCGGGCAGAGCCTGGCCCCGCAGCTGAGCCTCTTGGAGGAAGCCTGGAGGCAGCCGGGCTACTGGAGGCAGCACTTCGGCCTCTGAAGACAGTGCAGCGTCCTCTGGAGTCAGTGATGCTCTGCTGGTTTGTCCCCAGGAAGGGCGGGGGGAGGGGGGCTCTTGCAGGACGTGACCAGTGGGTATGGAGCCCTCTCCATGCCTCCTATGGGATGAGCGGGCAGCAAGGAGAGAGGATGGAGAGACGCCTGCATCCCGGGTTGCCGTGAACCCCTGGGGCAGGGCCGGGCTGAGGGCCATCCGTCCCCACCACATCCGCCCATCCCTCAGACACAGGCTCTGCATCGTCTGAAGAATTCGCCGTGGGACTTGAGAGGGGGCTGTCACCAGCCCCAGACCACAGAGGATGTTCTGGGGTCACTATCGGAGCAGGTGCAGCCAGTGATGTCCAGGAAGCTGGGGAAGCTCCCAGGCCCGGAGTTAATACCGGCGTGTGGATCAGACCTGCCAGTAGAGGAGAAACGAGCCGTCCCTGAGAACCTTTACAAAATGTGTGAAAAGCACAGAACATACAGACTGGCTTTCTTAACAAAATAAATCCTCAGACATTATCATTTTCACAGTTAGGACGTTACCATTTTCACAAAGAGGACAACCTTTTAGAGAATAAAGTAATGAGCCCATCACACATTTTCCCAATCCCTGTTCTTTCTCGCCATTTCTCGGGGGTCGTCCGTCTGTGAATCCTCTGCCCTGTTTGCTAAGCAGAAGGCAGCGTGGGCATCAGAAAGTGTGTCGTCAGCGGGGGAGCCTGGTTCCTGGTGGGCGTCTGTTGTCAGCCGGTCCCACCCTTCCATAGTGGGGGGACCTGCCCCACTCCCCACATCCTCCTCTGTGTCCCGTCCCCAAGGCCCGTCCGCCCTGGCACCTGCGCACACCCCCAGCATCAGGTGGGGCCCCTCAGGTCTGTGCCAGCTGGAGGTCGGCTTCTGCTTCCTTCCAGAAACAGAACCATCTCTTTATCTCCTACTGCTGATCTAATGAGTTACCGCAGAGTCAGTGGCTCAGACGACACACATTTATCCCGTCCCAGTTGTGCAGGTGACAGGCCTGACGTGGGCTACGATCAGAGGCCTTCTGGCTGCACGTGTCTCTGAGGCCGTGGGGCAGGACCCGGCTCCTCACTCGTGCGGGGTGTTGGCGGGCTTCCGGCGGTTGAAGGACTGATGCTGTGTCCTTCGGGCCGTCCGCCGAGGGCCTTTCCACCGTGACGGGCTGTGTGAGCGCCTGGCCCGGGGCCCCTGTGACGCTCAGATCCGTCCTCCCCCTCCCATCTGGTCTCCGGGCAGCCGGGAAAGGTCCCCACGTCTGCCCCCGTTCTAGGCCCCACACGGGTGATCCGGGACACCCTCCCGTCTCAGAGGCTCTGCTCGGCACAATCGCTGCCAGACCCGAGAGCTGCTCCAGTCACGGAGCCAAACAGGAAGAGGGGTCTGAGGAACTGACCCTGCAAATCAAATGTCCCGGCTGGATGTGACCCATGCCGCCTCCACTCGGCGTCCCGTTACTGCAGGCAGTAAAACCTACTCCAGGGCATGGGAAAGAAGTGAGGTCTATGGCGGAGCTAACACCGGGCACCCGGCACGGAGCAGCGCTGATCGGGCAGACTGGGGGCGTGGAGGGGCTCCCCGCAGGCTCAGGTGAGGGGAGGCGTGAAGGTGCAGAGGAACACAGGGGTGGCCGAGCGTCAGACCTCCCTGCGGGTGGGCGGGGGTCTGCGTGCCCTGGGGGCTCAGCCTTTGCATTTTCTGGTTCCTGCTCCTTCCTGTTGACCGGATTCCTCGGAGCAGCGCAGAGGGGTCGCCGCAGGGCAGCCAGGACACACCTGTCACCAGGAGCTGCGCTCCCTTCATCTGGACACAGGGCTGGGGGGCTGTTGTAACCCTGTTTTCGGCTTTCCTTCCAGAAGTTTCTGCCAGAGTCTCTCACTCTGCTTCTACAGCTTCCCGTTTCATTAGGCAGCCCTTGGAGCTTCACGGGGGGCTGGGGGGGTACGAACACCATTCTGGGGGTCCACACCAGCACCCACGTGGTCCGTCTGTGGCTCCCTGACAGGGAGCAATGGCTGTGGAGGATGAAGCAGCTTCCACGTCCAGGCATCAGGCAACAAATCCAAATCCATTCGCGTGTCCCGACCTCCCGGAGAGCAGTACACCTCACTCTGTGCACAGGCCCGGATCCTCACGGATCTCAGGGTGATGCACTGAGGCTGGGCCTTCAGACTAGAGCAGATGCAGACCCGGGGGGAGCACGTCAGGAGGCAGGCTGGGAGGGGTGCTGGCCGCAGGCTGGGCTTGGGGAGGGGGGTGGGGGCTCTGAGGGCAGAGGCTGGGCTTGGGGAGCGAGGCAAGGGCTCTGAGGACGACCAGGGGCCGGACGTGACCCGGGGCAGCACAGGGGCGGCTCCAGGCTCCGGCCAGGACTGTCTGGGAGGCTTAGCCCCGCACGTCCGGGCTGGGCTAGGGGAGCAGGTCTCAAAGTCACGAGTCCAGGCCCACAAGTGAGGAGGACAGGACGGTCCCCAGCGGTGTCCCCTCCTCCCCTTAGGTCCAGGTCCCCAGGTGGAGGTGGCCGGGGTCTGGGGCGTTGACCCAGGTCCTGCGGAGGTCACCTGCAGGTGGCCTCCTGGCATCCGCCTCTCCTTCTAGATCCACCCGTGTGTCTCTGGAAATGCCGCCCCCGACGTCAGACCTGCGATCCAGGGCACCCTTGCTGGCAGGGGAACGGGGACGCAGGTCTGGTCAAGGAAGGCCCGCCTTCCCTGCCGTGATTGGGTCAGGGGCAGTCACATGTCCCGGCCCAGACCAATCAGAGTGAGCGTCAGCATCGTTCCCAGGAGCAACAGGAAAGGGATTGGTTCAGGCCCAGTCACGTGCCCCGACCGCATCCTTCACAGTGAGCCTTGGGCTTGTCCTGTGCTGAGGGGAAGGCCTGGGTTCCGGGAGGAGGTGAGGATGCCCAGTGCCACCATCTTGTCACCGTGCGGGGCCCAGAGGTGAGTCAGGACCCCCTGGATCCCTGGGTTCCAGAACCCAGACCCGACAAAGACCAAGACTTGAGAGAGACTCTCTGATGACATCACTGGAGCCTGGGTCCAGCCGCGCCTGAGCGTGCAGGGCAGGAGCCGCCTGTGGTGGCTTCTGTCACTTCCAGCACGAGGACCCTCCCTCCTGCGGTGGGGGCATCGGGAGCCGCGTCTGGGTCAGGCTCCTCCCAGCGCAGCTCCTGAGCCTCCACCGTCCGGCTTGTTCTCGTCTGTCGGGGACGCGAGCAGCGCCCTGGCTGTGGGGACTGAGCGGCGCTGCCCGTGGTCTCCCCGGTCTCTGAGGCCCCCCTGGCCTCCCTGGTCTCTTGATCTCCCAAGCTGCGTGCCCCCCCCCAGTCTCCAGCATCCCTAGTCCAGGGTCTCCATTGTCTCCCCAGCCTCCACAGCCTCCCTAGTGACCCGTCTCCGTGGTCTCTCCGGCCTCTACAGCGTCCCGGCCTCCCCTGTCTCTGGGGCCTCCTCAGTCTCTCTGGGGCTCTGAGGACACCGAGGAGACGGGACACGCAGGACTGAGCGTGTCTGCAGCTAGAGTGACGTGCAGGCGGCACCGTGTGAGCGCCGATGTGCAGGGCTCACACGGGAACCGTGGCCGCACACCCGGGAGCAGGTGGACGTGTGGGCGCTCAGGGCCTTGGACACGGGTGTGGTGGTGCAGAGAACTCGGGTGTGCAACACAAGTGAGCGACACCACAGCGGGCCGTGTGCAGGTGCCGCGGTGGCACAGGTGACCCAGAGAATGGGGACACGGCCGTCACAGCAGTGCGAGCATCCCACCCCCACCCCAGTGAGGGCACCTGACAGGCAGACGGCGACGGTGTGAGCGCCCCGGCGGAGCCCAGGCAGAGCTGGCTGCACGCGCACGAGGTACACGCCCAGGAAGCAGGGAGGGAGCATGGGGTCACGGGACACGGTGACAGCACCGTCACACAGTAGGACGTGCACAGGTGACACACGGCCCTTCACCCCCAGGGGGAGTTCACAGGCAAGCGGATGGGACGGCACAGCCCTAGATCAGCCACACCGACCACACGGCTGTGACCCGCACACAGGCCACGCTGGCCCCTGGACTCGGATGAAAAGCGGGAAAGGACCACATATAGGCGCAGTAGTCCCGTCTGGCCCGAGAGCCGAGGCTCCGGCCAGCGTGTGGGTAACCAGGCTGCGGGGCAACGAGGGCCCTCGGCGGGTCTCCAGTGCTCCATCTTTAGAGGGAGATGGGGGTGCTGGACTGAGTCCTCGTTTGTACGGCAGGTCACAGTTGTAAATCACTCCCCTTCGATCGTCCACAGAGAAGAACGTCAGCATGTTTGCGGCAGGTGGTCCTGGTGTGTACGCTTCTCTCTGAGCTGCAGGGGTGCAGGGAAGATTTGCAGTGAAGCCTTCCTCTGGCAGATAAAAAGCAGCTTATGCGGAAGTNACAGCCCCATCCAGGCCTAGCTCCGTGCCGCCCCCTCAGAGAGGCTCCCGCAGGTGCTGTGGTGGCCCCTCCCCCCCCACCGCTGCGGGAAACCACACGAGGCCCTGAGCGCTGACCACGCTGCACACCGTGTCACCACGCCCTCCCTCTTCCAGCACGGGATCCGGACAGGACACTCCTCGCTCACGCAGACGCCAGGACCCCAGCAGAGCCCAACACGGATGCCCCGGGGCGTCTTCCAGACAGACGAGGGCTCCTCCCAGCCGGTGACTGGAGATGCACCGACCCAGTCTGCTCACCGATCTGCGG
>NW_027533104.1:17072-21748 GCF_008692635.1 Crocuta crocuta
GTGGGGACCCGGTGTGCGGCTCCTTCAGCGGGTGTGGATGAAATGTCTTTTGCTCAGGGCCGGTCGCACTTTTTGACCCCAGCACCTGAGGGTGCAATGCTGACACCCGAGTGCCATCGCTAAAGGGCCTGACCCCCAGCCAGCACTGATGATGATGATGGACGCCGAAGGAGGTCTCAGGGTCAGGCTCTGTCTGTCTGTGTCGGGTTAGACACCGAGAATGTGGACTGTGTTCTGGATGAATCCAGGGAGAGGCCGGCAGGAGGTGAGGGAAAAGCCATCCTGCATTTCACCTGCAGCTTGTGTTCCCAGGCTCGTGCCCTGAGCCCAGCCATGCAGGGAGGCGGGCAGGGCCTGGCCCCGCAGCTGAGCCTCCCTTGTCTACAGAAGGGTAGGGCCAGCTGGGTCAGCCCAGACCAGTGTGAAGCAGCCTCCGCCATTGATGACACACTTTCTGTTGCCCACACTGCCCTCTGCTTAACCAAATAAAGGAGGAGGAGGAGCCATCGGTGGCGATGGCAGCTGGGCTACTGGAGGCCAAGGCTGCGGCCTCTGAGGACAATGTAGTGTCTACTGGAGTCAGCCAGTAGAGCTAGTGAGGCTTCTGCTGGTTTGTCCCCAGGAAGGCCCGGGGCAGGGAGGGGTGGTGTGGGGCGCTGGCAGCGTGGAGCCGGCTCCCTCCCTCCCGTGGGATGAGGGGACAGCAAGGAGAGAGGATGGAGAGATGCCTGCTCCCGGGGCGCTGTGAACACCTGGGGCAGATTGAAGCTCTTCACTGAGTTCAGCTACTCACCCTGGGGAGCTCCAGAATGTTCTAATGATCATCTGTTTCCCTCCTGAACTTGAGTGCCAACACAGCATCATCCAATTTCTCATCCACTGGAGCCACCTGAGCTGCAGTCCCCCCAGCAGCTGTAATAAATGTGCCCCTTGGAGGGAGTCATAGGACGCTCAAACACAGTGAGCACTTTGCTATAAATACTAACGCTTTCCACAGACCTTGTTTAGAGGAAGAGATTTATGGGGGCNGTCTGTGCCAGCTGGAGGTCGGCTTCTGCTTCCTTCCAGAAACAGAACCATCTCTTTATCTCCTACTGCTGATCTAATGAGTTACCGCAGAGTCAGTGGCTCAGACGACACACATTTATCCCGTCCCAGTTGTGCAGGTGACAGGCCTGACGTGGGCTACGATCAGAGGCCTTCTGGCTGCACGTGTCTCTGAGGCCGTGGGGCAGGACCCGGCTCCTCACTCGTGCGGGGTGTTGGCGGGCTTCCGGCGGTTGAAGGACTGATGCTGTGTCCTTCGGGCCGTCCGCCGAGGGCCTTTCCACCGTGACGGGCTGTGTGAGCGCCTGGCCCGGGGCCCCTGTGACGCTCAGATCCGTCCTCCCCCTCCCATCTGGTCTCCGGGCAGCCGGGAAAGGTCCCCACGTCTGCCCCCGTTCTAGGCCCCACACGGGTGATCCGGGACACCCTCCCGTCTCAGAGGCTCTGCTCGGCACAATCGCTGCCAGACCCGAGAGCTGCTCCAGTCACGGAGCCAAACAGGAAGAGGGGTCTGAGGAACTGACCCTGCAAATCAAATGTCCCGGCTGGATGTGACCCATGCCGCCTCCACTCGGCGTCCCGTTATTGCAGGCAGTAAAACCTACTCCAGGGCATGGGAAAGAAGTGAGGTCTATGGCGGAGCTAACACCGGGCACCCGGCACGGAGCAGCGCTGATCGGGCAGACTGGGGGCGTGGAGGGGCTCCCCGCAGGCTCAGGTGAGGGGAGGCGTGAAGGTGCAGAGGAACACAGGGGTGGCCGAGCGTCAGACCTCCCTGCGGGTGGGCGGGGGTCTGCGTGCCCTGGGGGCTCAGCCTTTGCATTTTCTGGTTCCTGCTCCTTCCTGTTGACCGGATTCCTCGGAGCAGCGCAGAGGGGTCGCCGCAGGGCAGCCAGGACACACCTGTCACCAGGAGCTGCGCTCCCTTCATCTGGACACAGGGCTGGGGGGCTGTTGTAACCCTGTTTTCGGCTTTCCTTCCAGAAGTTTCTGCCAGAGTCTCTCACTCTGCTTCTACAGCTTCCCGTTTCATTAGGAAGCCCTTGGAGCTTCACGGGGGGCTGGGGGGGTACGAACACCATTCTGGGGGTCCACACCAGCACCCACGTGGTCCGTCTGTGGCTCCCTGACAGGGAGCAATGGCTGTGGAGGATGAAGCAGCTTCCACGTCCAGGCATCAGGCAACAAATCCAAATCCATTCGCGTGTCCCGACCTCCCGGAGAGCAGTACACCTCACTCTGTGCACAGGCCCGGATCCTCACGGATCTCAGGGTGATGCACTGAGGCTGGGCCTTCAGACTAGAGCAGATGCAGACCCGGGGGGAGCACGTCAGGAGGCAGGCTGGGAGGGGTGCTGGCCGCAGGCTGGGCTTGGGGAGGGGGGTGGGGGCTCTGAGGGCAGAGGCTGGGCTTGGGGAGCGAGGCAAGGGCTCTGAGGACGACCAGGGGCCGGACGTGACCCGGGGCAGCACAGGGGCGGCTCCAGGCTCCGGCCAGGACTGTCTGGGAGGCTTAGCCCCGCACGTCCGGGCTGGGCTAGGGGAGCAGGTCTCAAAGTCACGAGTCCAGGCCCACAAGTGAGGAGGACAGGACGGTCCCCAGCGGTGTCCCCTCCTCCCCTTAGGTCCAGGTCCCCAGGTGGAGGTGGCCGGGGTCTGGGGCGTTGACCCAGGTCCTGCGGAGGTCACCTGCAGGTGGCCTCCTGGCATCCGCCTCTCCTTCTAGATCCACCCGTGTGTCTCTGGAAATGCCGCCCCCGACGTCAGACCTGCGATCCAGGGCACCCTTGCTGGCAGGGGAACGGGGACGCAGGTCTGGTCAAGGAAGGCCCGCCTTCCCTGCCGTGATTGGGTCAGGGGCAGTCACATGTCCCGGCCCAGACCAATCAGAGTGAGCGTCAGCATCGTTCCCAGGAGCAACAGGAAAGGGATTGGTTCAGGCCCAGTCACGTGCCCCGACCGCATCCTTCACAGTGAGCCTTGGGCTTGTCCTGTGCTGAGGGGAAGGCCTGGGTTCCGGGAGGAGGTGAGGATGCCCAGTGCCACCATCTTGTCACCGTGCGGGGCCCAGAGGTGAGTCAGGACCCCCTGGATCCCTGGGTTCCAGAACCCAGACCCGACAAAGACCAAGACTTGAGAGAGACTCTCTGATGACATCACTGGAGCCTGGGTCCAGCCGCGCCTGAGCGTGCAGGGCAGGAGCCGCCTGTGGTGGCTTCTGTCACTTCCAGCACGAGGACCCTCCCTCCTGCGGTGGGGGCATCGGGAGCCGCGTCTGGGTCAGGCTCCTCCCAGCGCAGCTCCTGAGCCTCCACCGTCCGGCTTGTTCTCGTCTGTCGGGGACGCGAGCAGCGCCCTGGCTGTGGGGACTGAGCGGCGCTGCCCGTGGTCTCCCCGGTCTCTGAGGCCCCCCTGGCCTCCCTGGTCTCTTGATCTCCCAAGCTGCGTGCCCCCCCCCAGTCTCCAGCATCCCTAGTCCAGGGTCTCCATTGTCTCCCCAGCCTCCACAGCCTCCCTAGTGACCCGTCTCCGTGGTCTCTCCGGCCTCTACAGCGTCCCGGCCTCCCCTGTCTCTGGGGCCTCCTCAGTCTCTCTGGGGCTCTGAGGACACCGAGGAGACGGGACACGCAGGACTGAGCGTGTCTGCAGCTAGAGTGACGTGCAGGCGGCACCGTGTGAGCGCCGATGTGCAGGGCTCACACGGGAACCGTGGCCGCACACCCGGGAGCAGGTGGACGTGTGGGCGCTCAGGGCCTTGGACACGGGTGTGGTGGTGCAGAGAACTCGGGTGTGCAACACAAGTGAGCGACACCACAGCGGGCCGTGTGCAGGTGCCGCGGTGGCACAGGTGACCCAGAGAATGGGGACACGGCCGTCACAGCAGTGCGAGCATCCCACCCCCACCCCAGTGAGGGCACCTGACAGGCAGACGGCGACGGTGTGAGCGCCCCGGCGGAGCCCAGGCAGAGCTGGCTGCACGCGCACGAGGTACACGCCCAGGAAGCAGGGAGGGAGCATGGGGTCACGGGACACGGTGACAGCACCGTCACACAGTAGGACGTGCACAGGTGACACACGGCCCTTCACCCCCAGGGGGAGTTCACAGGCAAGCGGATGGGACGGCACAGCCCTAGATCGGCCACACCGACCACGCGGCTGTGACCCGCACACAGGCCACGCCGGCCCCTGGACTCGGATGAAAAGCGGGAAAGGACCACATACAGGCACAGTAGTCCCTTCCGGCCCGAGAGCGGAGGCTCCGGCCAGCGTGTGGGTAACCAGGCTGCGGGGCGATGAGGGCCCTCGGCGGGTCTCCAGCGCTCCGTCTGGAGAGGGAGATGGGGGTGCTGGACTGAGTCCTCGTTTGTACAGCAGGTCACAGTTGTAAATCACTCCCCTTCGATCGTCCACAGAGAAGAACGTCAGCATGTTTGCGGCAGGTGGTCCTGGTGTGTACGCTTCTCTCTGAGCTGCAGGGGTGCAGGGAAGATTTGCAGTGAAGCCTTCCTCTGGCAGATAAAAAGCAGCTTATGCGGAAGTTCCTGATGGACTTGCTGCATAAATCCTCCCCTGCCGCGTCCTGCTGCCCAGGCCTGCCCAACACCCCTCCTGTTATCAGAAGTGGGGCT
>NW_027533104.1:21770-26885 GCF_008692635.1 Crocuta crocuta
GGTTAAGCGTCCAACTTCAGCTCAGGTCATGATCTCATGGTTCGTGGGTTCAAGCCCCGCTTCGGGCTCTGTGCTGACAGCTCAGACCCTGGAGCCTGTTTCGGATTCTGTGTCTCCTTCTCCTTCTCTGCCCCTCCCCCGCTCACACTCTGTCTGTCTCTGTCTCCCTCTCTCAAAAATAAACATTAAAAATTTAAAAAAAAAAGAAAGTGGGGCTTCCCTGGGAGGTGGGAACCGCCCAGCTACCGGGTGGGTAGAGAGTCCCCAGATCCTGGGAGGCCCCGGACATCCCCGGGGATCAGGATAGAGGCATCAGGTGAGGGCATCCCAGGTCCCGGCGTCCAGCCCCGACAGCTCAGGGACCAGCCCCGGCCTCAGGAGGCGGGCGCTGGTGACACCGTGGGCCGGGCTGCACTGGGACTCTCCATCCGGGGACCGGTTCTGTTCTGCACCTTCCAGAGCCCCGGGGGTGGTCCCCTGCCACGGGTCATCCCAGTGATGCAGGGGATAACTGTCCTGGCTGGGCCATGGAGGAACCTGTCCCTGGGAGGTGGTGACATGGGCCACATCCCCAAGGGGAACACGCATTCACCCAGGTCGGGGCGAGGAGGCTGCTTCATAGATGTTTGCCTCTGGGGCTGCTCTGAGCCAGGTTCCCGGGCCCCCCTTTCCTTCACACTGTGCACAGGGGACTCTGAGTTCTGGGTGAAAAGCATAGAATCTCCCAAGTCTTTTTCCAGGTTTTCTGACCCTCGGCCCCGGAGGAGCCCAGGTCCTCAACTTGGACCCAGAGAACCGCGACCCATCCCTGGAGAGATGGTCGCCCGTGGGTGTGTGGCCTCGGACTTGGTTCCTTGGGAAGGGAAGGCCCCTTCGGCATTCGTCCACGACTTCTCCACTTGGCCACGACCGGGCGGGACTCCTCACCCTCTGCATGCAAACCTGGGACCCCCCACACCACCCCCCACCTGCCTACCCTGGGAGGGGCTTAGGGGCTTCGGGGCGGGGCCATCCCCTTGGGATAGTTCTGCCCAAGCTCACTCTTCGCTCTGCTCCCAGGATGTCGCGGGTCCTGTGCTGCTGGCAGAGCAGAGGGAGCTGAGAAAGAAACTTCTGGGTGAATTCAAAATGCAGTAAGGCTTTGAGAAGACATCAAAGTCCGTTCCGGTTTTCAAGAACCAAACGCACAGCCGGGAACATCACTGAGTGATGTCAGCACTTGGCCCTCCCAGCAAGTCTCCATTCTCTCAGGTCTAACACATGATCTTAGTGCAGACCGATACCTGCTTTAGTTTTAATTAAAAGCTCATAATATCTGAGAGTGTTTAGAAGGAAAAGGGACACTGTTCTCTCCTCTGAGATTAATTATGTGCTTGTCAGAGCCCATGTACAGCATCCCTGGGAGTGTGTGACAGCCCACACGTCCCTGTGGGCCTTGCTGGACTTTGTCACTGCCTGCAGGTGCTGAGTGGATTCAAGGACGACAGCTTTCCCAGTCAGGTGATCACGACTGGGCTGTCTCCAGTCCCCGGGCTGCTGCAGGATCCACAGCCCTGGGAGCCTGGACGCTGCTCACGGCCTGTGCACCAGGGTGACCCTCGGCCCTGGAGCCGCTGGGACGTCAACCACAGTCAGGCGTTTTTTCCGAGGTTTAGGAGCTGTCCCTGCGTCTCCAGACACTTCCATTCCTTATTTATTTATCATGTATTTTCTGAGGCACCAGGCTCTGTCCTTATATTAAGGATGTAGTCACAGCAATACAGACTCACCCCCTGCCCTCAAGTTCACAGCATTGAGAGAGATATAGGAAAGGAATAACTAATGTAAAAACACAGAATTGCCAAGTATAATGTATCAGGACAGAAGATTACTGGGAAGCTGGCGAATCCATAGACGGAGGTTCAGAGCACCGACAACTGATGGGCTTATAGTCAAGGACAGGGCGTTCCAAGCAGAGGAACAGCAGGTACTAAGGCCCTGGGGTGAGAGGATGCAGACTCCACAGACCCATTGTACCGGGGAGTGGCGCCGCGTGAGGCTGGCCACGAGCACATGCAGTTCTTGCAGCTTTAAGTACGGCTCCTCCTCTGTTCCTCTATGTCTGATGTAAAGACAACGATGTTAGTAATACCGGTATCTCCGTACCTCAGAGGAGAGTATCAAAGTTCCTATGGATAATAGCTTGCCCAAGGTTCTTGCTCAAGAATGTCCAGGCCATGGTCGGAACCGGGCCACGTGACTCCCTCTGTTGTCTTTAAGGTCTCTCAGTGCGACCTGAGTTCCGAGAGGAGGTGGAACACGGTGTGCAGAGACTGGGTGTGGACTCAGAGCCAGACTGAGGATTTGCAAGCTGCTGTGTCAGGATCCCTTCTGTTAAGAGCAACAGCAAGCATAAGCCCAACCAGCTTAAGTGAAAAGATAAATTATTGGTGCACTTAGCTGGAAAGTCTAGCTTGATTTCAGGCCTGCCTTGATGCAGGGGCTCAGTGAGTGGCATCATCAGGGTCCATTCTTTCCCCTCCTTTTCTGTGCTGGCCCCATCCATCCTCTTTAATGTGCTCTCTCGCATCAGAAGTCAAGAAATGCTAGGGGCGCCTGGGTGGCTTAGTCGGTTGAGCGTCCGACTTTCGCTTAGGTCATGATCTCGCGGTTCGTGGGTTCGAGCCCCGCATCGGGCTCTGTGCTGACTGCCAGCTCAGAGCCTGGAGCCTGTTTCAGTCTGTGACTCCCTCTCTCTCTGACCCTCCTCTGCTCACGCTCTCTCTCTCTCTCCTAGAAATAAATAAAAAATATTAAAAAAAAAAAAAAAAGAAATGCTGACTGCTTCTTCACACCCATTCAAACGGAAGGCCGGGGTTTCCTCTGCACAGGCCAGACAATGCCAGGGTGGGGCACGTGACTTTTCCTGAGCAATTGCTGTGGCTCCGATGGAAGCATGGATGGGTGCAGGCCTCAGGCATGTGAGCCCCCCCACGGAGCACAGAGCAATGTCATGTCTGGAGTCCTGGGCCAGAGGGGAGGCCCCAGAGGTAAATGGAAACCTGGGGACAGACGAGGAGATGGAAGCAGGAGGTACAGCAAATAGCACTTTCCGGGCCCTTTGGGCAGGGGTCAGTTTGCACACCAGCTGCAGATGAAGAGGGCAGGAGACACGGACGGAAGGGGCGGCCACTCCAGTTGCATGGGCAGGTGGCAAGGAACCTCCCGTCTGAGGCTTGACTTGGCCAGAGGAGGAGGAGATCTCTGCCCTGCTCCCGAATCCCGGAGTCTATAGAGAGGCCTTAGTGGGGCTCCATCACTACACCATCGGGAGGGTCTCAGCACCACATCGCTCCCTCAAGAACACATTCTTCAAGACAGCTCTCACAGCAGGAGCGGTGGGCGGATGGCATTGTCCAGGGATGGGGGGTGGGGGGGAGCCCTCCTGGGGCAGCTCCGCTGTTAGCCAGGCTCACATCCTCTAGACGACCTTCTCCAACCACGGGAGGTCACTGCCCCAAGAAGAGGGTGTGTACCCAGGCTGTCTGGCGGCTGAGACGGCGGCTCTCGGGAGGGGAGGGCGGCTGCCGGGACACAGTGGCCCATGTGACAGGAAAGCCTGAGATTGCCCGGCCCTCACCCCCGGCGCTCGGGCTTGGCTGGGACAGAGCCCCCAGAGTGCAGAGGGGGTATTTACACGGTGGTTCTCCAAGTGACCACCTGTTGGAATCACGCAGGAGGCTTCAGAATGACTGCCCTGGGCTCCTGTCTTCAGAGGCCCGGGGGCAGGTGGCCTGGGGCACAGCCTGGAGATCAAGACTCTTAAAATCGCCCAGATGACTCTTGTGTAGCTGAGACTGAACCACAGACAGACGTTCTCCACACACAGGACGGCATCTCCACGCTCCAAACCACCCAGGACCCCACCCACCACCCATCCATCCATCAGTCCACCCATCCCTGCATCCCTCCATCCACCCATCCGTCCATCAGTCCATCCATCACTATATCCCTCCATCCAGCCGCCCACAAGGACCAGCTTCAGATGGACATCTCCACAGACGTCTGTGCGGAGAGAGCTGATGGTCACAGAACCAGATACACCCAGACCCGCACCGCCCAGGAAGAAGATGGAGGCACAGTCTGACCGAGTACGGTTGTGAAATGACACATTTACTCAGAACTGACCAAGAGTGGGTGCTGTGTGGTCAATTTGGATGCAGAAATTCAGATTAGGCAGAACTCTTTTTTAAAAAGTTTCATTTTTGCACGGCTCCAAATTTGAATCTGCTTCGTATCGGGTAGATGGGGGTGGTTCCTAAAAACACGTCCCAGCAGCATGATGAGTCAGAGCACCAGGCTGAGCAGGTTCCAGTTTGGATGGAGAGGAAAAGCCAGGATGAGAGTCAATGAGCGCCCAGGCCTGTGAGCACCATACCTAAGATCTGGGATACGGGTGTACACTGTAAGTACTCAGCAGTGATCCGGCAGCATGGACGCATGCAGTAGGCTCTCGACAATGGTCTGAGACTGTCAAGGTGCACAGTGGGTGCTCAGCAAAAGCCTGGCATCTTGGGTGTATACAGTAAGCACTTAGTGATGGTCTAACACGTGGATATGTGCAGTACCTGCTCAGTGATTACCTGGGATGATGAATACATACAGAGGGGCCTCAGTGGTGGTCTGGTGGGTTTGTCACCATAGCCAACTGCTCATCAGATCCTTGGAGGGGTGCCAAGACAAGGTGGGGGGGCTCCTGAAACCCACCACAAGTGGCATGTCCTCCAGGTAAGGAAGGAGTTTTAAGGATTTAGCGCTTGCAGTGGGGAAGCCACATGAGGAGGCGTCAGCGAGCAGTGACAGCCAGGCCACAGAGGCTTTCATAATGACCCACTAACACCCGCCTGCCTACACTGAGCGCCTACTCTGTGCAGGCCGCCTTCTTGAGTGCTCCTCCACTCAGCTGAGCAGCACCAGGCGAGGGCCCGTGTCTCCGTCAAGTGCATCACACTCACTCATGAAAGAAAACTGTTTGAAGGAGCCTCCATTTCCATCAGCACGGCGTCGAATGAATACGAGTCAGAATCCACGAGACGCCGTGGACTCCCACATTGCACCCCCCCCCCCCCCGGGGGT
>NW_027533104.1:27007-32886 GCF_008692635.1 Crocuta crocuta
CGCCGGGTGCCCCCCCACTGCCCCCCCCCCCCCCCCAGTGGGAATCTGCGGGCAGGGGCCTAGGCCTCTGCCTCCTGGGAAGGCGCCTGGGATGATTCTGGCCTTCGCAGAAGGGACCGTCATTGTCAGAGGGGTGTCTTTAACGACTTGAAGACAAAGTCAGGTTTTTAGTCAAAACCCGTTGCAGATTGCAGTCAAGTGCGCAGAGCGAGCAGATTTTCATCTAGAAGACGGAACTCATGTGCAGACCCGCTTTCCGAGGTCTCACGTTCACATGCACAGGTGAACACGGCGTCAGCTCCCTCTGGAGTATGTGATTGTGGGGGTTTTCTCCTCCTTTTGCTTACAAATACACTTTATATTTTAAAACAGCTTTATTGAGATATTTAAATTTTAAACTTTAAATTTGTCCACAGTAACTGTGTATTTTGTAAGAAAGGAATTATTCTTCAGGCTAGCGGATGACCTTGCACACACAGTGGTTGGCTGCTGGGGATGTACAGACCCAAGTGGAAAGGGTTTTATGCCCTAAGTGGAGCCACGGCGCTTGGTGGGATTGGAAGCAGATTGAAAGAAACATGTCTATGAGGAGTGTGATGTTCAAAGGCAGATGTAAAACTGTTCAAGCATCTACTTTAAAAAATTGTATTAAACTGATCATAATAAATTGTGCTATTGGCATAAAGGTAAAACTTGATTCATTTTTCCAGAAAAACAAAAATATGCGAATGTTCTGCTCAGCAAATGACAGAAGACAGGGAGGTAACACATCTCTGTCACCTGAGGCGGAAGAGTAATGAGGGGCCTCCAGGACCCACAACTATTGCTGAGCTCCTGCCCGTGAGCCGGGCCCACCCACCTCAGAACCCTCGCTGCTGACTGCTTTTCTCTGGGGGCTGTTCTTGCAGGGGAGCGGGGAGCGGGGGGAGGAGATAGAAGGTGAGAAGTGAGTTCCAAGCCCCTGCTGCCCCCGCTGTGGTCGGGGCCCTGCAGCCGGCTTGCCCTGGGAGCCCGTGGGAGATGCAGCTCCCACCCCGGCCCAGGAATCAGCATGTGCGGTGAGGCCCCAGCCCACCCTGCCCTGAGGGGCTCAGGGCAGAGCCAGGGCCGAGGGCGGGTGCAGTCCATGGTCAGCACAGCACCGGCGGGGGGCGGGGGCGTGTCAGGAAGTGCACTGCCCGGGCCCCACCGGCCAGAGTGAGCATCAACTGTGAGCCGGGGGAGCTTAGACAAGACAGAAGTGGCTTCTCACTCACGAAAGCCAAGGGTGGAGACGTGAGGCCAGGGTGGGCTTGGCGGGTCCCAGGCATGAGGGAAGGGCTTTCTCAACATCCGCTTCCTCCTTATGTTGAAGTAGGCTGCATGAGCGCCAGCCCCCACATCTACATCCCAGCTGCCTGGGACGGGCAGGCGCCGTCCTTCTCTGACCCTGTGTCCCCGCCTTCCCGGGCCACCTCCAAGCTTGGGGAGAGCTTCACACAGGCCACGGCAGCCACGGCCCAGGACGAGCGCTGGGAAGGCACAGTGATTCTCCCGGCAGGGCCGGGTGTGAGCATTCGGGGGGCCGGTGCTCCCCGCCCCCACACGGAGAGAGCCCCCCAGTGTCCATTCGGGGACCCACCAGGGAGAGAAGGAAGCCGGAGAGAAATCTCTGGGGACCCGGGAGATCTGCAAAACCAGGAGAACAGAGGGACAGAGCAGTCTGCAGACCGACAGGCACAGGNCCCTCCCATTTGTCGGCACAGACGCCACCAGGCCCGTTAAGCTCCTTGATGAGCTCTCCTGGGAGGGCGCCTGCGGGGCAGGGGCAGCCACCGGTCGGCGGGGACAGGAGGGCGGCGGGCGCCCCCCCCCCAGACGGGCCCTCACAGCCCCCCACCGGCCCCAAGGCCATGAGCTGGCTCCCCCTGACCTCTGAACTCAGGAAGGAGTGGCCTCTGCCTGGTGGCTCATCTTTGGTTTGATCTTCATTCCGAAACGCTGTGGATGTTGGCCGGTTGCCCCAGACAGTCGGGACCGTTTCCCAGGCACGGCATTCTCAGTGGCCCGCCCCGCTGGTTCCGCGCCTGCCTCCACCGTGGTCTCCCCCTCACGGCCCCGAAATGCAGACATTCCCTCAAGGCTCCATTACTGGCCACCTTTTCTTTCTAAATTCTCCCTTAGGGTTCCACCTAAGCCCTCCCCCGACCATGGTCCAAGTATCATGTGAGTAACTCCCATCTCTGCGTCTCCAGCACTGACTCCCCTAGACTCTGTCTACACCAAAGTCCCGCCATGTGGGACTCCCGATACGCTCGGCCCCGGTGCCAGCTCCCACCGTCTTGTTCAAGGCAAGCCATCCTCCTGGCGCCCGGCTCCCACGTACTGGTGTCTTCTTTGATCTTTGAATTCAGCTCGTGACTCGCATCCAAGCCAAGACCAAGGCACCGGAGTCCCCTGGATCCGTATCCGGACAAAATAGGTGTCAGTGATGCCAGCAAGAGAGCCAGAGTCCCGTGTGGCTGAGTCTCAACTCGCTGAAAAGCAGGGGTATTTCCAGCCACTGAGCACCGCTCTGTCCCAGGAGACGTTCGGTCACTATTGTCCAGGGGCCTTCTTGGGACTCACAAACACCTAAACAAATCCCATGAGGGGGTGTGGCTGGCGAGGGCCCTACGTCAAAGGTCGCTCCTTCCCAGTCTGATGGCCACTGAGTAAATGCAAATGATCAGCTCCACACGTGGCTCACAACACTGGGCACGCGCAGTCCCGCACGTGGCTCACAACACTGGGCACGCGCAGTCCCGCACGTGGCACACATCGCCGGGCACACGTGAAAAGCCTTATGCATGCTCTAGAGGTGACCACCACACACAACAATTGGAGGCATCTTGGCAGTAAACTACCCGCCTCTTACCCGGCAGACGGTTGAGTGAATGCAGGTGCTGCTGTGATGCAATCAGTTTTGACGGAACACCTCCCGCAGCTAGGAAGTAACCACGGTGCAGAACTTGACAAACCAAGTCAACGGTCAGACCGGCATCCAGACACGGCCCCTCATCCGGCCAGCAGAGTCCACGCCTATGCCGGCTGGAGAGGTTAATTGGGCCATTGGTGCTGGATAAATCTCCCCAGTCGTCGGTATCGATGGCGGTGATGCACACCCACGAAGAAATAAGCAGCTCAGGATTGCAAGCGGAGGGCGAAGCCACGTGTGGAGGGTGAAGCCACGTGCCCCAGCGAAGCCCTCGAACACAGCCGGGGAGAGCTACTGGCTCCCCTAGAGAATACTGTTTCTCTCCTCATTCGAAAGTCCAATCCCTCCCTGACACCCAAAGTTTAAGGTGTTCCCAGGATAAAGGGCAAGCACCCCATCGCCCGTGGAGCCTCTCTGCTCGTGATGGTATCTGAGGGGAGCCCGGGGTCCCCACGTGTGGCAGCAGATGTCAGAGCAGGACCTCAGGGTCCTGGGTGCCGCTCCTGCAAGGGGGTGTTGTCAGGGGACATTGATCCTGTCAGAGTGAAGAAAGCCCCTGGGGCTTCTTATATCAGCGATTCTCAAACTTCAGCCTGCAGCCTGCGTGAGCGACACCTGGAGGGCTTGGGAAAAGGCAGGTGGCGGCCCCCGGCCCCGAGTTTGTGACTGAGCAGGGCTGCAGGTCACGCTGGTGGTTGATCACCAGGCATTGCTGGCCGAGAAGTAACCCCGAGACGCTGATGGTCCTGGGACCCCGCTTTGAGAACCAGAGGATGGAACGCTAGAGGACCAACCACAAGACGGCACAGGACCCAGTCCTCTGCGCCCCCCCCCACAGAGCTGGGGTACAAGGAGCAGGCGAAGGGGACACTGAGGCGACAGAGGTCATACTTGCTCGATCACGTGACCAGACACCTGTCCCTCCCTTCAGTCAGGGTGACAGAGACCCCAGGTTGTAAATCAGGGGGGCTGAGGGCAGCCCCTCCTGGTCGTCGTCACCACAGTCACATGTCTGGATCCTCGGGGATTCCTGGCCGCCACCCACCCCCTGGGGAACGCTGCCTCCTCCTTCCCACACATGAGCTCCAACCTGCATCCTTCACCCCAGAGCACCTGGTGCAGGCCTCAGTTTACCCTTCACCCGACGGCACAGTGACCGCGCATCCACCTCCTTCCTAGACGGCGAGTCCCCAACAGCTGGGCCGAGGCCGCATTCCCGCAGCCCCACGTGCGGCCCTGCACCAGGGCCAGTGGGCTCTCGGGACGTGCCCACGGAGTGAACGAAGGAGTGAGTGGTGAATGAGTGATGGACAAACGCACGAGGAGGCACAGGCGCCGCACGCGTCCAGGGCTGCTGGCAGGGCCGAGGCAGGCGGAACTGCGGTCTTCCCCCTTCACCCCTGCGGGTGGCCTCTCGCCCCTGGGCCGTCGGGTGCAGGACACAGGGCCACAGCGGTCAGGCCGGCAGCTGAGGGTCCGCAGAGACGTGCAAATGCGCTCCCGATACCGTCCCCCACCCCGTGTCAGCCTCCACTCGGGGAGCAGGGATGCAGGGGTGGAGGCAGGGAGGCTGCTCCCTGGGGGCCGTGACGGCGACAGCAGGGCACACGGTGCGGGGCGAGCACACGGCTGCTCTGAGCGGTAGGGGCCGTGGGCCCGGTGGGCTCGGGATCAGACAGCGGAACCCGTGCTTCTGCTGGAGACCAGGGCTGGGGACACCCGGGGCCAGGCTGCAGGGGGGGAGGGCGCCCCCGGGGGAGGGGACAGGCAGCCTTGCAGGACGGCGCTGCCTCCTCCAGCCAGGGAAGAGGGACAGACGTGCTCCCTGAACCTGGGGGGCCCTCCTGCCCCCGCACCCCATGCTGCCCTCACCGGCCTCTGGAGGCTGAGAAGGCCCAGGAGGCCCGTAGCCACGCATCAGTTTAATTCATGGTGTTTGGGATTCATTACAGAGTAATTGTCTTATCGATTTGCCGCTGACATATTTACTGCTTTTGCTTTCTGATGAGAAAAGACACAGTATCTAAAGTAACTTTAATTATGTGGATGATGGAAATTTAAAAGTTGCTGGCATTTTAAACATTTCATCTTAAATTCTGTAACATGGAAATGACCGCCCACGACAAAATTTCAGCCCAGCGAGGCCCACGCCCCGAGAAGGCCCTCTGCGCCCTCGCACCCCAGGCCCCTTCCCTGCCCCCAGCGCAGCCCGGGCGGGGGTCCCCTGTGCGCCCAGCCCGCCTGGGGCAGGAGCGAGAGCCCACATGTCCCCTCCCTTCCCGGAAGCCTCACCCCAGCTGGGACCCCCTTTCTCCATCACGGTCGGGGGGCGGGCAGACACGAGCCCGCAAAGCCGGTGTTTCACAACCTCCCCAGCAGGAGGGGGGCTGCCAGGGGCCCCGGGGGTGATCACGGCGGGTGGGGGCTGACCGCCCGCAAGCGCCCGTCCCCGCCAGGGCGGAAGGTCGGCCGCAAGGCGGGTGCAGGGGCCCCACGGCAGCCCAGGCGGGGCTGAGGCCCTGCTGCGGGGGGAGGCTGCGGTGTAGACGTGTGACCGTTCTCTCTGACCCGGACTTTAAGCGGGTAGCGCTCCCGTGTTGTGTTGTGTGCGCCCAGCGCGCTGAAAGCGGCTTTTTTTTTTTTAATTTATTTCTGAGAGAGAGAGAGGGAGAGACAGAGTGAGCAGGGGAGGGTCACAGAGAGAGGGAGTCACGGAATCAGAAGCAGCTCCAGGCCTGAGCCGTCAGCGCAGAGCCCGACGCGGGGCTCGAACCCACGAACCATGAGATCATGACTGAGCCGAAGTCGGACGCTGAACCGCCTGAACCCCCGGGCGCCCCTGAAAGCGGCTTTTAAACCAGGTTCTGAACGATGCTGAGGCACGCGGCTCCCCCCAGCGCCCACGGAAGGGCGGGGACACGGC
>NW_027533104.1:32929-44880 GCF_008692635.1 Crocuta crocuta
GACGGGACACGCCCACTGGGGGGACCAGTAAGACGCGGAACCGAAGTGCAACCAGCCTGAGGCCTCAAAGGTGGGCAAAGGGAGGGACACGTGGGCCACGGCCCGGGAGGGGGCGCACCCGTCACGTGGTCCTCACGCTTCAAGTGCCGTTCGGGGTCGGTGGACGCCGAAGACTTAAAGATGAAGGTCACGAACCCTGTCTTGACCATGGAAAACGTTTCCGAATGAGGTTCAAACCGCGAGTTAACTGAGGAGAGACGGGAAAGTAACAACTGCGGTCAAACTCAGAGGAGGGGTAAGGGAGGGAACAGAGGAGGCGCACACGGAGGGGAAAGTGACTCGCGAGGCGCCGCTGTGCGTCCAGGCGCGGGAGGGGCCCCGGTTCCCGCGCACGCGCCCTGCGCACAGAACAAGAGAGAACGGCCTGCGCGGCTGCGGGCGGACCTGCAAGCAACGGGAGGGAGGGGAAGGTGAGGAGGGCCTCAGGGAGGGAGACGCCCGAAGCCCGTGCCTAAGCCTCTAGCAGACGTTCCAGAACATTCCCCGCGGTGACGGAGGGCACACATCACCCTGGGGTGCCCACAGAGCAACCGCCGCGTTAGGCCGTGTCGGAACCATAAGAATTGGAAGATTATAGGAGCACCTGGCGGTTACGCATCAGACTTCAGCTCAGGTCATGATCTCACAGTTCGTGGGTTCGAGTCCAACCATCAGACTTTGCTGACAGCTCAGAGCCTGGAACCCGCTTTGGATTCTGTGTCCCCCTCTCTCTCTGACCCTCCCCTGCTCATACTCTGTCTCCCTCTGTCTCTCCAAAATAAATAAATGTTAAAAAATTTGTTTTTAATTGAAATATTGTAAATCATAAAAGTACACTCTTGGGCCTTTATGGAATTAAGCTAGAAATTGGTGTCTGTTAAATCTGCCATAACCTGGAAATTGAACAACATGGTTCTTAGTAACCAAGTCTCAGGAAAACGTTACCTAAGTGGTTAAAGTACATGCATCTAGTTAACATGTATTTTGTATCTAAATTAAAACCAATCACACGTCACACCTGGGGGTGTAGCCCATCATGAGCACAAGGGAGAAGACGGGGCCCCAGATGCACCGAGGTCGCAGACCGTGTGCTGACCCGGCCAGGGGTCCCTGCAGCGGGCACACCTCGGGTGGGCGGGAATGCAGGGAGGGGCACGTGAGTCATCACACACTTTAGGGGCCACCAGTGCTCAGTGTCAGCCCCAGGTCTGCTGCCCCAGGTTCATGGGGTCAGCCCCTCGGGAAAGGTAACAGGGGCTCCCGCCAGCCTGGGGGACTCGGGGATGCTGGGACCTGGGCCTGGACCCCACACTGTCGTGGGTGCTGGAGAAGGATCCGGGCAGGGCAGCCTGGCCGTTCACAGGGCTCCCTGTTGATGAGGGAGACGTTTGATCCCCTGTCCCGTCCCCTTGCGGACCTCTGCCCCTCCTGGAAGGAGACTTCCTGTACAGGACAAGTGTGTGATGCGCCCTGGACTTGACACCCCGCCTGCTGGGTCTCCACGGGGTCCAGCTGCTCTGAGCCCTTCTCTCCTGAGGAAGCTCTCTGTCCTCAGTCTGTCCCCAGATGGTGGCTCGGCCTCCCAGGGCGGCGGCCAGGCCGTGGGGGCCACAGATCGCCACGACAGGGCACTGAGCTGTAACCAGGAAAGGAGGGCGAGGAAAGGCCTCAGCCAGGCCCAGCCAATGGTGACCTGGGAACCCCCCAAAGTCCCCTCCCAGCGGCCCTGGGATATGCAGCCGGCACGGGGGTTTACCCTGAAATCCTCCGTCCAGAGCAGCTACTCCACAGCGTCGGCTCATCAGGACGCTGGTGCCCGAGCCGTTTCTCTGGGTGAGATACTAGCTCATCGCCCTGCAGCGCAGGCCTTGCGGGGGCAGCCTCGCTGGCGATGGGGCTTGAGAGCCTCTCTGGAGACCCTGCCGCCCCCACCCAGCCACGTCCAGGCGCAGGAACCAGAAGGCCAGCGGGCCGCACCCTCCGTTCGGCACAGTCCTGGGGCCAGTGCCGGGGCCGAGCTGAGCAGGGAGTGAAGATCCTGCTCCGGGTCCGTGATGCCAACCCACCCACCGGTGACACCNTCGCTGGCGATGGGGCTTGAGAGCCTCTCTGGAGACCCTGCCCCCCACCCCCCCAGCCACGTCCAGGCGCAGGAACCAGAGGGCCGGCGGGCCGCACCCTCCGTTCGGCACAGTCCTGGGGCCAGTGCCGGGGCCGAGCTGAGCAGGGAGTGAAGATCCTGCTCCGGGTCCGTGATGCCAACCCACCCACCGGTGACACCAGGTCAGGTCTAAGGAAGGTGGTCCGAGGTGGCCCAAGGTACTCAGCCCACTCAGGGGGCCTCCCAGGACGGGGTGTGATGNCGTGATGCTCTTTCCTGGCGATTCTAACCCGAATTGAAGGTCTTCTGCTGCACTGAGTTCAGCCTCTCGCCCATGGAGCACCTGCGTGCTCTGTGCACTGCCAGCTCCCTCCTGACCCTGCGCCACCTCAGCATCATCGGCTTCTCATGCACCAGAGCCACCTGAGCTGAGCTGTGACGACCGGGCCCCCTGGTGTGTGGCGATCAGGGCAGGTGGGGAGCTGCGGAATCCCACAGACCATGAGACTCGGCTAGAAACTCTCTGGCTTTCTGGGGTCTGGTTTAGAGGGGCAGACGTATGGGGGTTCCGGGGTCTCCACCAAGAAAGTGAGCGTATGAATGTACAAAACAGACAAATGAGGGGTGGTTAGCATTTCATCTGCGTGTGCGAGGGTGTTCGGCACACTCCCGAGTGCGTGTGCACCTAAGCGGTGGGTGTGGACACTGTGTTGGCACCGTGCACAGCGTGGTTTGCTCAGCAGCTGCTGGGCTGTGTGTCCTGCCCTCAAAACTGCTTTGCTTGGACTCAACAAGTTCTGAAATCAGTCATTAATGTGTCATCCTCTCAGGTGGGTCTAGTTTGACCCCCGCACACCTGTTCTGTACTCATCCAGTTCACATGGTTACATGTCCTGTCTGGTCTCGAGGACACACGGGTTTGCGAACCCATTAAGTGTCTTCAAGGACAGCTTCCTTAATGACCAGGCGCATCCTGGTCACACAGCACCGCTACCTCCTCACCTCACCGCGGCACACCTACTCCCAACACATCCAGACTATAATAAAAGACATGAGCCTTTAAGGGAACCAGGTTCCGCAGGGCACGGCAGCAACTCTGTGCCCACGGCTCCGTCTCCCCTTCCCCCTTTCAGGGTGACGCCTGTCCTCTGATGGCAGCTGACCCAGCTCTCACCAGAGACTACATTTTCCAGAAGCTTTGCAGACAGGGCATTTCTGAACATCCCTTGAGGAGACCACCTTGCCCAGCATCCCTTGCACCCCTCAGTGGCCCGGGCTGTAGGCTTGGCCTGTGGGGCAAAGGTGCCCCGCCCTGAGCCACTCCCAGCTCGCCTTGTCCGAGGGAGCACCCCGCCTTCCTGGACCGCCTGGACGGGGCACTGGGAACTGTCTACAGCCAGTCCTGAGGGGTCCCGGGCTGGGGCCGACTCCCTCCTGACCATGGCGCCGTCCCCTACATCGTTGCTATTGGCCATGCCACGCTCGGGGTTCACTCGTTTGCCGCCCATCCCCCACCGCACTGTGGGGACCGTCAGAGCGGGGCTGTCCTCGGATGTTCCCGAGTGTAATAAATGCCGTCGAGTGAACAAATGAATGAAGGGTCTTCATGAGGGAGGCCCATGGTTCCGCAGGCTGAGGACACAAAGCTGGAGGAGGTGGGACCTGCCCTCGGGAACCCGTGGTCTGTGGCCAAAGCACAGGGACAGAGACGCAGCAAGGGCACCAGAGTTGTGCGGGCGGGACAGAAGCCGAGGAAGCGTCTGCCCGTCCAGATCAAATGACACCAGCTGCGGCGGCGGCCACCAGACAGTGTCCAGGATGTGGAACCCATGGGACACAGGACCTGAGCTGAGAGCCAGGTCTCAGGGGGGCAGGAATTGATCCTGGCGGTGGGCCGGGGGGACCTGGTGCTCACACCTGGGCCACCCCCTCAAAGCTCACATGGAAGGAAACAGGTGATGTTGGAGGGTAAGGAGGCCCAGACCTCCACACGTCAGGCAGCACCAGCGACGTCCTGTGGTGACTGCAAGGACTGCGGGGTCATTACAGCCCAGCCCTCCAGCAGGCCGCAGGCCCCATACGCTCCCCGCGGCGCCCCGGCCTGGACAAGAGCAAAGCTGGACAAAGCCAGAGTTCCCTGCCGTTGCCGTCCAAGGGGCCTGGCCTTCCTCTCCTGCCCTCCTGGGGTGCCAGGAAGGATGAGGGTAAAGGCAGCCACACACCCCCTCCCCCACCTGCTCCCCTCCCCCACNNNCACAAGAAGACGGGAGAAAAAACAAATTCCCAGGGGCCTAGCCAGAGCCCTGGGTCCCATCTGCCTGAGGCCCGAGGTCTATGACGCTGGCTCCAACACCACACCCTTTTTAGTTTGGAACTGAGAAGGTTGGCGTTTACACAACCACACGGGGCTGATCAAGGGGACACACCAGGTCCGGAGCCCCAGAGCCCCGCCTGCTTTCCGGGGGGAAGAGGGGGGAAGGGGGGACGCTGTGGGCCCCGGGGCCTCTGGTCGACATGGGGCACGTGCAGAGTGCATCGTCCTGCGTGCCTGGGGGCTCGGGTGTGGGGACCCGCGGTCACCCGGGCCTGCACCCAGCCCAGGGGGCAGCTGGAGAGAAAGGAAGGGGACCGGATGGGAAGACGGGAGGGAGGGGGTTTTAAAAAGAAGAAACGAAAAGTGGAGAGGAAAGTGGAAGGTCGCTGGCCAGGTCGGAGCCGACAGGGCAGCCTCCTCACGGAGTGCCGGCAGCGAGGCGGTGACCAGCCCCTTAAGCACCTGGTGAGCCCTGCAGCTCAGCCCCTGCAGCTCACGCCCCTGCAGCTCAGCCCCTGCAGCTCACGCCCCTGCAGCTCGGCCCCTGCAGCTCGGCCCCTGCAGCTCACGCCCCTGCAGCTCGGCCCCTGCAGCTCACGCCCCTGCAGCTCTGCCCCTGCAGCTCAGGCCCTGCAGCCCAGGCCCTGCAGCTCGGCCCCTGCAGCTCACGCCCCTGCAGCTCACGCCCCTGCAGCTCTCAGCTGCTGAATGTTAACGCAGAAAATCGGCCACATCTCTACACCCACGGTGCACCTTGTCGGGTGATTTCCGTGTCTCCTCTCACGCCAGGGAAGGAGGTGCACGCAGACAGCGGGCCAGCGCTCACACCTGTCACCCCGTGTTCCGGGGACTGTCCCCTGCCCTCCCTCCTTCATCTCGGGGCCGCCAGGCTGACAGGGGCCACACCCTCGCTCCGAAAACGTGGGCTGCCTGGGAAGGGAGCCAAGCAGGGGGTGGACACTCGTCTCTGGTAACGCGGCTTGAGCTCCTGGACTCGGTAAACCGAAGCCAGCGCTCGGCCAGCAAGCCCTCTCTCTGCCTCGGGACCGGCACCGAGGGGACCTGCCGCCCCGTGGAGCTGATTCAGGGCCTCTGACGAGGGAGGCGCCTTCCTGCCCCAGCCGCCAAGCCCCCGCCGCGGGCACCGCGGGCACACGGGCACCTTGCTCCCGCCGCCCTGTGTCATTTCTAGAAGACCACCTCAGAGAAAGGAAGCCCAGTTTCCTCAGAAACAACCACCCACCGCCACGGTCCTGCGTCACCCTCTGTCAGGACGCCCGGTCACCGAGGCGACCACGGGAATCTCCGCACACTTCTTTCCTTCATTGTTTCCCGAGGCTTTCAGTGTTTCTCTGCCGTTTAAGTCCCCACCCGAGATGGGAGGCGACCTAAAGACCCTCCACGGCCTTTCCCACCAGAGGAGGCGCCTGTGGAAACACGCGCCTGTGTCCCGCCGTCTGTCCAGGCCGGGCGCACGGTGGGGTGCAGTCTGTCGCTGGCGTGTCCTGGGCTGCTCACACCAGCTCCNCAGCTGCTTACTTCCCGTCTCAGGCTGGAGCGTCCTTCATCGGTTCCTTAAGGCTATTTAACCGCAATGGAGTCGCCATGATGTATCATGGATCAAACATTCCCAGACCTGAGCTGCTCTGGGGGTTGGGGGGGCTGAAAGAGCCAGGAAAGTGGTATCTGTGTGACCCAGGGCTGACTCTTCCTGATGACCCCGTGCTCTCCTGTTGCCATGTTCGATTTCACTTGCCATTGATGGACAGGTCAGAGGTCGGGGGAAAGTACATTAGCTGTCCCCTGAGCCCCCCCCAAAGTCTGTGATTCATGATATTACCCATGCCCGTGAGGGTTAAGACAGAGCAGGGGGTGTCTAGGATTAGGGTAGCGTAAGAGCACTCAAGAGATTCAGCCGTCAGGACAGGGTCTTACTTGAGCGCGAGGTGATGGATGGCCTTTACCCGGCTCCTAGCACTGCGCCTCACGGTAGTAAGTGTTCGGTCCACCTCTTGGGGTGGAGAATCTGGTCAAATCTTGTCCTTGGAGACAGAGACAAGGGGCCAGGGGATCAAGGACAGGAGACTGACTTTTTCCCCACAATGCTTTACACACTTAGATGTTTTCCTCTGTATTTATTATCTGCTTCAAAAATAAAACACAAAGATACTATTAAAAACAGTGAACCACTTGAGGTGTCTGATGAGTATGGTAGCTATACGACAGCCCAGCCAACGACCTCTGTGCACTGGCTGGCGGGACACGGCGTCCACGACTCCCTCAGGCACGGTGCGGCCTGGCCCTGGGGGATGGGGTCAGAGACACATTCAGCCTCATTCTCTTTGGCAAATCCCTCCTCATCCCTGTGATCCTTCGAGATGATCCCCTGTTTACCTGAGACAGACCCAAGTCTCCAGCACCAGTGAATGAGGACTTGCCGTCACATCGCGGGGCCTTCGGGGACTATCATGATATCGAACCAAGAGTCCGCCAAACATCATGCCTTCATTTTGGGAGGAAGAGAGGGAGGCTGGCAGTAAGTTCCACGGCCATGACAAGTGTCAGGATGCCGCCAGGACGCCAGAGACTGTGGACGTACCAACCACACACGCTGATTTCTCACGGTTCTGGAAGCTGGACATCCCGGATCGAGGGGCCGGCGGATTCAGTGCCTGTTGAGACCCCCCTCCCGCCGCATAGGTGCCGTCTTCATGCCGTGCCCTCACGTGGTGGAGGAGGTGGGGATCCTGGGGGTCTTTTACAAGAACACATGTCCCATTCATGGGGGCTTCACCCTCATGACCTAATCACCCCCAAAGGCCCCACCTCCTGACACCATCCCACTAGGGGGTAAAATTTAAACATCAATTTGGGGAGGACACAAACTTTCAGACCATACCGACCAGGGTTTTGTGTTTTCTTGGCTGAAGTCACTTTTATTTTTCACCCCTGCAAACATCCCCGTGGCATAATTTGCTAGGGCCTCTCCCATACCATGCTACAGTCAGTCTTTTTCCCCAAGTCCAGCATGCTGGGCACGGCAACAGGAGAGAAGTAATTACTGCATTTGTCTGACAAGGATCCCTGGGACGGAAGAACGAGCGAATACAGAAGGCCTGTGACCGAGAGCGCCGCGCTCCTGATGGCGGCCCCCGAATTCATCACGTCAGGTGAGCCTGTCCTAACTTACGAGACTGTGTGTTCCGTTTGGCCTCGAGGCCCTTATCACATGAGTTCTGTTTTCATTAGGTTGCTGGCTGTCTTTCCACAGGACGAACCGATTAGAAATACAGCTTAGAAGCACACGCTCGTGCCGCTCAAGCGTTTCAAGAAGCGCTGGGAACGCCAGCAGAAACCCACGCACATGGTCACCCCAAAGCGAGGTCGACGCCGAGNTCGTCTGGGGGAACAAGCTGGTGCCTGGCCCCGAAGGACTCAGACCCCAGACGAGGGGACCCCAGGAAGCTTTGGGGGCGCAGTAGAACAATGCAGTCGTGTGCTGGCCTGAAGCAAAGCCTCAAGGGAAAGAACTCTTCCAAGCCGAGGTGTCCTGCTGCTGGGGGGTCCGGGGGGGGGATCAGGAGGCCTCTCCGTGCAGGGCTCGGGACTGACATTTCTGAAGGCAGGTTCAGGCCGGCTGGGCTGCAGTGGGGAGGTGGCCGCACCGCGGGTCAGGGGGCCTGGGAGGTGAGCTCTCTGTCCCTGCCTTCGGCAAACCACTCTCCCCGGTGACCTCATCCTCCGTCCGTGCCGTCTCCCCGCTTCCCTATGAGGGGACGGGAGGTCCCGTGGGGAGCTGAGGGGTCCTGCTGACCACAGAGGGTGGGCCTGAGACCCAGTCATCAGCGAGCCCTGGACCAGCCAGCTGTACGTCAGTCCCTAGAACTTTCCTCATTCCAGGCGACACGCACTCTGCTTCACCGTGGCCCGTTTGCACGAAAGTCTGTCGCTTATGCCTGGAGAGCCCTGACTGATGCAAACAGGCTTTCTCCTGCAGGCGAGCTGGGAGGAGTCCCACCGGCCGGCACCCACTGGGGACCTGCCGCCTCTGCCGGCCGTGCTTCCTGCGACGGCCTCACCGAACCCCGAGGGCCCTGAGATCGGTTTTGTCGTGATCCCATATCACAGACAGGGAGACTGAGGCTGGAAGGAATGGAAATTCTTGCCTGACATCCTCCAGCCACCAGGGGGTGAGGCACCCGGGAACGCGCACACGCCCGGCCGTGAGCCGCCTCGCGGGCACCCAGCGTGGGGCCACCGCCCAGGGAGTCCTGCTAGTTTTCCGCCACCCCCGGTAGCAACTCTGCACCCTCGTCTGTGGCTTTCAGAAGAGCGAATTTAACTCTGTGTGTGTGTTTGCCTCTACATCGTGCACGCTGAATTCTACACCTTCCATGTTTAAACCTCCACACACCCCAGACTGTTATCAAATCCCTTATTTATTGTTTATTCATTTATTTAATTTGAATCCAAGTTAGTTAGCATGTAGTGCAGTAATCGTTTCAGGACGAGAATTTAGTGATTCATCACCTACTTACAACACCCACTGCTCATCCCAACAAGTGGCCTCCTCGATGCCCATCCCCCACCTGCCCCGGCCCCACCTCTGGCGACCTCAGCTTGTTCTCTGTACTTAAGTCTCTTTTTCAACACTTCGCCCTTGTGCTGCTTATCATAACATGGCCGTGTGCTGACGCTTTAGACTCGGGGTGGGGGGGTTAGTACGGAGGGTGCTGCGGGGGTCCTGATAGGGCTGCTGAGCGGGAGACACTGACGGCGGCCCCTCAAAGTTTACAAACAAACAGAGACACCGTTTCTCCTCCAGCGAGAACGAGGCTTCACTCACTTGCAACCAAAGGTCTGAACTTACAAAATATCTTCTCCACGTCTCTTAGCGCATCATCTCTACCACCTGTTACCATGACAACGCACATACCCTGATGAGTTAGGTTCATGAATAATCGACGCGGATGGTGAGAGTTCCCCCAAGTTTCACCATCACCGTTTCACAATTGGCTCTCAGCTCTTACAGACTTCTGGATGCTTCCACGATCCTAAGTGACCAGGCATTTCCCTCAGAGGGTGGGCCCCACCCATGGGTACCTTGAACCCCATATACATGAGAGCATCCAGGAGGAACGACAGAAAAATCACAAAGCTCTCATCTCAGAAATTCAGCTCTGCACCAGGAAGCCTGCTTTGCAGACCCACCTGCCAGGGAAGAGATGGATTACAAATTCCCTCCTCCTCCAATACAGAACCACTCAGCGCAGTTCTGAGTAATTATTTAATAGTTTTATTCCATTTTTAGGAGGAAAAAAAAGGCGACATATGCCAGGGCCTGGAGATTAAGCTAATTAGCATCAGGGGTGGGAACTCAGCTGCTTCTGACTTTTCCGTATCAAGGAACAGAAGAAAAAAGCTTCTTTAAACTATTTAATATGAGATCTCCATGTTAGCCCCTGACTTCTCCAAGTCAGATAAATTAAAAGAAATTTGCATCAGCTCTTATTCTATAATTATGTGCAAAACAATCACTAGATTTCAGATGCAACGGGAGAGGGAGAGACAGGTTTTCCACCCTCAGCCCCCACCATCCTCCCTGCAGAATGAGGGAAGCCACTGACACAAAGGTTTTAAGGATAACTGGCCTTTCCCTGGTGGCATCTCCGTGGCCGGCAAGCGCTGCGTCTCCCGGGGCCGGGCTGCAGATGAGCAGCACCGACGGCCCCGGCGCCTGCTCCACAGCCGGCCCTTAGGAGAGACCCTGCTCGTCAGCGAGGGGAGGCCCGGGCCCTGGCGGCTCTCCTGGGCACTGGTAGCAGCGGGCGAGGTACCTTCCCCCGAAACACGCTCCGCCTGCCCTTCTCATCCCCCCGGATCACGACACGCATGGTCCAAATCTGCACGATTCGGGCTCTGCCTGCTGAGACCACCAGCTCCCCAGTGGCCGCGACACGGAAGGTGCTATATCCCGCGTGACTCCGGGGGGCGTGAGCGGAATCCTGAGCGACCCCTGTGCACACGGCCCCATCGAGGCCCTGGCGGCCGCTGAACCTGCCTCGGGACCAGTGATAGCAAACTGTGCTCGGAGCGAACTCGAGACGTCCTTCCCGATCCGTGTCCCCCGGGGTCACCCATGCGAGAGGAGGCACCCAACGCGCTCTGCTGCCCCAGGCAAAGCTGTAGGGGTCCCTGCGACCCAGTGCTCCCACCGCCCGGGACACAGGGCTCCAGGACACGGCCCTGCCCTGCGCACGACCTTCTCGGCGCCTGGCAGGGTGCCGGGCACACAGCAGGTGCTCAGAGAGCGTGTCCTGATGACAGATGGGTCCCCTGGGTTACAGGCACATGGATTTCCTCTTTTGGGATCCCTCAGGGAAGGCCTGGGGCTCAGTCTTGCCAGAGTCACAGGGCCGGGCCAGGGGGGTGGTTAATCTGGGCTCACTCGGCAGGCGCTTGTCCTGTGCCCCCCTCACGGCGGGAGCTCTCCCCCCACTGCCTCCGTTTTGCTGGGTTGTTTGTGCCGCCACATATATTTGATCGGCCCAACCGTGCAGGAGAAATTCTAGCAGCATCCATCATGAGTAAGGATGGTGTGTGGGCTGACGCGGCAGCGGTTGGCGTTGCGAACGGCCTCCTGTGCAGACGCAGCCCCTCGGCAGGGGAAGGGCTCCGCGGGTAACCCCCCAGGGCTGTCCGCTTCCCACACGGCCCCCGCCAGAACGTGAGGGCCACGAGCTGGGTCGGGGCCGGGGTCTGCTCACCCACGGCTGCGTCCCCAGCACCGGTGCGTCCCGACCCAGGATCCGGTGAATGAGCATGAGAGCGCGTGCAGAGCGTTTCAACGGCCCGGACACCGCCCCCGTGCCCGCGCTCTGGTTCCCACGCTCCGGGACACCAGCGGCCTGCGGCTGGAGCCACGCAAGTGTCCGGCTCTCCCCCTCGCCACCTCTGCCCTGGGAGTCTGGGCGGCGACCCGGGGACCTGCATTACTAACCAGGCCTTCTGGAGGCTTCTCATGGGACCCCAGGTGAGGGCCCCGCCAAGCGGGCCTCGGTGGGAGAAGCCCTCGGGACAGAAAGGCTGTGCGAGCTGGAAAGGGGGACCCGCTCTGCCACCTGCGGGGCCGTGCTCCGCTAAACTGCCCCCCACATTCCAAAGGCAGGAGTGGCTTCCCCTGCCCTCCGCGAGCACATCCGTCCCTGATCCAGGTCCGGTGAGGACGGTGAGGACGCGGCCCCGAACTCTTCCTCCTGGGCCTTGGGGTCCCTGTCTACACTGATGGCGTAGAAGAGCCGATGGGAACACAGACACCCCTCCAAGAGGCTCTCGGCGCCTGCAAGCAGGGGTGAACTCGCGTTCACCAGGCTGTTTCCTCCTCAGTGCGGGGGGGCAGCGCCTCAGGACTGGGCCCCGCGAGTGCGGGAGAGGTGGGCTCTCCACCTCCCCTCTGCTCGGGGTTCATCAGGGCAGCCCCGCTCTGCTGCCCCGGCC
>NW_027533105.1:0-490 GCF_008692635.1 Crocuta crocuta
CAGAAAAAGCATTTGACAAAATATAGCATCCCTTCTTAATAAAGATTAGAGAAAAGCAGGATAGAAGGAACCTACTTAAACATCATAAAAGTCATCTATGAGAAGCCTTCAGCTAACATCATCCTCAACGGGGAAAAACTGAGAGCTTTCCCCCTGAGATCAAGAACACGACAAGGATGTCCACTCTCACCACTGTTGTTTAACANAAGTCCTAGCAACAGCCATCAGACAACAAAAGGAAACAAAAGGCATCAGAACTGGCAAAGATGTCAAACGTTCACTATCCGCAGATGACATGATACTCTACATATAAAACCCAACAGACTCCACCAGAAGCCTACTAGAACTGATCCAAGAATTCTGCCAAGTTGCAGCATACAAAATCAACATACAGAAATTAGTGGCATTTTGATACACCAATAATGAAGCATCAGAAATAGAAATAAAGAAACTGATCCCATTCACAACTGCACAAAAAAACCATAAAATA
>NW_027533106.1:0-1056 GCF_008692635.1 Crocuta crocuta
ACAGTATGGTATTGGCACAAAAACAGGCACATAGACCAATGGAATTGAATTGATAACTCATACCTGGACCCAAAGGTATACAGCCAACTATTCTTTGACAAAACAGGAAAGAATACCCAATGGAAAAATGACAGCCTCTTTAACAGATAGTGTTGGGAGAACTGGACAGCAACATGCAGAATAATGAAACTAGATCAATTTCTCACACCATACACAAAAATAAACTCAAAATGGATAAAGGAACTGAATGTGAGACAGGAAACCATCAAAACCNAGATCAATTTCTCACACCATACACAAAAATAAACTCAAAATGGATAAAGGAACTGAACGTGAGACAGGAAACCATCAAAACCCTACAGGAGACAGCAGGAAGCAACCTCCTTGACCTCCACCGCAGCAACTTCTTACTTGATACATCCCCAAAAGCAAGGGAAGCAAGAGCAAAAATAAACTATTGGGACCTCATCAAGATTAAACACTTCTGCACGGCAAAGGAAACAATCCGCAAAACTAATAGGCAACCAACGGAATGGGAAAAGATAGTTGCAAATGACATGTCAGATAAAGGGCTAGTATCGAAAATCTATAAGGAACTCAACAAAGTGCACACCCAAAAAACAAATAATCCAGTGAAGACATGGGGAGAAGACATGAACAGACCCTTCTCCAACGAGGACATCCAGATGGCCAACAAACACATGAAATGATGTCTAGCATCTTTCCTCTTCAGGGAAATACAAATCAAAACCACACTGAGATACTACCTCACGCCAGTCAGAGTGGCTGAAATTAGCAAATCAGAGAACTCTAGATGCTGGCGAGGATGTGGAGAAACGGGCAACCTACTACACTGTTGGTGGGAATGGACACTGGTGCAGCCCCTCTAGAAATCAGTATGGAGATTCCTCGAAAAATTAACACTAGAACTCCCCTATGACCCAGCAATAGCACTGCTAGGAATTTACCCAAGGGATGCAGGAGTGCTAAAGCATAGGGACACATGGACCACAATGTTCAGAGCAGCACTCTCCACAATAGCCAAAACATGGAAAG
>NW_027533107.1:0-432 GCF_008692635.1 Crocuta crocuta
ATAAAGGACCTGAATGTGAGACAGGAAACCCTCAAAACCCTAGAAAGCAGGAAACAACCTCTTTGACCTCCATCGCAGCAATTTCTTACTTGACACATCCCCAAAGGCAAGGGAATCAAGAGCAAAAATGAACTACTGGGACCTCATCAAGATTAAAAGCTTTTGCATGTCAAAGGAAACAATCCATAAAACTAATAGGCAACCTACAGAATGCGAAAAGATAGTTGCAAATGACATATCAGATAAAGGGCTAGTATCCAAAATCTATGAGGAACTCAGCAACCTCCACACCCNGTCAGGAAAATACAAATGAAAACCACACTGAGATACCACCTCACACCGGTCAGAGTGGCTAAAATGAGCAAATCAGAGGACTCTAAACGCTGACACGGATGTGGAGAAATGGGCACCCTCCTACACTGTTGGTGGGAA
>NW_027533108.1:0-234 GCF_008692635.1 Crocuta crocuta
CTGCAACTTTGCTAAATTCATGGATCAGTTCTAGTAGGCTTCTGGGGGAGTTTGTGAGGTTTTCTATGTAAAGTATCATGTCATCTGTGAAAAGTGAAAGTTTGACTTGTTCTTTGCCAATTCTGATGCCTTTTATTTCCTTTTGTTGCCTGATGGCTGATGCTAGGACTTCCAGCACTATGTTAAACAACAGTGGTGAGAGTGGACATCCCTGTCGTGTTCCTGATCTCAGGG
>NW_027533108.1:262-494 GCF_008692635.1 Crocuta crocuta
AGTATGATGTTAGCTGAGGGCTTCTCATACATGCTTTTATGATGATTAAGTTTCTTCTATCCCAACTTTCTTGAGGGTCTTTATTAAGAAGCGACGCTGTATTTTGTCAAATGCTTTTTCTGCATCTATTGACAGGAGGATCATGTGGTTTTTACTTTTTCTTTTGTTAATGTGATATATCACATTTATTGATTTGTGAATATTGAACCAGCTCTGTAACCCAGGAATGAAT
>NW_027533109.1:0-866 GCF_008692635.1 Crocuta crocuta
TTGGTAGCTTCCAGAGAATGGGATAGGAATGCATGCCCATCCAATTGGTTTATTATAAAATCAGCCCTTGGGTCTAAGTCAGTGTTACAAAGGATCCCATTGGAGGGGCACATAGAAACTCTTTACTCAGCTCTCCCTGCCAGCAAGAACTCTTTGCCCATCTGGAAGGACAATCAACAGATAGCGCCAACCATCAGGTCCCATCAGCTGCCTGAAATAGTTACTATTTACTTGCTTCAAAGCTGCCCAGTGGTTGGCAAAACACTTTGTCAAATAACCTTCATAGTTGAACTTCTTTACATACTCAAGGCCGCTTCTCTTTTCCTATTGGGATAGGTTTCAGACCCTAATAAACATCTTACATTCCTCTAGAAAATCCAAAGGAGTAACATTAAAGAAGAAGAAGAAGAAAAAAAGGAAAAAGAATCCCGCAAAAAGGGCAAAATATTTATTCCTCATCCTGCCCACTAGTCTCCATAGGCAGAGATCAGAGAAAAGAGGTAAGCAGCCATAGTTTACAAGTGAATAGGACTTTTCCTGTGCTTCCTGAAATGAGGTTGCCCCTTCAAGGAACAAGAATCTCAAATCACGGAGAGTACAGAGTTTCAGAAACAGGGAACAAAATGTCCCCCATTGGGTCAATGGAAGGGATATTAAGTAAGACAACTAAGTAAGATAACTCCTATTCCACTGCCTCTACACTTTCTACTAGGGCCAAAGTATAGTATTCAAGTATTTGCTACAAGTAATATATTGCATCCTGGAGGCAGGATTCCATAAGCTTGCAGAGTGTTGCCCAGNCTGGGAAACCAAACACGAACCACCCTGTTTGAAAAATGGTGGGAATTGGAGCCCTGCGAGGACAA
>NW_027533110.1:0-31266 GCF_008692635.1 Crocuta crocuta
ACTTCTGAGGAATTGGTTATAATAAATTTATTTTCATTCGTGATTTTGTGTATTTGGGTACTCTTTTCTTTTTGAGCAGCCTGGGTAGAAGTTTATCAATTTTGTTTATTTTTTCAAAAAATCAACTCTTGGTTTCATTGATCTGTTCAACTTTTTTTTTTTTTTTAATTCTATATTGTTTATTTCTGCCCTGATCTTTATTCTTCTTCTTCTTCTGCTGGGCTTGGGGTGTTCTTGCTGCTCTGCTTCTAGTTCCTTTAGGTACACTGTTAGATTTTGTATTTGCGCTTTTTCTAGTTTCCTGAGATAGGCCTGGATTGCAATGTATTTTCCTCTTAGAACTGCCTTTGCTGCATCCCAAAGAGTTTGGCTTGTTCATTTTCATTTGTTTCCATACATTTTTAAATTTCTTCTCTAATTGCCTGATTGACCCATTCATTCTTTAGTAGGGTGTTCTTTAACCCCCATATTTTTGGAGGCTTTCCATACTTTTTCCTGTGATTAAGTTTCATAGCATTGTGATCTGAAAGTGTGCATGGTATGATCTCAATTCTTTTTAATTTATTGAAGGCTGCTTTATGAGCCAGTATATGATCTAGCTTGGAGAATGTACCATGTGCAATCGAGAAGAAAGTGAATTCCATAGCTTCAGGATATAGAATTCTAAATAGATCTGTCAAGTCCATCTGGTCCAATTGTCATTCAAGTCCATTGTTTCTTTAGTGATTTTCTGTCTAGATGATCTATCCATTGCTGTAAATGGAGGATTAAATTCCCCTGCAATTAGCACATTCTTGTCCATAAGACTGTTTCTGTTTGTGATTGTTTTATGTATTTGGGTGCTTCCGAATGTGTTGCATAGACATTTATAATTGTTAGCTCTTCATGATGGATAGACTTTCTAATTATTATAATGCCCTTCTTCATCTCTTGTTACTGCCTTAACTTTAAAGACCATGGTGGGGGAGGGGAAGGGGGAAAATAGTTAAGAAGAGGGAGGGAGGCAAACCATAAGACTCTTAAATACTGAGAGCAAACTGAGGGTTGATGGGGGTGGGGGAGAGGGGAAAAGGGGTGATGGGTGTTATAAGGAAACCAACTTGACAATAAACTATATAAGAAAATAAAGTCCAGTTTGTCTGATAGAAGTATGCCTAACTCCAGCTTTCTTTTGACTTCCAGTAGCATGATAGATATTTCTCCAACCCCTTACTTTCAATCTGAAGGTGTCCTCAGGTCTAAAATGAGTCTCTTTGGTGCAGACACCAAATAGATGGATCTTGTTTTTGTACCCATTCTGATACCCTATGTCTTTTGACAGGAGCATTTAGTCCATTTACATTCAGTGTTATTATTGAAAAATATGGGTTTAAAGTCATTGTGTTCTCTGTAGGATTCATGCTTGTTGTTGTGTCTCTGGTACTTTGTGTTCCTTGCAACATTTCCCTCAGAGTCCCCCTTAGGATTTCTTGTAGGGCTGGTTTAGTGATGATGAATTCCTTCAATTTTTGTTTATTTGGGAAAACCTTTATCTCTCCTTCTATTCTTAATGACAGGCTTGCTGGATAAAGGATTCTTGGCTGCACATATTTCTTGTTCATCACATTGAAGATTTCCTGCCCTCCCTTCTGGCCGGCCAAGTTTCAGTGGATAGGACTGTAACTACCCTGATGTGTACCCCCTTTGTATGTTAGGGCCCTTTTATACCTAGCTGCTTCCAGAATTCTCTCTTTATCCTTATATTTTGCCAGTTTCACTCTCTGTCACACAAATGATGGATTCAAGTTACATCTGAGGGGAGTTCTCTGTGCCTCTTGGATTTCAATGTCTGTTTCCTTCCCCAGATTGGGGAAGTTCTCAGCCATAACTTGTTCAAATACCCTTTCAGGCCCTTTCCCTCTCTTCTTCTTGTTCTGGAATTCCTATGATACGAATATTGTTCCGTTTGATTGCATTACTCAGTTCTCAAATTCTCCTTTCATGCTCCTGGATCAATTTATCTCTCTTTTTCTCAGCTTTCNCTTCAGGACCTTTCTCTCTCTTCTTCTTGTTCTGGAATTCCTATGATACGAATATTGTTCTGTTTGATTGCATTACTCAGTTCTCAAATTCTCCTTTCATGCTCCTGGATCAATTTATCTTTTTCTCAGCTTTCTCTTTTTCTATAATGGTATCTTCTCAATCACCTATTCTCTCTGCCTCTTTAATCCATGCAGTGGCTGCCTCCATTTTATCAGGCATCTCATTTGTAGCATTTTTTTAATTCATCATAACTATTTTTAAGATCCATAATCTTTGTAGCAATAGCGTCTCTGCTGTCTTCTATGCCTTTTTCAAGTCCAGCGATTAATTTTATAACTATTGTCCTAAATTCTTGGTCAGTGATATTGCTTATGTCTGTTTTGACAAATTCTTCAACTGTCACTTCTTCCTGGAATTTCTTTTGAGGAGAGTTCTTCCATTTNTCTCTTGTATGTTTTAAAAGCTTGTTCTGCGCTCTGTACCTGCGAGTGCTGCTATATTTAAGGAGGTCATAGATGGTCCAGGGCCTGACCATTTAGGAAGTGTTCTTTTAATGGTGTTCCTTGGTCTCTCTTGTTTTGACTCTGGCTATTTTATTTCCCTACTCATACTGATATTTGGGACTCTCCGTCATGTGTACTTTGGTTTGTTTCTTGAGGTAGCCCTATGAGGCTGTCTTCTTCGTGTCCTCCCAGACTCCTGTGGTTCAAAGTCTTTGGTCTTCAGTCCTTCTTTGTTTGAGAGATGCATGTGGGAAGTATGAACTCCCTACTTCTCCACCATCTTGCCAGGTCTCCTGCCTCTTGGCTTCCACTTTGTGCATCTCCACGTAGCATTTCCCTGGCTACAGATTGGGCAACTCTGGCAGCCAGGAGGAGCCCAGATGTAGGTGGAGCAGCATAAGGGGGGTGTGGAGGGGAGAACGCCCTGGGTGCAGACACCACAAAGAAGCCCCAAGAGCCCTCAAGCCGCCCACTTCCAATGCAACTTTTAAAGAAGGAATACCAATCCTTTTCAAATACTTTTTAAAACTTAAAAGGGAATTTTTCCAGGAATTTTACTCTGATAGTAAAACCAAATGACACTATAAAAATATTATAGGCAATATCCATGATGAATTATAGATTGAAAAATAGTCCACAGAATATTAACAAAACAAATTCAACAACACATTAAAAGACATAAATGATGATCAAGTGAGATTTATTCCAGGAATACAAGGAGGTTCAATAGCTGCAGATCAATCCATGTGATACCAGAAAATAAAATGAAGCATAAAAACTATATGATCAGAGGCTCCCACTCAACAATGGCAGTGTATGAAGATTCCATGCTCACCCATTCCAATGGACCAATCAAGGCCTGAGAAGACCTGAAGACTAACATAATAGCTGTTCCACAGCTAAGGATATAAAGTAAAAGCCACATCAAGATGGGGAGATGAGAGTATCATAGATATTCAAAAATAAAGAAAAAGGAATACTAATACTAAATTTTTCAAAGCACAAAATAAGAGAGCAAGAAAGGAACAGAGAAGAACCACAATAACCACTAGAAAACAGTATCAAACAAGCAGTAAGTACACACTTATCAATAATTACCTTAAAGGCAAATTATCTAAATGCTCCAATCAAAAGAAAGATATAAGGAGACTGAATGGGTAAAAAAATAAGTCCCATTTTTTTTAAATGTTTATTTATTATCAACAGACAGAGAGAGACAAGGCATGAGCATGGAAGGGGCAGAGACGGGGGAGACACAGAACCTGAAACAGGCTCCAGGCTCCTAGCTGTCAGCACAGAGACCAAGGCGGGGCTCGAACTCACAAACCGCGAGATCCTGTCCTGAGCCGAAGTCAGACACTTAACCCTGAGCCACCCAGGCATCCCCAAAAATAAGTCCCATTTAGACGCTGTCTACAAGAAATTCACACACATCTAGGTTGGAAATGAAAAATAGTGAAAAGAACGACGCTGGACCGCTTTCTTACATCACACACAAGAATGAAATCATAATGCAATGAAGGCCTAAATGTAAGACCCCGAAACCACAGAACTCCCCAAAGAAAACATAGACAGTAAACTCATGGACTTTTGCCTTGGCAGTTTTGGGGATGTCTCTGGAGGCAAGGACAACAGGCAAAAGTAAACAATTTGTACTGCAATAGAAGGCAACGCTTTTGCAGAGAGGAAACCATTAACCAAATGAAAAGGCAAGCTACTGAATAAAAGATCTCTGCAAATGATATATTCAGTAAGGGATGAGTATGAAAAATACACCAAGACTCCTACAACTTAACACCAAAGAGCTAACAACCCAATTTAAAAATGGGCAGAAATCTTGGATAGACATTTCTCCAAAGAGAACACACAGATGGCAAACAGGCACATGAAAAGATGCTCAATGTCACTAACCACCAAGGAAATGCAAGTCAAAACTACCATAAGGTGTAACCTCACACCTGTCACAATGACTAGTATCAAAGTGATAGGAATTAACAAATGTTGGCCCGCAAGAGGATTGGAAATTGGTGCAGACTATGGAAACAGTATCACTATTCCTCAAAGAATTAAAAGTAGAAATACCACACCACCCAGAAATTCTATTTACAGGGATTTATTTGAAGAAAATGAAAAAACACTAATTAAAAGAGATACATATGCCTCTATGTTCATTGTATATTTTACAATAACCAAAACATGAAAGCAATCTAAGTGTTCATTGATAGATGAATGTATAAAGATGTGGTGTATGCATACAATAGACTTTTACTCAGCCATAAAAAGAATGTGATCTTGTTATTTGCAGCAACAAGGATGGACCTAGAACATATTATGTAAATATATGACATAAGTCAGACTAGAACATATCAACTAAATATATGAAATAAGTGAGACAAATACCTTGTGATTTCACTTATATGTGGAATCTAAAAAACTAAATAAAATAAAACAAAAGCAGAAAAACTCTAATACAGAGGAAAAAAACTTGTGGTTGCCAAAGGGATGGGGGCAAGAGCTTGGTCAAAATATTTCAAGGGGATTGAGAAGTACAAACTTTTAGCTTTATTTACTTATTTTTTCCATTCAACTCTTTGTTTTTTAAAAATAGTTTATTGTCAAATTGGTTTCCATATAACACCCAGTGTTTATCCCCACAAGTGCCCTCCTCCATGCCCATCACCCCCTTTCCCTCCCTTCCACCCCATCAGCCCTCAGTTTGTTTTCAGCATTCAAGAGTCTCTCATGGTTTGCCTCCCTCCCTCTCCCCCACTATTTTTCCCCTTCTTCTCCTGCATGGTCCTCCGTTAAGTTCCTCCTAATCCTTCTATACGTGCAAACATATGATATCTGTCTTTCTCTGCCTGACTTATTTTGTTCAGCATAACACCCTCAAGTTCCATCCATGTTGCTACAGTTTTAAAATAAATAAGCCACAGAGATGTAAAGTACAGCATAGGGAATATAGTCAATAGGATTTTAATAGCTATGTATGGTAATAGATGGTAACCAGACACCTTGTGATCATTTCATAAGGTATATAAATGTCAAATCACTATGTTGTACACCTGAAATATATTGCATGTCAACTGTACTTCAAAATATCATAGTGTCATCTCAATATCTGTAGAAAAAAAGAATTTTAACAATTCAACACCTATTCACAATAAAAACTCTCAACAAAGTAGGTATCGAAGGGACATACCTCAACATAATAGAAAGACCACATACTATAAGCACATATCTATACTGAATGGTGAAAAGCTGAAAGCTTTACTCCAAAATCAGTTATAAGCCAAGGATGTCCACCTTTTGCCATTTTTATTTAATACAATATTGAAAGTCACAACCAGAAGAATTAGGAAAATTATAATAATAAATTAAACACATTCATAGTAGAATGAAAGTAAAATTGTCACCATTTTCAGATGATATATTATGTATAGAAAACCTTAAGTACTTCACCAAGTAACTGTTCAAAAGAATAAAATTCAGTACAGTTGCAGGATATTAAATCAATAAATAAAATCCTTTACATTTATGTACACTAATGACAAACGTTCAGAAACAAACTAAGAAAACAATCCCATGTCTAATTGCATAAAGAAGAATAAAATATCTATGACTAAATTTAATCAAGGAAGTGAAAGACCTGTATGTACCTTGATAACTATACAATATTAATCATGCAATATACAATTATATAGTATGTAACTATAAAATATTAATGAAAGAAATTAAAGACATAAATGTAAAGATTTTCTTACTCATGGGTTAGAAGAATTAACAATCAACAGACATATGTTTACGTAATTCCTATGAAGATTCTAAAGGCAATTTTTGCAAAGTAGAAAAAAATTCCTAAAATTTGTATGACATCTCAAACAACCCCAACAGTGAAAGCAATCTTGAGAAAGAACAAAGCTGTAGGAATTACATGCTCTGATCTCAAACACTATTATAAAGCCATAGTAATCAAAACAGTATGGTGTTGGCAAAAGAAGAGACACAAAGACCAATGAAACAGAACTGAGAGCCCAGAAATAAACTCACACATGTGCAGTCATTTAACTTTCAAAAAGGAGCCAAAAATATACATGGGAAAACAATCTGTTCAATAAATGGTGCTGGGAAAACTGAACAGCCACATGCAAAAGAATTAAACTATATTGTTTTATACATACACACAAAAAATCAAAATGGATTAATAGCTTGAATGCAAGACTTCAAACTATAAACTCCTAGAAGAAAATATGAGGGGGAAGTTCCTTGATATCATTCTTGGCAATGATTTTTTGGAGTTGACACCAAAAGCAAAGCAACCAAAGCAAAAACAAACAAGGACCATATCAAACTAAAAAGCTTTTGCACAGGAAACCATCAACAAAGCATAAAAGCACTCTATAGAATAAGCAAAATATTTGCAAGTCCTATCTCATAAGGGGTTAATAGTTAAAACAAATAAAGAAGTTCTACAACTCAATAGCCAAAAAAAAAAAAACACACACACACACACCAAAATTGGTTGGGGGGCACCTGGGTGGCTCTGTTAGTTAAGCATCTGATTTTGGCTCAGGTCATGATCTAGCAGTTTGTGAGTTCGAGCTCCATGTTGGGCTCTGTGCTGACAGCTCAGTGCCTGGATCCCACTTCAGATTCTGGGTCTCCCTCTCTCTCTGCACCTACCCTCTTCACACTCTATCTCTCTCGCTCTCTCAAAAATAAACATTAAAGAAAATTAAAAATGCAAACCATGAGAGACTCTTGAATGCTAAGAACAAACTGAGGGCTGATGGGGGTGGGGGAGAGGCGAAGGGGGTGATGGGCATGGAGGAGGGCACTTGTTGGGATGAGCACTGGGTGTTATATGGAAACCAACTTGACAATAATTTAAGAAAACAAAAAAGAAAAGTAAAAAGTAAAACAAAACAATATGATTAAGAAAATGTGCAGAGAACCTAAGTACATATTTCCTAAAGATGTACAGGTGGCCAACAGACACACGAAAAGATGCTCAACGTGACTAACCATCAGAGAAATGCAAACCCAAACCATGATGAACTATCATCTCACACCATATTATTAAAAACAAATAAACAAGAGATAGCAAGCATAGGCAAGAATGTACAGTGAGGGGAATATTTTGTGCTGTTGGTGGAAATGTAAACTGGTGTAGCCACTATGAAAACAGTCTGGAAATTTTTTTAAAAAATTACAAACTGAGGGGCGCCTGGGTGGCTTAGTCGGTTAAGCGTCCGACTTTCGCTTAGGTCATGATCTCGCGGTTCGTGGGTTCAAGCCCCGCGTCGGGCTCTGTGCTGACTGCCAGCTCAGAGCCTGGAGCCTGTTTCAGAGTCTGTGTCTCCCTCTCTCTCTGACCCTCCCCTGCTCGCGCTGTCTCTCTCTCTCTCTCTCCTAGAAATAAATAAAAATATTTTTAAAAATTACAAACTGAACTACAATATGGTCCTGCAACTCCAGTTGTGGGTATTTACCCAAAGACAGTTAATAGACTAACTTGAAAAGATACATACGTAGGATTTTTAACAGCCATGATATGGGGACAAAGTCTACATCCCGATAGATGAATGGACAAATAAAATGTGGGGTGTGTGTGTGTGTGTGTGTAATTGGCATTATGTAGCCATAAAAAAGAATAAAATCTTGCCTTATGTGAAAACATGAATAAACCTGAGGGCATTTTGCTAAATGCAACAAGTCAGACACAGACAATTCTTTATGGACTCACATATATGTGGTATCTGAAAACAAAAAGAATTCAACTCAGAGAAGATTGGTGGTTGTCNATGCTAAATGAAACAAGTCAGACACAGACAAATTCTTTATGGACTCACATATATGTGGTATCTGAAAACAAAAAGAATTCAACTCAGAGAAGATTGGTGGTTGTCAGAAAAGGAGAGGAGAGAGGACCTGAGATGCTGGAGTAGTATGGGAACCCGGAGCTTGTCTCGTCCCTGAAACACACCTAGATCAGCACCAAACCGTTTTGAATACCTAGAAAACGGATTTGAGGATTAACGATTTGCATAATTAGAGCCAGAGAACTTGGCAGGTACGTGGTGCAGGGAGGAGAAATGGGGGAAGGAAAGCCATGCAGCTGCAGAGCGGAGGGAGCAGTTTTCACGGAGAAACAAGAGACAGAGATAGAAAGAGAAAGGGAAAGAGCGCAGCACATTGAGATTCTGCAAGAAAAGAACTCCCCCAAAAGTAGCTGGAGAGAACAAGAGTGCAAACACTCGCAAGGGACGGAACAAGGAGTCTGTTCTCCAAAACCGTGGACAGGGAGAAAGGAGAGGGTTTCAATACCACCGGGGTTCTATCAACACTGGAGCACGGGGTCTGCAGTCCCACAGCTCAGTGCCGGCTGGTGCTCTGCTGAGGAAGCAGGTCTAATCCCCAGGACCAGCCGTCAGGATCTGAGGGGTCACTGTGCCACATGGGAAGAAGGGGGTCCTCTGCTTGGAGGGCAGTTGATAGAGGCCATAAGACCTCTCTGCAGGCAAAGGTCCCAGTAGAGACAGAATAGCCACGTTTACTGATATGAGAACAAACATGCCAAGCACAGCAAAACCTGGCACTGGCTGTTGCTCAGCAAGACCCTTCCCCAGAAAGTTGGCAGGAGTCCACGCCGTGGGGGGTCTCTGAAGTGTGGGGTTTGAAACACAGCACCATTGGAGATAAAACTCTGGAGGGAGGTGCCTTCTTGCAGGCAGACAGCTTAGACACAGACAGGGTAGAGGTAGGGAGTGGACAGAGGCCTGAGACAAAAGAAGGCTGCTTGACCATGGTTGGTAAGGGTGTGTCACTCCTGCACCAGAGACTGGGGAGATGGGTGAAGCCATTTCCACTTCTAGCCCGTATGTGCACACGTGCATGGATCTACTCCAGTAAGCTAAGTAGCACCACCAAGTGGAGAACAGCAGCATTACACCAAGCCCCGCCCAACGGCACCCTCTAAGCACATTCCCCAGAAGAACAGCACAAATCCCTTGCACCTGCTTAAATAGTCTACAGACTACTGTGTGCTGCAAAGTTTCAGTTCTAGGGGAAACAGGATGTAACTTCATTCGGGTTTCATTCTGGTTGCTGGTTGATTTGTTTGTTTTCTTGGCTTATGTTTTTGCTGAAGTTGTCTTCTTTTTTCTTTTCTTTCTCTTTCTTGGATACAGAAAGAGCAAATTCTTTTTAAAAAATTTTTTAATTCTATTTTATATTCTTTATTTAACTATTTAAAATTTTTATAGTTTTTTTAAACCTTTTTTTCCTTTCTCTTTTTTCTCCATTCTATCAAGGTTCTCTCAACAGACAAAAGACATCTAGGATCTTGATTCCTCTATTTGGTTTTGTTCTGTTTTTACTTTTTAAAACTTATATAGTTTTTATTGTATTAATATTTTTCTTCCTCCCAAATGACAAAATGGATAAATTCACCCCAAAGGAAAGAAATTTCACCCAAGGATTTATCAACACAGATATAAAATGTCTCATCTAGATTAAAACCAAGATTATAAGAATACTACCTGGGTTTGAAAAAAGCATGGAAGACACCTGAGAATCCTTTTCTGTGGAGAGAATAGAAAATCTAGCCAGGCCAAAATTAAAAATGTTATAAACAAGATGCAATCTCAAAGGATGCTGTGACAGCAAGGATGGAGGAAGCAGAGTAATGAATCAGTGAGATAATAATGAACCAGAAACAAAGAGGGAAACAAAGGCAAAAGATCATGATACAAGACTTAGAGAACTCAGTGACTTATTAAAAAGGAATAACATTAGGCCACCTGGGTGGCTCAGTCTGTTAAGTGGATGGTTCTGAATTTCAGCTCAGGTCATGATCTCACAGTTCACGGGTTTGAGCCCCACATTGAGCTCTGCACTGACAGTGTGGAGTCTGCTTGGGATTCTTGCTCTCTTTCTGCCCCTCCTCCACTTTTGCTCTCTGAGTCTCTTAAAGTAAATTCATAAACTTAAAAAAAAAAAGTTAAAAAAAAGAAATAACATTCAAATCATAGCAGTCCCAGAAGAAGAAGAGAGAGAAAGGGGCAGAAGTTTATATGAGGAAATTGTAGCTGAAAGCTTTCCTAATCTGGGGAAGAACACAGACATCAAAATCCCAGAAGCAGGAAACTCCCATTACATTCAACAAAAACAACAATCACCAAGGCATATCATAGTCAAATTCACAAAATACACAGACAAGGAAACAATTACAAAAGCAGGAAAGAAGAAAAAAATCCTTAACCTAGTGGGAAGATAGATCAGGTTCACAGCAGATCTGTCCACAGAAACTTGGCAGGCCATAAAGGGATAGCAGGATATATTCAACATACTGAATCAGAAAAATATGCAGCCAAAAGGTCTTTATCCAGCAATGCTGTCATTTCAAATAGAAGGAAAGATAAACAATTTCCCAGGCAAACAAAAACTGCTAAATGAGGCCTGCAAGAAATTTTAAGGAGGATTTTTTGAATGGAGAACAAAACAAAATAAAAAAGACCAAAACCAACAAAGACTAGAAAGGACCAGAGAGCATCACTAGAAACACCAACTCTACGTGCAACACAATGGCACTAAATTCGTATCTTTCAATAACCACTCTAAATGTAAATAGACTATACACTCCAATCAAAAGATAGGAGTATCTGAATGGATTAAAAAAAAAAAGGCCCATCCATATGGTGCCTACAAGACAGTCACTTTAGACCAAAAGACACCTGCAGATTGAAAGTGAGGGGATGGAGAACCATCTATCATGCTAATGGATGTCAAAAGAAAGCCAGAATTACCATACTTCTATCAGACAAACTAGATTTTAAGACAAAGACTGTAACAAGAGACCAAGAAGGTCATTATATCATAATTAAGGGGTCTATCCACCAAAAAGATCTAACAATTGTAAACATTTATGTCCCCAACTTGAAAACACCCAAATATACAAATCAATTAATCACAAAGAAACTCATTGATAATAATAACATAATAGTAGAGGATTTAAAAACCCAGCTTAGCAATGGACAGATCATCCTAATAGAAAATTAACAAGGAAACAATGGCTTTGAATGACACACTGGACTAGATGGAGTTAACATGTATTCAGAACATTTCATCCTAAAGCATCAGAATATTCTTAAGTGCACATGGAACATTTTCTAGAATATGCAACATACAGGTCACAAATCAGTCCTCAACAAGTACAAAAAGATCGAGATCATACCATGCATATTTTCAGAACACAACGGTATGAAAGATGAAATCAACCACAGGAAAAAAATTGGAAAAACAATGAATACTTGGAGATTAAAGAACATTCTACTAAAGAATAAATGGGTTAATCAAGAAGCTAAAGGGGAAATTAAGAAGTACATGGAAGCCAATGAAAATGAAAACACAACAGTCTACAAACTATGGGATGAAGTAAAGGTGGTCATAAGAGGGAATTATATAGCAACCTAAGCCTTCCTAAAGAAGGAAGAAATGTCTCATATACCCAACATAATCTTGTATCCAAAGGAGCTGTAAAAAAAAAAAAAAAAAGAGTAGCAAATAAAGTCCAAAAACAGAAGAAGGGAAATAATAAATGTTAGAGCAGAAATCAATGATATCAAAAACAAACAAAACAAAAACAAAAAATGGTGGAACAGATCAAGAGAATCAAGAGTTGGGTCTTTAAAGAATAAATACAATTGATAAACTCCTAGTCAAATTTATCAAAAAGAAAATGACACAAATAAAATCATGAAGAGATCAGAGAAACACACACACAAACCCCAAACAATGCAAACAATAAGAGAATAGTATTAGCAATTACATGCCAACAAAATTGAGCAATCTGGAAGAAATGGACAAATTCTTAGAAACATATAAACTGCCAAAACTGGGACAGGAAAAAGTAGAAATTTTGGACAGACCCATATCCAGTAAAGAAATTGAATCAGTAATCAAAAATCTCCCAACAAGCAAGAGTCCAAGACCAGATAGTTTCCCAGGGGGAGCTCTACCAGACATTTAAAGAAGCATAAATATCTATTCTTTTCAAGCTGTTCAATAAAATAGAAATGGAAGGAAAACTCCGAATGCATTCAATGAGGCTAGCATTACATTGATTTCAAAACCAGACAAAGACCCCACTAAAAAGGAGGATTACAGACGAATCTTCCTGGTAAACATGGATGCAAAAATTCTCAAAAAGATACCTGCAAATCAATTCCAACAATACATTTTTAAAAATATTCACCACAATCAAGTGGGATTTATTCCTAGGATGCAGAGCTGGTTCAATATTCGCAAAATCAATGTGACACATCAAATGAAAAAAAGAAAGGACAAGAACCTCATGATCCTCTCAATAGATACATGAAAAACCATCTGACAAAATAAGGCATCCTTTTAATCATGGATTGGAAGAAAAAATATTGATAAAAACTCTCAAGAAAGTAGGAATAGAGGGAACATACCTCATGATCATAAAGGCCATATATGAAAGACCCACCACTAATATCTTCCTTAATGAAGAAAAACTGAGAGCTTTCCCCCTTAATGTCAGGAACACAACAGGGATGTCTACTCTTACCACTCTTGTTCAACATAGTGTTGGAAGTCCTAGCCTAAGCAATGAGACAACAAAAAGAAATAAAAGGCATCCAAATCAGCAAGGAGGAAGTCAAGCTTTCACTCCTTGCAGATAACATGATACTCTACGTGAAAGACCTGAAAGACTCCACCAAAAAACTGCTAGAGTTGATACATGAACTCAGCAAAGATCACAGGATATAAAATCAACATACAGAATTTGGTTGCGTTTCTATACACCAATAATGAAGCAGTGGTAAGAGAAATGAAGGAGTTGATCCCATTTACAATTGCACCAAAACCATAAAATATCTAGGAATAAACCTAAACAAAGAGGTATAATATCTATATGCTGAAAACTATAGAAAGCATATGAAAGAAACTGAAGAAGAAACAAAGAAATGGAGAAACATTCCATACTCATGGATTGGAAGAACAAATGTTGTTTAAATGTCAATACTACCCAAAGCAATCTACACATTCAATGCAGTCTCTATCAAAATAACACACACTCTTCACAGAGCTAGAACAAAACAATTCCAAAATTTGTATGGAACCAGAAAAGACCCCAAAATAGCCAAAGAAATCCTGAAAAAGAAAACCAAAGCTGAAGACGTTACAATTCTGGACTTGTAGCTGTATTACAAAGTTGTAATCATCAAGACAGTATGCTACTGGCAAAAAAACAGACAGATTAATGGAGCAGAATAGAAAAGCCAGAAATGGACCCACAAATGTATGGCCAACTAATCTTCAACAAAGCAGGAAAGAATATCCAATGGAAAAACAACAGTTTCTTCAGCAAACAGTCTTGGGAAAACTAGACAGTGACATGCAGAAGAATGAACTTGGACTACTTTCTTATCCCATACACACACACAAAAACTCAAAGTGGATGAAAAACCTAAACATAAGACAGGAAACCATCAAAGTCCCAGAGGAGAAAACAGGCAATCTTTGACCTCAGCTGCAGCAGCTTCTCACTAGACATGTCTCCAGAGGCAAAGGAAACAAAACAAAAAATGAGCTATTGGGACCTCATCAAGATAAAGAGCTTCTGCAAAGCAAAGGAAACAATCAACAAACTACAAGGCAACTGATGGAATGGGAGAAGATATTTGCAAGTGACATATCGTATAAAGGGCTAGTATCCAAAATCTATAAAGAACTTCCCAAACTCAACCCCCAAAAAACAAATAACCCAATGAAGAAATGGGCAAAAGACAGGAATAGACACTTTCCAAAAAAGACATCTAGATGGCTAATAGGCACATGAAAAGATGCTCAACATCACTTCATCATCAGGGAAATACAAATCAAAACCACAATGAAATACCACCTCACACCCATCAAAATGGTTAAAATTAACAATTCAGGAAACAACCAATGTTGGCAAGGATGCAGAGAAAGGGGAATAATTTTGCTCTGCTGGTGGGAATGCAAACTGGTGCAGCCAGTCTGGAGAATAGTATGGAGATCCCCCCCCCAAATTAAAAATATGACTACCCTATGACCTAGCAATTGCATACTAGGAATATATCCAAAAGATACGAAAATGCTGATTCAAAGGGGCACATGTACCCCAATGTTTAAAGCAGCAAAATCAACAATAGCCAATTATGGAAAGAGCTCAAATGTCCATTGACTTGAATGGATAAAGAAGATGTAGTGTATGTGTGTGTATATACATATGCATATATATATATGTATATATATATAATGTATGTATATATATAATGATTACTTGGCAATCAAAAAATGAAATCTTGCTGTTTGCAACAACGTAGATGGAACTCGAGTGTATTATACTAAGCAAAATAAGTCAGGCAGAGAAAGATAATTATCACAGGATTTCACTGATATGTATCATTTAAGAAACACAACAGATGAACATAGGGGAAGGGAAGAAAAAAATAAGATAAAAACAGACTGAGAAAACCATAAGAGACTCAAGTACAGAGAAAAAAAGTTGTTGGAGAGGTGTTGGGGGGGGATAGGCTAAATGGGTGATGGGAATTAGGGAGGGCATGGTTGGGATGAGCACTGGGTGTTATATATACGTGATGAATCACTGGGTTCTACTCCTGAAACAATACTACAATATAGGTTAACCTACCTGGATTTAAATAAAAAAATTTTTAAAAACCTAAATACACCTTTTTCCCAAAGAATCTATATGGTTAGCTAACAGTTATGTAGAACTATGCTCAATATTACTAATCAGGAAGATGTAAATCAAAACCACATTGAGGTATCACCTCACACCTTTTAGAATTGCAAGAAATCAGAAACGACACAAATAAATGGAAATGCATCTGTGCTCATGGATTGGACAGATATTATTGAAATGTCCATATCACCCAAAGCATGTATCGATTTAATACCACCTTTATAAAGATTCCAATGGCTTTTTTTTATAGAAATAGAACAATCCTAAAATTCACCTAGAACCACCAAAGACCAAAATAACCAAAGCAATGTTCAGAAAACACAACACAGCTAGCACCATCACACTTCCCGATTTCAAACTGTGTTAAACATTAAGTTATCAAAACAGTATGGAAATAGCATAAAAACAGACACACCAAAGGAACCGAATCAAGAGCCCAAAGTAAACCCTTGCATACATGGTTAAGTATTTCACAAGGGGGCCAAGAATACCCAATGGTCCCTTCAATACCTGGTGCTGGGAAAACACAATACTCAAATGCAACACAGTGAAACTATAACTCTATCTTACAGTACTCAAAAAATAAGTCCAATTGGGTTGAAAACATAAATATACAACCTGAAACCATAAAACTCCTAGAGAAATACACAGGGGAAAACTTCTTAAGGGGGGTCTTGGCAATGATTCTTTGGATAGAACAACTAAAGCACAGCAACAAGATAAAAAACAGGTGGAAATACATAGCTGAAAAGGCCTCTGCACAGAAAGAAAAAAAGAAAAAAGAAAAGGCTTCCTACAGAATGGGATGAAATATTGGCAAACCACACAACTGATAGGAATTTAGTATCCAAAATACCTAAGGGACCCTTACACCTCAATAGAAAAAAAAAATCCAATTAAAAAACTGGGCAAAGGAACTGAACATTTTTCCAAAGAAAATATTTAAGTGGCCAGGAGGCACATAAAATGTACTCAATACCACTAGTTAATGAAATTGAAATCAAAGCCAGAATAAGAGATCACCTCAGACCTGTTGAAGAACAATCTTCAAAAATACAACAGCTCTGGGGCGCCTGGGTGGCTTAGTCGGTTAAGCGTCCGACTTTCGCTTAGGCCATGATCTCGCGGTTCGTGGGTTCGAGCCCCGCGTCGGGCTCTGTGCTGACTGCCAGCTCGGAGCCTGGAGCCTGTTTCAGTCTGTGACTCCCTCTCTCTCTGACCCTCCCCTGCTCACGCTGTCTCTCTCTCTCTCCTAGAAATAAATAAAAATATTTAAAAAAAAATACAACAGCTGAACACTGAGGAGCCTGAGCACACGCTTGTCCACTGTTCATGGGAATTTAAGTTGGCACAGCCACTGCTGGGTACTTAAGAAATTAAAAAACAGGTGGGTTCTGGCTCAAGATGGACACGTAGAAGGTCCCTGGACTCACCTCCTCCCACTGGCATATAGAATCTACAGCTATAAGTGGAAAACATTCCTTCCGAAAGAAACCCAGAAACTATACGTTGGGAAACGAGAAAAACTCACATCAAAATGGGTAGAAGAGTCCAAGGCATGATCTGGACATGAACCTCACCAGCCACAGCCACATACATGTAGGAGGGAACCCACAGCTCCCACCTTCTCCTGAAAGAGTGGAGGGTTTGAACTCTACATCTCCCAACACCCCAGCGTTTAAGATTTCCACCTGCGAGGCCCTCCAACGCTCCCAGCTTTGAAAGCCAATAGGCTTGCATCCATGCGCCCCCTGAGGCTATAGGAAACAGGTGGGCTCAGGGGCTCAGCACAGCAGACTGCCCATCTTCTCTCCCTGAAAGCAGCTTGTACAGGTCGGACAAAGTGGCTTCTGCAGCTGCCGCTGAGGGGACACACCCCTTAACTGCCTGGTTGTGGTGACCAGCAGAGCTTCCGTTTACCAGTCCCACAGGACTGGAGCCAACGAAATAATTGTTTAGTGTTTATTACTTAGTTTTGAGAGAGGGAGAGAGAGAAAGAGCGCACAAGTTGGGAGAGAGAAGGAGACACAGACTCTGAAGCAGGCTCCAGGCTCCGAGCTGCCAGCACAGAGCCTGAGGCAGGGACCACCTTTGTGAACCCTGTCGTGCCCTGAGCCAAAGTCAGACGCTTAACCAACTGAGCCACCAGGTGACCCACAAAAGTACCCTTTTTAATTAAAAAAAATTTTCAACGTTTATTCATTTTTGAGAGAGAGACAGAGCGTGAGCTGGAGAAGAGCAGAGAGAGAGACACACACAGAATCAGAAGGAGGCTCCAGGCTCTGCGCTGTCAGCACAGAGCCGGATGTGGGGCTTGAACTCACCAAAGGCAAGATCATGACCTGAGCTGAGGTCGGACACACCCAACTGACTGAGCCACCCAGGCGCCCCAAAATTATATTTAAAAAATTTTTCGTGTTTATTTTTTAGAGAGAGACAGTACAAGTAGGGGAGGAACAGAAAGAGAGGGAGGCGCAGAATCCAAAGCAGGCTCCAAGCTCTGAGCTGTCAGCAGATAGCCTGACGCTGGGCTTGAACTCACAAATAATGAGATGGTGACCTGGGCCGAAGTGGGATGCTTAACTGACTGAGCCACGCAAGTGTTCCTATAATTCTTAACTGGCTATTCCCCCAGGGTTCAGTACAATGAGAGCAAACAGAAATGCCCATCACCTGGTCTTTCCCTGAAAAAGGTCTATTTGCCTAATTTAAAAAAGTGCTCTCTGCAGGTCTGATTCTAATTACTCTGCATCTAGGCGCTGAGATCCTGCTGGGACACTTTCAGACTTTTCTACACCCTCCACCACTGGGGGCCAATAAAAACTAATGAGCACCTTTGGTCAATCAAAAGGTTTAAAAGACAATGAACAGCTAGGGTCAGGCTGAAAGGGAGGTGGCCATTTCTTTCATCTACTGCAGAGAACCCAAAGCGAATAGTCAAGGAAAGTGAAAAAAACGAACATAGGTATAAGTTCCAAGCAAAACAAGATAAATCTCCAGACGTAAAATCTTAATGAAACAGAGACAAGTGATTTACCTGATAAAAAGTTCAAAGTTGTTGTCATAAAGATGCTTATTGAGGCCAGGAGAAAAATCCATGCACAAAATGAGAATTTCAACAAAGACCTTAATATACACAAGTTTTATTTGTCAAAAATAAATTACCCTTGTTGAAAGAAGAGAGCACAGTGGATGTAAGAAAAATTTTTAACTGAATGATTAAACTATATCAGATTTTGTGGGATTTAGCTAATGGAGTACTTAAAAATATATGGCTTTAAATCAATTTATCAGAGTTGATAAAATGCGTATATATGTCCACCACACAGGAAGTATAAGAATGTTCAAGTATTAATCATAATAGCGCAAATCTGGACTCAGTCCAAATGTCCATCAACAGAATAGGTAAATTGTGGTCCATTCTGCATAATATTAGCACACAAGAAAAACCATGTTACACAATAAAAAAGAACTACTGATTCGTAGAATGAGAATATTCCCTACAGGAAAGCAATATCCACATGAGGGCTACTTGCTCTGGCCACTCCCAACCTGATAGTGCAGAGGAATGAAGAGGAGGGCTGTCTCCTAAATCTTCAGCACCATCTCTCAAGAACCAAACGACCTCTGATATTGCCTACACTTTCATACATTCTCTTAATAAAATGGTTCTTTTACCTTATGAAAGAGGTCAAGGACTCAACCTACTCCAAAATGCCAGATGGCACATAGATGTTGAACACTCCCTCCGTCTTCCTTGATCTTCTCGCACTTACCCACTGGAAGACCATGGACTCTAACTTCCAAACGATGTCCTTTTCTCTCAGGATTCACTTTACCTACAACATATACACACACTCACATCCCCCTGGCAATGGCTCTAGATGCTCCAAAATCCCAGCTTCTTCCAGCTCCCTCTCCTGCCGTAGGGCCCTAAAGAGCTCATCAAGCCTTAGCTGTCACTTTTGCATTCCACCACCAGGAAGATAGAAGTAGGAACAAAGGAAGTACCCTTCTTTTTAAGAGGTTTCCCAGAGGTCCCAAACAAACCCCTGCTCACATGTGCCACATGGCCACACTTTGCTATGAAGGAAGTTAGGGAAAGCCTTTAATTACATGGCAATCTTCCCAACTTCAGTTCTGAGTTCTTACCACAAAGAAGGGTAGAATGGATGCTAGGAATTTCTGCTACTACCTCCATTCCAAAAAATAAGTTTCCATGCTTATCAGTAGATGCCAGGAATGGGTTATGAAGCTCTGTGTTTTCCTCTTCCAGGGTGTGGAAGAAGAAAAACAGTTGTCTACTTTATCAGTGTGTAAGCCACAGTTCAGCTGGCTCAGATGCCTACTTAGACCTGTATCTGGCGACCAGTATAGAGCCTCCACTCAGTCAGCATTCTATGCTGTGCATGGTAACCCTGAGCTATGTATTTTAAGGCAATTGTTGATGATGTTATTATTCTTTGATAACTATTTCTTGTACTTCTCTTGAGCAATATTTATGGAAGCTTGGCTCCAAAAGTGGAAAGCTTCTGGAATGCCAGGGTAGCTCAGTTGGTTGAATGTCTGACTCTTGATTTTAGCTCATGTCATAATCCCAAGGTCATGGGATCGAGCCCCACATTGGTCTCTGCACTGAGCATGGAGCCTGCTTAGGATTCTCTCTTCTCTCTCCCTCCCTCTCCCTCTCCTTATGCCCCTCCCCAACTTGTGTTCTCTCACGTTCTAAAAACTAAAAAAAAGGTAGAAGTCCTATCTCAGGATAAAGCTATGGCCTCACCAGGACCTCATTAATATAAAAACCTTCTGCACAGCAAAGGAAACAATCAGCAAAGCTAAAAGGCAACCGATGGAATGGGAGAAGATATCCACAGATGGCATATCAGATAAAGGGTTAGGTTAGTATCCAAAATCTATAAAGAACTTCTCAAACTCAACACCCAAAACACAAATAATCCAGTGAAGAAATGGGCAAAAGACAGGAATAGACACTTTTCCAAAGAAGACATCCAGATGGCCAACACACACATTAAAAGACACTCAACATCACTCAACATCAGGGAAACACAAATCAAAACCACCATGAGATACTACCTCATCTCAGTCAGAATGGTTGAAATTAACAACTCAAGCAGCAACAGATGTTGGTGAGGATGCAGAGAAAGGATCTCTTGCACTGCTGGTGGGAATGCAAACTTGGGTAGCCACTCTGGAAAATAGTATGGAGATTCCTCAAAAAGTTAAAAATAGAACTACTGGGGGCACCTGGGTGGCTCAGTCAGTTAAGTGTCCAACTTCAGCTCAGGTCATGATCTCATGGTCCTGGAGTTTGAGCCCCACAGTGGGCTCTGTGCTGACAGCTCAGAGCCTGGAGCCTGCTTCGGATTCTGTGTCTCCCTCTCTCTCTGCTCCTCCCCCACTCATGCTCTGTCTCTCTCAAAAATAAACAAACATTTAAAAAAAATTTAAATAGGACCACTGTGTGGCCCAGCAATCACACTACTAGGCATTTATCCAAGAGATACAGGTGTGTTGTTTCCAAGGGGCACATGCACTCCAATGTTTATAGCAGAGCGATCAACAGTAGCCAAAGGATGGAAAGAGCCCAAATGTCCATTGGAAGATGAATGGATTAAGAAGATGTGGTGCGTGCGCACACACACATGCATGCACACACACACACAGCACAGAGTATTACTCAGTAATCAAAATGAATGAAATCTTGCCTATCTTGCCACTTGCAACCACATGGATCGAACTAGAGGGTATTATGCTAAGTGAGACCGGTCAGTCAGAGAAAGACAGGTATCATAGGACTTCATTCACATGTGCGATTTAAGATGACCATAAGAGAAAGAAAGCAAAAATAATATAAAAACAGGGATGGGGACAAAGCATAAGAGACCCTTAAATATAGATAACAAACTGAGGGTTGCTGGAATGGTGGTGGGGGGCGGGGATGGGCCAAATGGGTAAGGGGCGTTAAGGAAGACATTTAATGGGATGAGCAATGGGTGTTGTATATAGGGGATGAATCACTGAAATCTACTCCTGAAATCATGATTGCACCATCTGCTAACCAACATGGATGTAAATTAAAAAATAAATCAACTTAAACAAAAAATTTTTTTAAAAAATAAAAGAGCTATGGCCTCCCCAGAGAGGTCAGCAGGGCACTGACCTCACCTTGCCGTGTGGGTGCTCACCTATCCTCAATTCTGTTTACTCATTTCATCACTTGTTTTATTCTGCATTCATCACTGAAAGTTACCATATGGTTTATTTGTAGCAAAGTGAAATACACACAAATGGCCACATGTCAAGTTTAAGTATTTTGGAGAGAGACAGAATCAGAAAGGAAGAGTCTCGTCTGAAGCATGAAGCCAGACGAAGAGGCATATGCAAATGCAGGAGGCCAGGAGAAACAGCTGGCTGGATGTGACTGTCGGCGGAAAGGATTGCCGCTTTGAAGACAGGATGAAAAGTGGATGTAGGGCAGGCCGGCGGTTCTCTTCATCACTGCACTTGAGTGGTGCCATGCACAGCTGCAGAGCAGGCTGGGCCAGGTCTTAAAAGCCTGTGGAAGTCATAGAGAGGTGTGACTTTATTCTTAGAAAAGAGAGGTCATTGAAGGAGTGTTCAGGGGGAGAAGGGCAACGTCAGATTTGTTTCAGAAAGGTGGTGCCGGTAGCCGTGTGGGCAGTAATCTGAGCTACAGTACCAGCCCTGTATTCTAGCAGAAATAACATCCGGGGTTCGGTGGCCAAGACCGGGGAAGTCAAAAGGCATCTCTTAAAAGAAGGAATTGAAGAAAACTAGCCAGCTGTATAACATACAGGGTGGGGTGTGCCTGGATGAAGTCGGGGGGAACTTGGAGGGCTATTTCCAGCCCTTTAGCATCAAACTGAGTCAGGGGAGGGCAGGGTGGTGATGGTGCAGACACGTTATGCTGGGAACACTTAAAATTCTTGTAGCATTCCCAAGCTCAGATGTCAACGAGGCAGATAAAAAAAAAAAAAAAATGCCTGCAGCTCAGAAGTAATCTGTAGATTTGAGGGCCATTAGCCAAACACAGAGAGGAAATGGAGTCATTCAAGGACATCTAGAGTGGCTGTGTGGCCGAGGCTGATCACAGCCAGCTTTCTCTGCATTCTCTGCTAAGACAAACACCAAAAAGCATTTCGACCTACTACAGCTACTTGGCAATAAATCCTGTAAGAGATGTGTGCTCAGGGGACTGTTGATGGATGAGCTGTCTGGGGAAGGAGGAGCGGGGAGGGAGGCAAGAGCTGGGGATACTTTTGGTAGGGAGGAAATCTGGAGCAAGATCCCAATGGAAGAGTTGGGGATGGGAGAACATTCTAGCAGATGTGAGAAAACTTATAAAATACTAAAGTAGCAGATAGCACAGCTGTGTCAGAGAGCTGACCAGAGCTTCTGTTAGGAGGTGTTCGGAAGGCAGGTCAGGACCAGACTGGAAAGACCTTCAGCTTTGTCCTGAAGAAAATGTACCCCAGTGAGATGGAAGGATGTAGCCAGGATTGTCCCGATACAAGGAATACACACCTACTTAAAGCAGATTAGGTAAAAGGGAGTCTATTATGAAGACTCAAGGATTCTTCCCTTCTCACGCCCTTTCTTGGGGGGGAGGGGCACGTGGGCTGTGGGCTGTGTGCAGGCTGCGTGATCATCCCTGCAGGTGTTTTCGATCCAGTTCTCCCAAAGCATCAACACCTGTGCCATTTGGGTTTTCTGAGACACCAATTATGTTCGCAAGTCTCCATGATTTCTATGCTGTGCTGCTCAGTTCTATTTGGCTCACAATCTCGGTCTCTGATTGTCTGGGACATAATTACCATGAACCTAACACCAGGGGCTGAAGAGAGAGATTCCCTTGTACAAACCCCCTCGTTCTGCAGACTTCACTTCGCAGGGACTCTGAGGAGCACCGCCGAAGAAGGGGCCATGGATTAGGAAAGCACCCTTTATGTATCTACATGGTCACCGCGTGCCAGGGGTATTCAATCTGCCATAGGAAGAAAACACGGTGCATCTTGCTGGAGAGCAAATCTCCTCCCTAATTCAGGAAGTTTTTACTGATTTCTTGTTTGCGAGGCATTGGTCCAGGCTATCAAAATAGAGCAAAGACAAAACAAAGTCTCAACTCTCTAGGAGCCTACATTCTAGTTAGGGCAAGACAGAAAATGCATGCCACATAGAAATTAATGCAACATAGAGCTGCACGTGGGGGATTCTATTACTTAGGATTAGCTTTGGCTTCAAATAACACAACAACGGGCTCCTGTGAAGCTCCGTCAGTTAAGCGTCCGACTCTTGGTTTTGGCTCAGGGCACGATCTCATGGATCGTAAGTTCGAGCCCTGCATCGGGCTCTGCGCTGATCGTGCAGAGCCTGTTTGGGATTCTTGCTCTCCCTCTCTCTCTGCCTGTCCCCCACTCACGCTGTCTCTCAAAATAAATAAATAAACTTAAAAAAATGAAAATCAAGTCACAAAAAACTAACACAGCTTATATGGAGTTAGTTTCTTTTCTGCTTTCCTAACACCTGGAGGAAGTTAAGTCTCACCCTGGCATGAAGGGTCAGGAATTCATGTTCCTTGTAGGAGTGCTCTCCCACGTGTGTGCACCAGTTTGGCTGCTGGAGCTCCAGCCATGATCTACCACGTCACCTAAAAGGAGAAGGCTACATAACAGTCTTTGAAAAGTAAATTTAGTAACTGTGGCTAGTTTTACAGGGTCTTGCAAGTCTCTCTGATGTCTGGCTTAAGGGAATACACCCGACTTCTCTGCATTCACTCTGTTGCCACTGTTTTTTGGTTTGGTGGTGGCAAATGAAAATTCAGCCTCCATCAGATAGGTCATTGGAAAAAGGAAGGTATCAGCCTCTCCAGATAAAAAAGAGTAGCCGCATCATTATGGTAAAACCCAGCAACTGGTAATTTCTTTTTTTTTTTTTATTTCTAGGAGAGAGAGAGAGAGAGAGAGACAGCGTGAGCAGGGGAGGGTCAGAGAGAGAGGGAGTCACAGACTGAAACAGGCTCCAGGCTCTGAGCTGGCAGTCAGCACAGAGCCCGACGCGGGGCCCAAACCCACGAACCGTGAGATCATGACCTAAGCAAAAGTCGGACGCTTAACCGACTAAGCCACCCAGGCGCCTCCTTTTTCTTTTTTCTTTTTTTTTTTTGTTTTTTTTTGTTGTTTTTTTTTGTTTTTTTGGTTTTTTTTGCAACTGGTAATTTCTTAGAGGTTACTAGCAACGTGGAGCTTAATATAAGTTTTTTTTTTTTACCCTATTACATTAAAATCCTTGGGCCTCTCCTGCACTTCGAAAGAACCCTTTACCCATGCAATGACTTGGACACCAAGCACTGGCTTACAAATTATTGGTTCACTGATTTTTGCGTATCTTCTAAATATGGACAATACTGAAAAGTCACTGGTTATCATCATGAAATTTTTAAAAGTTTGAAGTATTGGGAACATGACAAACTCATGGGAGCAAATTGAGGCTTTCCAAAATTCTACTTTTGAGGCTTTCATTTGAAAGCTCAACTTTTATTATCAGCAATATTATCAGTTTCCCTTGAAGTGACACTTGGTTCATTTTTGAGAAAGTACCTTTCAGAATAATCATAGCTTATGTTATTCTTTCCAGTACAAAAGATGTTCCGTTAAAAATATATAACTGTAGCTAATTCAATTTGGAGAAAAAAACACATTTTTTTCCCTCCAGAGAACTAGGGGACTTTGGTGAAATCACATGTGCTTCATAAACACTCTCCATTTACTCAACACAGCGTTAAAGGGTAAGGATTTAAAAAGCTTGGTCTTTTTATTGCTTCATCAAGGATGTTAAGTGAAATGAGTGTGTTTTTGCCGCGAGTCCGTGGTGACGAAGGACACGTGGGTGCTAGCACGCTTTGGTATCTTGGCTTGTATGCACGCTACAGTGCTAGTAGGTTTACCCAACATTGCCACTGAAAAGTCAACACGGTGAGAAAGGCAAACCATGGCACAGGGTGCCATCGTGAAACAGTTCACCTCAGGGCACCTGGATGTGTCTTGGGGGAGTTTCAGGGACTCAAGGTCCACACGTCAGACACCACTGCTCGACGCCTGCTAATCATGGCCCATCCCCAGAGTGCAGGTGGGGTCAACTCCCCCCCAAACAGGACCTTTGCTGGGGAGGGATGGACATCGGATCTGAATGAAAATCTTCATGTGAAGAGGGGGAACAGAGCCAGAGACAAACAGCCACTAAGAGGTAGAGGTAAACCACTAGAAAGTTATCACAACTCTAACTTCTAGGTGAGAACTTTGGACTTGGGACAGTAGTGAAAGAGACTTCCAGATTTCATGCAATATTAAAATGAAAAAAAAAAAGTGCCGTGTAAGTCTTTTGGAACAAGGACGCCTTGTTTTAGTTTTCCAAGTGAAAACAAAGGCTTGCATGGTAGCTAACAGAGGCCAATATGGGGCTACAAGTTTTCGTTGCTCATGAACAGAAGTATTCTTGTTAAAGATCTTCCACACACTCACACGGAGACCAGTGTTTCCCTTCTCTCTGAGGGCAGGCTGTCCAGATCGGTGCCCTCTGTTACCACCTAGGAGAGCCGCTTTACAGTATAGCTGGTTAGGTTACAGCTTTCAGGACACTCCAAACCTAAGTTCATGTGCATTCAATTTGGGTGTTCCTCAAGGCCCTCAGCAACACGCTAACATCTCACGGCATTCAGGGTCAATGTTCTGTAGCTTGTGGCTTACATATGATTGCTTTCTCAACTCTGCTGTCAGGTTATTTTGTGGAGATTCCAAGGTCTCTTGAGAATCTACACATAAGGAGGATTGTCTTAGGATCATCCCATATAAAATCTCCTCTATCTGAATAGTATAAAAGTATTGTCTTCTGTTTTGTCTCATATGCTCCTGTTTCTAATTTGTTAATATTTTTATGTTTAAATCCCATCTGGTTTTTATCGTGGTGTTAGTGGTCACGTTTGTTTACAACGGTTTTCCAAAACATGGACAGTAGTGTCAACATTATTTTTTGACTAATTCATTTTTTTTCTGTTTCGAAAGCCACTTTCAAAAATTTAAAATACACAGTACATGGGTTTCTCAGCTCTTCATTTTGCTCAGCTGAACTTTCTATTTCTTCACTAGTAAAATACTATGACCATAGCTTTAGAGTATGTTTTGGTACTAACTGCAGAGATCCCATCCCAGCCTATTGTTACTATAGCAAATTACCACAGTTAGTACTTGAAGTAATAGAACTGTCTTATATTGGAGATCAGAAGTCCAAACTTTGGCCTCACTGGATTAAAGTCAAAGTGTCAGCAGCAGGCCCGACTCCTTCTGGTTTCTGGGAAGGGCCCTTCCTTAGCTCCCAGCTGCCTTCTTCCATCTTCAAAGCCAGCAAATAGGCTGAATCAGTCTGAGCTCCTTCTCTGCCTCCCTCTTTCCATTTGTAAGATCCCTGGTGATTACATGGGACCTACCTGGATAGCCCTGGACTCTCTCAAGGTCAGCTGATTGGTAATCCTAACTCCAACAGAGTCCCAAATTCTCCTTTGCCATGTAAATTAATTTACAAATCCAGGAATTATGTTGGAATCCTTGGATGACCATCATTGTCTGCCATTCAGTACTCTTCGTTTAAAAAAATTTCTCAAGTTGTTTTCCTTCGTGAGTTTTAGAATGGATTTGCAAGGTCCCAATATACTACCTGCTCCTTCACACCTCCCCACAAAAAAAAACATCTAGTTAATTTTTAGTGAATATGTATTAAAGTCATAATGTGAGGTTGAGTATTTTATTCATCATAAAAATGATAAAAACCACACATCCATTTATCATGTCAAAAGAGAGACGATTACTTTTCTTGCTGTATGTAAAAACTATGAAAAGGTCTTCATAATGGAAAGAAACGTATACTCTATTTGCAAATACATGATACAGTTACATAATGTTACTTTTCTGGATATTTTATTTTTGTGATCTGTCGGCTATTTTTTGTGATTTCTTTTTTCATTCTAAAATTTTTTTTTAATGTCTATTTACTTTTGAGAGACAGAGAGCAAGCAGGGTAGAGACAGAGAGGGAGACACAGAATCCAAAGTAGGCTCCAGGCTCTGAGCTGTCAGCAGAGCCCTATGTGGGGCTCAAACTCACAAACCACGAGATCATGACCTGAGCCGAAGTCGGATACCCAACCGACTGAGCCACCCAGGTGCCCCTCTTTTTTCATTCTAAGCAAATATCCATGTTCAAATCTAATTTTGTTTTGGTGACCTGCTTTTCTTTTTTTAAGGCTCCCACACCACCAGCTAAGTTACACGCCTCGCGGAACTGTTTCCACTCCTCTGTAGGCAGAACTGAAATTCCACCTGGTTACTCAAGCCTGAAACTTGGAAGCCATCGCTCACTCCTCCCTTTCTCACTTATCACCACCAGTCAATTAACTCTTGTGGATCACACCTCTTAGCTTTGTATTTGCCCATGTAATAANNNGCGGATACGTATTTGCGGAATCATTTCTTTGTAAAAACTGGAAACAATAAAGTCCAGCTGAACTTCATCTGCGCGTACTTCCCTGCCCCAGAGCTCATCAGTCATCAGTAGTTTCTAGACATTTGCACGTAGGCATAAACGGTCTTAGTTTTTATCTCAATGGGAGAATAACTGCATGTTGGTCAGCAACGGACTGTTCCCACCCCATGTCTTGGAGTCTAGGGCAGTTCATTTGGATGTTTGCTCCCTTGCACCTGCGGCACAGCCTTTTACTTGGTCATCTCTGGGATTCACGTAATCACTCTTCCACGGACGTTCATGTAATTAGATGTATTGATTCAAAGGTGTGTCCGGGTTTACTAGATACGGTCAAATTTCCAACAAGGCTGTACATGAGGAAATAACTTCTTGTTCTCCATACACGGTCACTCACGAGGTCTAAGCCCACATTATTTCTGGCTAGGAGTCTAGCACATCTCCAAACTGCTTCTAATCTACTTTCCAAACGGCCTAGAACTTTTTTAAAAAATCTAATGTCGCTTCCCTCTTTAAAACCTTTTAGTAGCTTTCCAGATTCTTTAGGATTACGTCTAGAATCCTCTACATCTCCTAAGTTCGGCTGTCATGTGGTTCTTGCCTATCTGTCCTGACTCAACCTCTACCATCTTTGTCTCCTTCCCTCATCCCACTTTCTCCAACGGTTTCCAAACTATTCCATGGGTAGCCCTGAGAATCTGTAAAGAAGTGCTCATGACAAGTTTTAAAGGACCAGGCTTTCAGATGCTTAAGTTTTCTAAAGTTGATCTGCCTGTGAAGGCCAGACCCACCTTGCATTTCATGATGGGCCCCTCCCACTTGGTCCACCTCAAATCTTACTACATTGTACTGCAGGGAGGTGGAAAGGCGTAACAAACTTGAGGACACCAAAAGATAATTTAAACTTTCTTTTAATGAAGGCATCATTAAGGCACGCATTGTCAATGAAACTTTACTTTTATTTGCAATAATTATCAGCTTTTGTGACACACACCGATCACACAGTATGATGCTAACAATGGTGACAGCTCATTCGAGAAGGAAATTTTACTCTTAGGTACTTGATATAGTCAGATCAGTAAAAGACTCTGAATCATAAAAAGATATTCTATAAAGTCAAATTCTGTGATAGAAATGGAATGAGATATGTTTCAAGGAGAAAAAGAAAGGATCAATATAAAATTCTAATTAGTAAAAATCTTAAGTGTTTAAATGATGATGAGTAATAAATCACCATGGCATTCATAATCCACTCAGACCATTTAGAAGATTTCTGTAATCACTGTAAAATGTTGAGGGCACCTGGGTGGCCCTGTTGGTTAAGTGTTGGACTCTGGGTTTCGGTTCAGGTCATGATCCTGTGGTTCATGAAGTCGAGTCCCGAGTCAGGCTCTGTGCTGGCGGCTCAGAGCCTGCTTGGGATTCTCACGCCCCCACTCCCCGTGCCCCTCCCCCACATGCATGTGCACTCTTTAAATAAACAAACATTAAAAGAAATAAAATGTCCTAAGTCATTAGAACTTACTTTTTAACTAATTAAACTTATGGTAAAAAAAACAATTTTAGCTATTAACTTAAAAATGTGTGAGAGAAATACAATTCTTTTAGGGGGCATCCAAACAATTTTTTAAAAGTGTGGCCCCTTCCAATGCTCCACACGGGTTTTTTGGAGCTTGAGGACCCTGCACGTTTTTTTGTTGTTTTGTTTTTGGAGAGAGGGGAGGGCCTGCTGTCAGCCTTGAACCCAGGAACAGTGGGGTCGTGACCTGAGCTGAAGCCCGAGGCTTAAGCGACGGAGCCGCCAGGCGCCCCAGGCCCCGCACGCAGTTCTCACGCGGGAGGCTCCTCTCTCTCCAGCTGTAGCCTAGCCAACTCCACTGTCAAGCTTCATCGTAGGCAACACGGTTTGAGAAGCCTTCTTTGCCCCCAGACTAAATGAAATCCCCTTCCTACATGTTGCCCTGTACGAATATGCTCTTTGCATCTGCCTTGTCGCGCGTGTAAGCCCTCACTCCACCTCCGCACGGGAAGGTCGGGACAGAGGCAGCCTTGGGTCACTGTGGTCTGCATCCCAGGCTAGCCGTGCCTCTCTAAAAAATCTGTTTTTCTTTTTTAATGTTTTATTTATGAGAAAGAGTGAGAGAGAGAGACAGCGTGAGCAGGGGAGGGTCAGAGAGACAGGGAGACAGACTCTGAAACAGGCTCCAGGCTGAGCTGTCAGCACAGAGCCTGACGCGGGGCTCGAACCCAGGAACTGGGAGATCATGACCTGAGCCGAAGTTGGACGCTTAACCACTGAGCCCCCCAGGCGCCCCCAAAATCCCTTTTTCTAGAGTGGTGGAAGAGGAAGTTAGATCGCAAGGAATTAAAAAAAAAATGTGCAAGCAGCAGAAGCAGAGGGTGTGGGCTGATTATAGCTGAAGAAGGCGGGTGGGTGGGGAGTGGCCAAAAGGGAAAGACAACCTGCCAGTGTTAGTAGGAAGAGAAGAGCGCAGGGTGTAACCAGGTAGGCAGGCGCCGGGTTTTGATGAGCGACTCGAGCTCTCAAGAGTCTCCATGCCAAAACGCGGCAGAGACCTTTACACGCGGTGACCGACAGTAACTGGGGCGAAACTCACGGAAAGTAGCGCATTTGCACACACCTCACGCGAAAATATCGACTCGGTACGTGCAGATCGTAATGTGAACACTGGGCCTGCTTTATCTCTTCACACATTATTCTAATTGTAGGGATGACTGGTCTCAATCAAAGGAAGCAGGGGCGGCAGTGGTTACGCACATAATCCACGCCCATGACTTTTTCCCTCCAAAAAGAAATCTAGGTCCTCGCATGGTGGCTGCCGTTACTTTCCGTAGAACCAGAGGGGAAGCCCTGTGCGATCTTCTTCTGTGCACCGCTTCCCGTGGGCAATGGACTCGTCCGAACACTCCGCGCCTTGCAAACTCTCTACCCACCCGGCTTCCTCTCCTAAGACGACCAACTACCAATCGTACTACGTGTCAATCATGTACAGAGAAAGTGGCCACTGCCCGGGGCCCTGGTGACACTTTTCCGTGAAACTGCCTCCCTGCATAAAGCTACCCCATGGGCTTCCAGTAAGAGAAAACAACACAAACCTTTTTCATTTAAAGCACCTGGCATTCTTTTCCAGCGCAAGTCTTCCCGGAAAGGGTTACATATTAAACCGCTTTTAGTGAAGCCAAAGGGCAGTTAGAAGGATCCAGAAGTTGGCTGGATCGGTTTTTACATCAATAAAACAACTGTCTTGCCTCCACAGGTTTTTGTGAAGGTCACCAAAGTAGGTCAGTACTTTACATATTTGTGCACAGTCCTGGTAGTTGTCAAGGACTGCACACGAAAATGAGGCTCCTGTGTGCACCCAGGCACTGGGGCCGGGGGGGGGGGGGGGGA